>NC_047679.1:55197000-55498354 GCF_011762505.2 Arvicanthis niloticus | reverse complement strand
AAATCTCTGTGCTACAGAGCCACAGAGATGCAGAAGTAGGCATCATTCTGTTGTTGTATTCACTATCTTTCTGTAAGTGTATGTTAAGTAATAAGTGCTTCAGACACATGGGAGGATGGCTAGATGAGTACAGTTTGCATGGTGCATGGTTGGTATTGGACAGAATGTGAGGCCAGAGAAGGCTAAAAGATGCCAGAGCCATGAATAGCCTAATAGGAATATAGATGAAACCTCGGCATTCATTGTCACTTTTGATTTGGGTTAGGGTTTGATACTGGGCCTTACTCTGTAGCCCAGGCTGGCCTTAAACTCACAACCCTACTACTTCACATTCCCATGCACTGCAATTCAGTGGGTGGACCACCATACCCAGCCCAGTATTTAGTAGGGAATGCTCTAACAACTTCATATCTGGTATACAAGTCCCATTTTATGCCTTCACTGCTGAGCAAAGCATCTAGATTGGAAACCTTTTTTTTTTTTTTTTTTTTTTTTTTTTTTTTTGTCCCGCATAGCATGATACTAAGAGCAGGACAGCATGGGGAAGATTTTCAAGAAGATGTTCTAAGAGCCTTGGCACCAAGTGAGAGCCCCATGGCTGAGGTTGGATGGAAAGCCTCCAAGGGTAGAGGCTAGTAAAGTGAGGAGCAGGATCCCTTCTTGAAGGGCATACACTCCAGTCTGGGGCTTGTAATGCATGGGAAAGCAAGAATAAAACTAGAAATGGAAACCCAGAGGGAAAATTTCAGACAGACCTAATGGTTTCTTGATTCATTTTCTGATCATATTAATGATAGCGTTTAAAATCACGACTTACCTTGCACCAACTGCTATAGTAAGCACTTATATGTAGCAACTCTTTACTCTTATGACAACACTATAATACAAATACAAATCTCTCTCTCTCTCTCTCTCTCTCTCTCTCTCTCTCTCTCTCTCTCTCTCTCTCGCTGTTCTGGACTGCATTGAATAGCGCAGGCTACCCCTGAATTCTCAGCAATCGTCCTGCCTTACGTTCCCAAGTGCTGGGAATGCAGGTGTGAGCCACCATGCTCAGCTACCTTTAGTAGGCTACTGAAATGGGTCACCCTGAGCCAGTGACCTTCCAGGAATGGGAACTGAGTTACTGTGGGAGGTGTTTTTTCTACTGTTTCCAGATCTTTGCATTAGTTTAATTGTATGTGTATGAGTGGGTTTTTTTTTTTTTTCTGGTGTGTATGTGTGTGCACTATGAGTACGCTATGCTCACAGAAACCAGGAGACGGCATTGGAGCTCCCAGAACAGAAGTTGCTGGCAATGGTGAGCTTCCATGTGAGTGCTGGGAACTGAGCTCGTCTGCTCTCTGTAAGAGCAGAAGCGCTTTTAACTGCAGAGCCTTCCCTCCAGCCCTGCTCCCAGGTTCTTGAAGAGCAAAAGAATAATTGTCAACATTTAAAAGTAAGATAGTTTACGTTAATATCTGAGTTTCTTTCCTTCTCTTATTCAAGCAGAGGTTTAAGTAGCACCAAATGGGCATTTTAACAGGACACATTGGGTGGCTCCAGCAACAGGTTTTTCCTTGGACTCTGGGACATTCCACAGGACTGACTATGCCTACTTCTTGGTCATTTTAGTTGACAGGAGAAGAGCCCTGCCTTTTATCAAGCTTCAAGCCTGGATTCTGGGGGGATGGGTATAGAGGGAATCCTGTTGTCTCTATGAAGAGTACTTAGGGTCGGGAGAAGAGAGAAGGCTGCTATGGAAAGAGGCCCAGAGTAAGTCTTGTGACAACTGGTACAACAAGGAAGGCCAAAGGTCAAGGAGATGCGGTCATCATGGTGATCAGGCTGTTTAGAGAAGGGATAGAAGGTATTTACTGATGGGGGAGAGTGCAAGGAGGGGAAGAGGGACTTGGAGAGAGACAGAGAGGGAGGGCCAGATAGCATGCAGGGATGTAAGGAGGCAGTGTCTAAATTCATGGTATTCTGGAAAAAGCTGAGAGGCCCCACTGCAGATGTGCTGGGAAGCTGTGGGAGGAAAGGCTGTGTTTAGGAAGAGAGATGAAGAGTGGGATACTTTGATACAAAAGGGAGAGTAATGAGTGAAGGTAGGGATGAGAAAGGGAGAGGTCACGTCACCCTTGCAGTGGTCAAAGACTGCTTGCAGCCAGTCCTCAGTGTGCCCCTGGCCATCAATCCTGAACTTCCTTTGAAAAGGCAAGTAAGGGAGTGTCCCCAGGGAGCAAATGAGTCAGTATTTACCCCTTCAGCCCCAAAGCCATGGATAATGGCAGTCTGCTTGGGGCACAAAGAATGTTAACTGTTCAGAATTGGGACATACAGGATGAATAATGGGGGTGGGGGGAACAGAAGCAAAGGCCGCTAGGGCTGTGTCTTCTCTTTGGCAATACTGCCCTTTGTCACAACTGGCCATTCTCGTGAACAAATTGTGGGGCTGAGAAGAAATCCAACTGGGGAGAAAGTATCTAATCAGAAGGCACCTGTCCCAGGGGCACCACGTTTCTGTATGCTCCAGTGAGGCAGGAGCTGCAGAAGGAGGCAGAGAGAAGGAACATGAACTTCCCAATGGTCAACTAGTTCAGAGGCACAAACAAAGTCTCAGTGCATCTGCCATACAATCAGCCTGTCCTACGTGCTTCTAGAAACCAGATGAGGGCTATTTTGTGTTCTTGCCAATATTTATTAAAGGCAATTCTCCCACCCACCTTCATAAAACTTCAATTGAAATTTCAAAGCTATGGTTGTATTAACAGCAGAGAAGTCTCAACATAACCCTCAAGCAGTTCCCAGGGATGAGATTATTTCTGCTGTTCCCGGGTTTAGAGTGATTTACACATAATTACTAGTGTTTCCCCTCTGATTACTGCCTGATTTCTGGAGAGCAGCTACTCTGCAAAGCACCTCAAATGATTTCTTCACTTGCTTTTTGAAATGAACCTTATATTGGAAACCTATCTTGCCATTTTGTGCGTTTTCATTTGCGCCTTCATGAAATCTCGGATCTGGACTTGATTGAATTCTAGGAGAGATAATATGTGGCAAAGTCTCCAACAAAAGAAACATTTTTTCCCCTGGAAAAAAATGTAAGGGTTGGGACTTCCAGGATGGCTGTGTGGGAAGCTCGTTTTTCTCTCCAGTGTAGCAGGCATTTCACTGGTGAAAAATTTAAAAGCACCTATTTAAAGTCTCTGGAAACTGCTCTCAGAGTCCACACAAATGGAGAAGTATTTATCCAAGGAAATCTACTAAATGTCAGTAAGGACACCGAATCTGTAGCATCTGCACCACGGTCCACAGCAATCCCCATCCATGTCCCCAGACTTCCCACCCCAGCAACCACATTCTGTGTGACTGGTTTAGATGGGCGAGGCCACAAAAAACACGTCTCCCTCTTCCTCACCCCCCAGTCTAATGGTGACAATTCCCCCCCAGGAGCATCATCTCCCCACGTCAGTGTAACAGACACTTCATTTTTGGTGGAAGCAGCCCTTTTCCTACACAGATCCAACTTACAGGGCAAACGTTCTGTCCTAGGTTCTGCAGGCCAAGAACTCTGGCCTCAATCACTCTACTCATGCTTGTTCTTAGGATGGAGAGTCCATACTCAAAGAGACAAGGAGAGAAGGACTGGTACTACCATTGTCTTTTTGATGCCCAATCACAGGGCAAGGGGTTATCAGTCTGAGAGATGCAGGCACTGTCCCCAGTGTCAGTGGCTTACAAGCCGTGCAGGCAGATGATGGGATGGAGAGCTCCACAGGTCTTCCCTGCAGAGAATGCTTATTTAAAAGAGGCCAAGGAAAAGTTCACACGCAAGAGTATTGTTGAAAACAATGGAGATCTTAGCCATGAGCAAGATCCCGGTGGCTATACAAAACTAGCAGCCACAGGAGAGAAAATGGCAGGCCAGCACTAGAGAAAACCTGGGAGGGAGACAGCTATACAGACACCTCATGGTATCATACGATGCCCAAAGACCTGAAAGGCCTGATACATGTACAGGCTGCATCCGGGTAAGCAGCCATGAGACCAGGCCATGGGGAAGACTTTCAAACAGTCCCTAGCCACCTGCAGATGGAATGGCAAAGGACATATGCTTAATAGCTAATAGTCTCTGATCTGACACTGGTTGAAGAATCAGCTGCTTTCACCGAAGAGCCACTCTTATGAAGCCAGGCTGAAAGTTAAACTGCATGTATCCCTGGCAGTCTTGAGGACTGTGTCTGCCTAAGATCACACCCTTTCCAAAAATGACTTGGGAGACAACATTTAAGCTCTCTGTTTGGGATTGAACAGAGAGCAATTTTCTAAGTTTCTTGGCCTGCAAAGACAGTGTTCAAGCCACACACACACACACACACACACACACACACACACACACACACATTCACCTACCAGTAAAGACAGTCAGAAGAGACTTTTTAATCCGAAAAAATGACAAAAATATATAGAACCTCAGAGAAATGCAGAACACCGTTAAGTGTACCAGCATGTGTGTGTGTGTGTGTGTGTGCAAAATCCCAAACCATAAACAAAACAAACATGAAACCAATCTAGTTTGATGGAAAATATTAATAGCACATCCAGCTCAGTGGACTCCAAGTAGCATATAAAAAACCCCCACAATTATTGAAATATTGAACTGTTCAAACACAAAGAGAAAATCTTGAAAGTAGGAAAAGAGAAAAATTAACTTATCATTCATGTATAAGGAAACCCCAATAAACATCTTAACAGAAACATGAGAAGACAAGAGGACATGAGGTGTCCAAAGTGCTAAAAGAAGAAAAAAAAGAGAACCCTGTTAATCCTTAAACCCAACAAAACTTCATTTTATAAATGAAGGCAAAATAAAGACCCCAGGAAAACAGACCCTGTAAGGATGCACGGTCAGCATACATACTTTACAAAACATACCAAAACAATGTTTCTCAACCTTCCTAATGCTGTGTTGATACAGTTCCTCATGTTGTGATGGTCCCCAAATCATAAAATTATTTTTGTTGTTACTTCATAACTATAATTTTGCTGTTGTTATATCTGTGTGTTTTCCAATGGTCTTGAGCTACTCTGTAAAAGGGCCGTTCAACTCCCCTCTCCCAAGGGGTTACAACCCACAGGTTGAGACCCACTGTACTAAAGGCACATTGCCTTTCACTCTGAAAGGAAACGAGTTTCAATAGAGCACTGTACAGTCACACAGGTGATCAGGAGCTCCATGAAAGGCAATTATGTAAACAACAATAAAAAGATGTTATAATGAGGATTGAGGGTGTAGCTCAATGGTAAGAGTACTTGCTTACCGTGCACAGGACCCTGGATTCATGGGGTGGGAAAGATGGGTCAGCGGATAAGTGTGCTTGCTTCTCTTACAGGGGACCCAGAGTTCAGTTCTCAGCATTCATATCAAGTGACTCACAAGCATCTGTAAGGGCCTTCATTCTCTGGGCCCAGCAATTTTTGGAGAAAGTGTATGTGGGGGGATTTTAATTAAAAAAACATATTTTCTTCATTTAACTGATTTAAAGAGTAATTTCATGAGTAACAACTATAAAACTATATTTTATCCCTGTATCATAAATAAATAAAACATCTTTTGACTCAGCATAAAGGAAGTAATTAGGATAAAAACATTACTGTGCACATGTGCTGTGTAAGGACATGACTGAAGATGTTGAGTCAAATGTGTGGGGAGAAATGGGGGGTGGGGGCCAGCAATGGCATTTCAGATAGATAACAATCTATTCTACTCTTACTTTCTTGTATTTTCTCTAAAAGATGTAAGACTATATAAAATAGTGATCATAAACAGATATTGTTGGATTTGGAGTGTACACGGGCAGACATGAGGTTCACTGTTCTTTGTTGAGTGTATATCTGTAGTAGATTCTGTCAGCCCATGGTGGCTTGAAAAAGAAATTTCCCCCAGAGACTCACTTATTTGAACACTTGCCCAGTTAACGGTGCTGTTTTGGGACATTGTGGACCCTTTTGGAAGTGCAGTCTTGCTGGAGAGAGTGTATCACTGGGGCATCCTTTGAGAATTCTTGGCCTTCAATCCTAGTGTGCTTTCTTATCATTCTTGTTTGTGGTTGAAGATGTGCTCTCGGCTTCCTCCTCTGCTCACCTGCTTCCATGGAACCCCTGCTATTAAGGCCTTTCCTTCTAGAACTGGAAGGCAAGATAAACCTCTTCCTCCTGTAAGTTGCCTCACTCACAGTATTTTATCACATCGACAGAAAAGTAATGAAAACAGAGAAGTTAGTTGGGAGATGTGCGGAAGATTTTGGCACTTAGGACTAAAAAATCAGTTGAATGCTGTAAGCAGAGTTTAATGGAATATTCTAGTAGGCACCTGGAAGACAGTAGTATTAAGAGAAATGCAGACAATAGAGGTGGGGCTCATGAGGTTTCAGACAATATTAGCAACTGGACTACAGTCCACTCCTGTGATATCTGGGCTGCTTTCTGCCTGTGTCATAAGAACTTGCTGGAGGCTACATGAAAAGTAATGGGCTAACTTCTTTGGTTGAGGAAATTTCAAACAGCATAATATCAAATACATGGCATGGTTATTACTGGTGATGCTTATGGAGGTCTTCAGTGGAAAAGAACAAGTGAGGCAGAAAGAAATATAAAATGTAAAGTTAGTCGAGAAAAATCACTGGGAAGCTTAATGTTGCAGCCAGGACATGTGCTAGAAGACAGGCTGTAATTGTTACAAAAGTCCTGCTTGCACTGCAACAATGGGAAGGGTGCCCCCAGGGCAATATCCCATCCAATTACGCTTCCAACTTGTATAAAGAGAAAGCCTAGGAGGTTTTCTGCTTCTAGAAACTAACTGCTTCACCAGGAGAAAACTGCTACTAATGTGATTCAAAGTGGTAAGGGTCCATCCCAGGCTAGCAGCTGAACTTAGCAGTATTGGCTTTGGAGGCATAAAAGGTACATAAGGGAAGTGTACATTTTACCTCCATGGTTTCAGAGAGCCACTGAAGCCAGGCACTGTGTGGCAGTGTTGGAGTTATTGTAAGAAGGCCCCGAGAGAGCAGAGAGCATGAGAAGCCATTGTGCAGCTATGATAGTGAGTCCCGAGTTGCAGTGGAGACCCCAAGATGTTGGGGATGCCAGAGCTGTGGGATATCTGCTGAGGAATGCTGCATACAGGGTGGAACCAGTGAGGGAGGAAGAGAGAGAGAGAGAGAGAGAGAGAGAGAGAGAGAGAGAGAGAGAGAGAGAGAGAGAGGTGGCAGGCTGCAGAGTTGGAGGAGCAGAGCCATCTAAGCAGTGGACACAGAGCTATGGACTTGGTATTTGCCCTGCTGGGCTTCAGTATTGCTTTGGCCCAGTATTTCCTCACCATGTCCTCATCCCTCCCTTTTGGAATGGTAATGTGCATTGTATGTTGGCAGTATGTACTTTGCTTCTTGTTTTTCAGGGGATTACAGTTATGAAATTGTCTTGAGTCTAAGAAGTGACTTTGGACTTTATGTTTTAAAACGATGTTGAAACTGTGAAAGAGTATGGAGACTTTTGAAGTTGGACTAAATACACATTTTGCATCATGAAATGGTCCTGAGCCTATGGGGACCAGGGATGGAATGTGGTGGTTTGAATGAGAAATGTCTCCCACAAGTTCACATGTTAGAATACTTGGCCCTCAGCTGGTGGTGCTGTTTAGAGATGGTATGGGACATTTAGGAGGTGTAGCCATGCTGAAGGAAGCATGTCAGCTGAGGGTGAGATTGAGAGTTCATAGGCTAGTTACACTTCCTTTTTGCTCTCTCTGCTTCATGTTTGAGGTAAAGATGTGATCTCTCAACTTCCTGCTCTGGCTGCCTGCTCCCATGTCTCCTCCATCACTATAGATTCCTCCTTCATAATCACAAGCCAGAATAAATTCTTTCCCTTATAATTTGTTTATTGTCACTGTATTTTTTTATTGTGGCAACAAAAAAGCAACTGATAAACAGGCTAAAATGTATATTATCGCCCTCAAGTCAATTAAGAAACAATTGAGAAAACGCCCTCCAAAATATTAATATAATAACAAACAAAACATCATGTCTAAAACGTCAAAACAAAAATGAGATAAAAATACTGTAGTCGAAAAATCACTAAAAGGATTTATGTTATGAATTAGAAGACATTTACTTAATTCCAAAGAAGCGAGTAAAACAGCAGAGAGAGAAAACCAGTTGTGACATATGGGAAATAGAAACCAAAAATGGCCCATGAAACTAAAGAATAAGCTTAAATCCAAAGCAAGCAAAAAAAATTTAAATAAATAAATAAATAAATAAATAAATAAAAGAAGAAATAAATAAGAACATAAAAAATAATAGAGAAAATCCACAAAACCAGAAAGTAATTACTTTGGGGAGTGAGGGCAAATCTTTGAGTAGACCAGTAGAAAAACAGAGAAGACTCAACACTTACTGACATTATAAAAATAAAATGAAACTAATAGATTATACAGAACTATACTGAAACAAAGGAGATATGTAGAATGAAATAGAAAAATACAGAAAGAACAACTTCTAAAATGGGCTCAAGAAGAAGGAAAATATTAATACATTAAAACAAACAAAAAGATTGAATAAACAAATTTAAAACTTCCACATGGGAAAGTTCTGTCCAGGTTGCCTTACTGTTAAATTTGATAAAATATTTAAAGAAAAATGAAGACCAAAGCCTGGCATGGTGGCACACCTGCAATCCCAGTACGAGGAAGGCCCACGCAGGTGGATAGTAAGTTCAAGCCTAGCCTGAGCTATATAGAATTCTAGGAAAACTTGGGCTGCATAGAGAGACCTGGGCTCAAAATCAAATGGAAACAATCACCCACCATCACAACAAGAATTCCTACATACAACTTGAGACCCAAAAACTAAACCAACAAACTTAAAACCTCAAAGCGCCAGGTGAAAAGTTGACTACATCGATACCATTTTTAAAAACATTATTTTTAAGATTTTATTTTATGCATGAATGCTCTGCTTCCATGTATACCTGCATGCCAGAAGAGGGCATCAGACCCCTTTATAGATGGTTATGAACCACCATGTGGGTGTTGGGAATTGAATTCAGGACCTCTGGAAGAGCAGTCAGTGCTCTTAACCACAAAGCCATTTCTCCAGCCCCCATTTCTTTTTATGTTTAGCAGAGAAGTCCAAAAGCAAACTGCTGCCCTTAAAAACTGGAGACTTATACTAGATACAGAGTATGGCAACTTAAGGTAGCAAAAGCTTCCGGACATGTTGCAGTAACATACATCAGTAACTCCAGGTACTTGGGCTGCTGAAGCAGGAAGATTACTTGAGCAGGGGAGTTCTGAGACCAGTCATACCAGCCAGTATACTGTAGAAAAACCATGACTCACAAAGAAAATGTGTGTGAAAAGAGGCATGGAAGTTTCATAAGCAGAAAACAGCAGTAGAATGTGAAAATATGAATTGTAATTGACTGATTATTGAAAGTTCAATGAGGACAAGCTGACAAAGGCTAGCTAATAGTATTTTTTATGGGCCATAAAGCACACATTAACCACTTTAATGGAAAAGAAATCACATGCTATCTACTCGAAGACCACACCAGAAGTGGATAACAGAAAGCAGTTCATAGAATCCTCAGTATTTAGAGAAAAAAGGAATGGGGGAGTTGGGGAGGGGGTGTGAAGGGGACTGGGAGGAAAGGAAGGAGGGGGATTCGCTCAAACTGTAAAGCGAATAAATAAATTAATGAGAAAAATTATTTAAGTAAAACAAAAACAAAATGGACAAATAAAAAATCCAATAAGCCCCTGTCTCAAAAAACCAAAAAAAAAAAAAAAAAAAAAATCCAATAAGCTTTAAAAACAGGCAGAGAAAAACAAGGCATGGATTATCAATGTCACAAATGAGAGGGCATCATTCCTGATCGCACATGCACCAAAAGAATAATAAAGGAATTCAGTGACTAACACTAGGCCCTCAGAATCAACACCCTAGACAAAACCAGTCAATTCCTTCAAAGACAGCCTGACAAAACCCACCCAAAGAGCACTAGGCAATATGAATAGTCCTATATTTATAAAAGGAGCTGTATCACTAATTAATACCTTTCCCAAACAGAAAACACCAAGTTCAGATTGTTTCCATGGTGGTAAATTCTACCAAATATTTGTGGGGAAAAAGTTACCAATTTTCTTGAAGCCAGAGGAACACTTCTTAGTGCATTCTATGAGGCTAGCATGATCTTAATACTAAAATCAAACAATGACGAAATCAAATCCAACAATGTAGAAAAAGAATTATACTTCACAATGAAGTGAGATTTATGCTAGGTATGAAAGGCTGGTTCAGCATCAAAAATCAATCAATGCACTCGAGAGGCAGACCTAGAAGTTTCAGACAAGTCTAGTTTACAAAGTGAGAAAGGCCAGTAGAGTTATATGAAAAGATGCTATCTCAAAAAAAAATCAATTAATTAACATAATCAATTACTTAATAAGGTAACAAAAATACCCACAATAATTTTAATAGATGCATAGGAATGTTTTGATGAAAATATCAATGTCTCATCACAATAAGACCCTCAGCAAACCAGAAGTAAATGAGCCCCTGTAAGTGGTGTACATTTGTAATCCCAACACTCCAGACACTGGTTAGAGGATTTTGAGTTCAAGGCAAGCCTGGGCTTCATTGCTAGACCCCTATCTCAAAAGTTAAACACACCAAAAGAAAAAGAATCTGTAAAATATCTACAGCAAAGATACTTAATGGTGAGACTCCCAAAGCTTTCCCACTAAGATCAGGAATATAAAGACTAGGAGGTCCCCTCTCAACACTGCTTCCAACTCCTTACAGGGAAGAGAATGCAGTAAGGGGTAAAGCATCAACAGACAAGGGAGAGTCTCTGCTAACAGATCACATGATCATAGAGGTAGGCAGTCTGAAGAAAACCAAAGAATTCTTGCAGCTAATTGTTATTCCAAGGTTGCAGGACACAAGGTTGACATACAAAAGTCAACTGCAATGAAGAAGTGGAGTTGGGAACTAGAGACACATGACTATAATGTTTTCTTGTTCCACGCGCCTCCAGAGTCCCCTTCGCCAGCGAAAAAGACACGGAGGCAGTGATCGGGTAATACTACAACGAGGCTTTACTCTTGTATAAGGAGAAGCGGAAAAGACGGAAAGACAGGAAGAAGCACAGCTTAAATACACCCTAGAGTGACGTGTTCACTTCTGATTGGCTGTTCACTAATTACCCATAATACACCCGGGGATGGGCAGTGACTTTTGGCGCGCTTTTTGTCTCTTGCACCTGCGCAGTCAGTTGTTTACTTGTGGGAGAACAGGATGCCCGCGCCATCTTGGAATGGCGGAATGTATCACTGCTAACAGAGGCTTCCTACAGTGTGGTCCCTGTGCAAGGGTGATAGGCAACATTGTGAAATGTTCCATATTTTTAATGTATCTTTACCTCAAATTCATATCTACTTGAAGCCAGAGGAATGTTTCTAAATGCATTCTATGAGGCTAGCATGATCCTAATACCAAAATCAAACAATGACAAAATCAAATCCAACAATGTAGAAAAAGAATTATACTTCACAATAAAGTGAGATTTATTTTTTATTTTTTACCTCAAACATATATATATATATATATTACAACCTATTCTATATTAATCATGACTTGTTTATTGTTTTAAAAATACATCACCATATATTAGCATTCCCAAAGCATCAAACACCTGAGTGAAAATTTGACATTATCTATACAATATCTGTATGGAGAAGACTATAAAACCATGATAAACATCAATAATAAATGGAGAAGATATGTTCTGTTCACAACAAGAAAATTTGATATTTCCTAGATGCCAAGTTGATCTACTCCAATTGAAGTCCCGGAAAGTTATTTTCTGGATATCACTAAAACTAATTCTAAGGTTTTATATAGAGAGACACAAAAGACCCAGAATAACTAACTCCATATTGAAGGAGAGAAACAAAGCTGGAGGACTGACACAGTCCAATAAGAACCACACATAAAGCTGCAGCAATCAAGACTGGGTTGTTTGTGAAAAACAAACAGATCAGTGGGACAGAAATAGGCTGACTTGAATACAGTCCACTGCTCTAAGAGAAAGCAGCAAAGCAACATAATGAAGCAAAGAAATCTCTTCAATAAATTGTGCTCAAACAAGTGGACATCTCTATGCCAAAGAAATAAGAAAAAGAGAAAGGTGGGAGGGAGGAGGGAGGGAGGAAAAAAGGAAGGAAGGAAACATGGATCACACAAAAAAATTAACTCATAATTGTTCACAAATCTAAATGCAAAATGCAAAACCACAGGCTGGAGAGACGGCTCATTGGTTAAGAGCACTGTCTGCTCTTCCAGAGGTCCTGAGTTCAATTCCCAGCAACCACATGGTGGCTCACAGCCATCTGTAATGGGATCTGATGCCCTCTTCTGGTGTGTCTGAAGACAGCTACAGTGTACTCACATACATAAAATGAATAAATCTTTTTAAAAAATACAAAACCATATAACTAGATGGCTTGTATACAGCAATGATTATTTTGCCCTTGATTGTTAGTCTCCTTATAATACTGACACCCATCTTCATCTAGACCATTACAATTTTTCTTAAATGAATAGATTTTAGTGGGGTATGATGGCTCACACCTGTAATTGCAGAACTCAAGAGGCAGATCCTGGAGGGTTACCACAAGTTTGAGAGCAGTCTAGTTTATAAGGAAAATGAATCCCAGGTCAACCTGAACAACAGAGTGAGACTCTGTCACAAAAAGCCAAAACAAACATACAAACTTTAGTTTTCTGAGACTTTTTGGATCCATAGCAAAAGAGTAGCAAGTGTGGACTTCCAAATAAGCCCTGTATTCATAGGTGCTAAATCTCCTCCACTATAAACACATCACACCGGAGCTGTACATTTGTTATAATGAGTGAATCTACATTGCAATGACTTTTTAGACACAACACCAAAGCACAATCCATGAAAGAAATCACTGATATGAGAGCTGCATTGACAGTAGAAACGCTGAACTAGGGGTATGGATCCATGGCAGAATGCTTACCTAGAATGCTCAAGGCTCTGGGTTTGAACTTTAGTACTACCGAAAGGAGAAAAAAGGTAAACATTCTGCTCTGCTAAGGGTATTACCAAGAGAATGAAAAGACAAGCCACAGACTGGAAGAAAGTGTTTAGAAAATACACAGCTGATAAAAGCTATTAACCTCAAATATACAGTCACAAAAATGGACTATAAGAAAATGAAGAACATGACTTAAAAATAGGTAAATGACCTGAATAGCAACTGCCAAGATGGTCCAGCAGGTAAAGCGCTTCTTGAGCATCACCACTTGAGTACAATCCTGGAATCCCACAGTGGGACACACATGCACATACACGTGATGACAATGATATCCATCATGATGATGATGAAAGACCTAAACACTTCACAAAGAAGATGTACAGATGGCAAATAAAAATATGCAAAAAAACCCTTCAAGCTGGGCAGTTTTCAATCCTATCACTTGGGAGGTGGAGGCAAAAGAATCAGGATTTCAAAATTATTCTCAGCCACGTGGTAAATGATTTGAGACCAGACTGTACTACATGAGACTCTGTCTCAAAAAAAAAGAATATTCAACTTTACGTCATTAGATAATTACAAATTAAAACAATAGTGAAACATTAATATTTACATTGTGGTGGTCAAAATATAGACCCTGACACAAGCAAGAATATGGAGCAACAGAAACTCTCACTGCTGGTAGGAATACAACATTTGGTAAACAGTTGGGAAGATAGTTTGGCAATTTATCACAAAACTAAACATACTCTTACCATATCATCTGGAAGTCATGCTCTTTCATATTTGCCCAAATGAAGGAAAACTTGAATTTACATACAACAAAAAGGAATTAACTTATCAAACTATGAAAGGACATGGAAGAACCACAAGCACAAATTGCTAAATTAAAGAAGCTAATCTGAGAAGGCTACAGACCATGTAATGTATATATATTATCAGAGACAGAAAACAACACAGCCCAGTAGTTGGAGAAGTTGTCCCATTTAGCAGATTCTATTCAGGTAAAGCAATATCCTTCATTATGCCACAGAGAAGAATCTTGAGATGCGTTAGAGAAGAGCAAGTTTAGTGACTTCATTAAATAGAAACAGAAATTGTGCATGCTTTATATTTAAGTACAGACATTGAGAAAGAGAGAAAGGGAGAAAGATGTGCTTTGAGTGTCTAAACAATAGCTGTTTTAGAAAAATATTGGGGGTCACAAAGACACCACCAATCCAACTGAATTGTCTCAAGAGGCAAACTTTACTCTTCATTTAAATGGAAGCACTTGGAAGAGCAAGTGCATCAAGACAAGAAGTGAACTTGGTTTTTATTGTAATGCTGGTAGTGAGTGTATCTTTGCCCCTTTGGCTGGGGTCTGACCTCACAGCTTTTCTTGATTGACTAGTTTAAAAAGAATCAATATGAAAGAAATGAAGGAAGGAGAGGGTCACTGCAGCTTTCTGTTAACAAGGGTTTTACAAGGTTGGGTGGTGGTGGTGGTGATTAAATATTGGCCTAAAGGTCTAACAAAGTGAGAGATGAAAATGTTGTAAATGCAATTTTACAATGTTTTTAAAAAGACCAATATTTTTAAAAATATTTATTTATTTATTTATTTATTTATTTATTTATTTATTTGGTTAGTCAGTTAGTTAATGTGTGGGGGGTGTTTTGTGTGATGTATGTCTGTGTACCATGTGTGTGCTTGGTCCCCTTGAAGGCCAGAAGAGGGCATAAGATTCCTCAGAACTAGAGTTCTAGACAATTATGATCCACCATATGGGTGCTGGGAATGAAACCCAGGTCTACTGGAAGTACAACACTACTCTTAATCACTGAGC
The DNA here is from genome assembly GCF_011762505.2 of Arvicanthis niloticus. Taxonomy (NCBI): domain Eukaryota; kingdom Metazoa; phylum Chordata; class Mammalia; order Rodentia; family Muridae; genus Arvicanthis; species Arvicanthis niloticus. Next base: position 55,483,417 of record NC_047679.1, on the reverse strand, counting down.
TGTCTCTCTAGCCTCAGAAAAGACTGACAATATTGCTTACAAACAAAGTTTTATGGCTTTTGAAATTGCATTACTCAAAGGATATAATTTCCAACCAAGTTCAAAGATTAAGAAAAGTTTAAAAATTAAGTAAAACTATATGAGCTGGTTCTTTTTCTCTTCTTAAAGAATTTGCTTTTTGTAAGCGAAATTGTAGGACAGCTTTACAATGCACACTGCTCAGACTTTAAGGATAAAGGAGGAGTGCTACCTCTGCTCACCTGAAAGGATGCACACATTCTGGCCCAAAACAAGCATGGCTTACTTGTTGAGTTTTAATGTTCTCATGTAAGCCATCTCTTGGAAAGGAGAATTCTGTCTCTGTAGATAATCTTTATTTTGCACTTGTGTTGAAGTTATTGACTCTCTTCATTTCTTTTCCATATCCCTTTAATTTTCCTTGGCTTTCTATCCTGTCTCAATATGACAATCCTGAAACAGCAAAACTACAGAGACAGTAAAAAGACCAGGGCTTGCCTGGTTTTATTGGGGAGAGGATGAGTGGGTGAGACACAGAGGATGTTTAGGGAAGTGGAGGTACTCTGTGTGAGACCAGAGACGACACAGACACAGACTGCTGCACATTAGTATAACACCAGGAGGGAACCATAATGGAAACTGCTCACTTCAGTGATAACCATGGGTCATTAGTCATCACAAACGTTCTTCTGTGATGTGTGGAATCTGCATGGGAGGAGGTAGGCCATGATGTGTATGTGGGAGGCATGTGGGAGGGTGCCATGGGAACCTTGAAACCACCCTCTAAAGTAGTGTCATGTATAACATTGTGAATCCCTAGAAATGCTCCTAAAAGTGTACAAAGAATGGGGAAACTCACACTCATTCAAGAAAATCCACTAAATTTCAGTATGGAACATTAAGCCTGGTATAATTCAAAGAAGGCTTATTCCCTCCCTTCTCCTTTCCAGTACAAAGGGACAGAAAAACCATCCCTGGCTGTTCCCAATAACACAGGAATCCTCACATTGGGCTCCCAGTGGAAGGGCTATCTTCTTAGGAGGAGTGGCAAGGGAACATTTCTCATCCTATTCTCAGTGACCTTTTGCTCAGGTTTAGTGCCAGGTAATGGAGCCTGAAAGAGGTGGGAGCTCCCTTCTGACATGCAGCTCCTCTCTTGTGGGATAGAGCACCCCCCACTGATGATACTAAAGTCCTCTGGCTTGGCCTACTGGGGCTCAGGTACTAGGTGAGGAAAAGCAAGCCAAGGAGGTCTAAAACAGTGGTGTTCCCATTGGGTGAGCACTTAGCTCTAAATTGAGAGGAAGGAGGGGCTTTACTAGCCATTTACTAGCCATTTACTAGCTATTTACTAGTCATGACAACTAGCCATTGTCTTTGACCTTAGAACAAAACTGTCTCAGAGATTTTTCCCTGGGAGAAAAACAGGCTATAGAACAGAGTTTTGAATAACTCTTGAAAGGAATTGACTTAATTTATAAGACCATGGAGAAATCCAGGCCTAAGCAGAGGAGGTGAGGTGAAAGGCAATGGATAGGGGATGGTGGGTGTCTTGGAGATGTAGCAAAACTATAGGCTAGCTAGTTTTCTGAACAAAAAAATGGGTAACAAGATCAGAACAAACCACAAACACTTATCTAAGGAATTGGCACAGCAACCAAAACAAGCACAAAGCAACAGCAGCAAAAAACAAAACTCACAATTTGATTAGACAGGTTAGGGAGCAATTTATGCCCTCAGTCAAATCCAGGGCATGTGAGGACACCCTTGGGATCACCTCCTGCTGATCTTTGGTCGCGGGGGTGACCTTTATAAAAATTATGCTGTCAGAACTAAAGGAGGAAGTAACATGAAGAACACTGGGATGAGTGATCAATGCTAAGAGTTGATGGAATACACAAGTTTTCTACAGATTTCCAGTTCCCAATAAAAAAGTGTGAATTATGAAAAAATGGGAAAGGATAAACCACATACTAGAAGGAAGCCACTCAAAGCCAGGCACGAGAGTGCATGCCTGCAATGTCAGCACAGGAGAGCGGGAGGCAGGGGCATTAGAAGTTCAAGTCATCCTCGGCTACCTAGGAAGTTTTTGGCTAGCCTGAACTGCAGAAGACCCAATCTAAATAAAGAAATAAGTCCACAACAAAACAAATAAACATAACCCCCAAACCTACAAACATAATGTAAGTCCTATTTAAATCCCAGTGGTCCTTTTTTGATAAATGCAAGAACTAATTTTAAAATTATGTGGATTTCTAAGGCACCCTTTGGAATTTCTAAGTCAAATTAGTCTTGGAAAAGAACAGCAAAGTTGGAGAATACATACAACTGAATTTTGGTCATAATGAGTTAGGGGAACAGGACAGAGAATAAGGTCCAGAAGAGCTTGCCCAATGGCTGCAATATTAGCTTATGCAATGAATCGATAGGCAAATAGAAGGTTCAAACACACTCCCACTCCTCCATTTATGGTCCTCTCCACTTCCCCTTCCATTGCCTGCCTCCCACTGTGGTTCAGGCTGGCCTTGAACTCACAATCCTCAGACCTCAGCTTCCAAATTACAGGTATGTTTTACCACATCTCTATTTGCAGGTTTTTTGGGGGGAATAGTATTGATAATATTGGCATTTTAGCAACATTAAGTCTTTCAAAATCCATAAATCTGGGCAGGTGCAGAGGCACTTCAAGGTGTCTAAAGATAAGTTGTCATTCATTAGTTAAAACACACACCCAGGCACGAGCGGAGATTTCAGATGCAACTGAGGCATACAATATATAGAGTTGCATGTACAATTACACAGGACAGAGCACACTCAAGAAAGCCTACTGTGGGCTGGAGAGATTGTTCCATGGTTGCCCTTCCAGAGAAACTGAGTTTGGTCCCCAGCACCCATATGGCAATTCACAGTTGTCTGTGACTATAGTCTCAGGGAATCCAACACCCTCTTTTGGCTTCCAGAGGTACTGTGTATACGTGGTGCTAAGCCCATTGTTATGTAAATGATCTACAACGCTCATGCCTTAGGACACTTTTGCCCACATCCTTTATGAAGCCATTGAGCTTCTGAAGTCTTCCTCTGTTCCAACTTATATCCTCCCTTGGAATTACATCTCTTTTCTAATAAACTGTCCCTGCCCAGGTCTTTGTCTGTGTGATAATACTGATTTTCAATTTGACATGATCTAAAGTCATCTAAGAGACAAACGTCCTGGAGCACCTGTGAGAGATGACCTAGGTTAGGCTGTGAGGGATTTTTCTTGATTAGGTTAACTGAGGCAGAAACAGTTGCCCGTGGTGCATGACATCATTCTATGGGCTTTGCTCCTGTACTTAATAAGAAGGAGAAATCAAGCTGAGCATAAGCATACCTCATTTTCTGCTTCCTGACTATGAGTATAATGTGACTAGCTGCCTCACACTCCTGATGCCCGGACCTCCTCCATCATAATGAACTGTGAACCAAAATAAACAACTTTTACTTGAAGCTACTTTTGTGGGTATTTATCACAGAAGCTAGAAAAGTGACTAATCTGGTCCAACTTCATGTTCTAGGACACAAGAATCAGGAACTCCTCTGAAGGTGCCCACAGGACCCAAATATCTACCAATATCCATACTGCAAAGCAACAGTGTCCAGAACCACACTGTCCTGGCACAAAGACCAATACATAGATAAATTGACTCAAAAAATCATAAGATAAACCAATACATTTATGGACAATTGATGTTTGGCAACAGTGATAGCAGCCTTCAATGGGAAAATAACAATAAATAATGTTGCAAGACAACTGTGTAACCACGTGTAAGGAAATAAAGCTGAACTGCTCCTTCTTTATACCAGTGTGCCAGAGAGAGAGAGAGAAAGAGAGAGAGACAGAGAGAGACAAAGAGAGAGAATATCAACTTTGGGTTTAGCAATGCTTTCTCAGATATGATAGTAAAAGCTTTGTAACAGAAGAAATAATTAAGTGACTTCAACTTCTTGAACATTTAAACCTTCTGTGTATTAGTAGACCCTACCAAGATAGTAAAATACAATGTACAGAATAAAAGAAGATATTTGTAAATTATCTGTTTCAAGTATGCAGAATATATAAAGGGCATTTACAAGTCAACAATAAACATACCATCCTGTTCTAGGAGGAAAAGAATGTGAATAGATATTTCACCAGAGAAATATACAGATTACCTAGTAGCAAAAAACAGATATCTAGCATAGTGAATCATTAAGGAAGTATGACTCAAAAGTACAATGAGACACACTTATTACTAAGATGGTTCTGATAACTGTCATACTGGATAGCTGGGGTTGAAAAAGAGAGATGATGCAGCCTATGTTAGTTTAGTTTCTGTTGCTCTGATAAACACCATAGCCAAAAGCAACTTAGGAAAGTATTTGACTTTCACATCCTCCATCACTGAGAGGTCAGGGCAGGAACCTAGAAGCAGGAACTAAAGCAGAGACTATGGAGAAATGCTGCTTACTGGTTTGCTTCTCATAGCTCACTCAGCCTGATTTCTTATGTACCCAGGACCACCTGACCAGGGATGGTACTGCCCACAGTGGGCTGGCTGGATCCTCCCACAGCAACCACTAGTCAAGAAAATGCCATACTGACTCACCTACAGGCCAATCTCATGGAGGGATTTTTCAACTGAGGTTCTCTCTTCCCATATGATTCTAGTTTATGTCAACTTGACAAAAACTAAAACAGCTGCTTTCCTATATACTCACAAGTTCACACATAGTCTCCAAAAGAATATAATAGCACTCCCCTCCCCCCTCTCTCTCACACACACACTCATTCACAATTTGTCAGTGCTGGTGAGATGTCTCTGGTGGGTAAAAAAAAACCAAGTGGGCATAAAAAGACTTGCTTACTGCCGATCCAGACAGCCAGGGTTCAATCCCTGGGATTCATATGGTAGAGGGAGAGAACCAACTCCTACAAGTTGTATTATAACCTCCACTCTCTTGTGACGGTGGGTACATTGCGCACATGGGTACACACACATAAATAAACATATTTTTTTTTAAAATTAGAAAGAATTTCCTTTAAAAATTGTAAACTGTATCAATCGAAGAATGGATAAACAAAATGTGGAATACTTGTATAATTTAATATCTTTTCACAAAAAAAGGAATGTGTCAACCCATCTTACAAAATGGCTGAATTTCAAAACAGCTTATGCTAAGTGAGCAAAGCCATTTATAAAAGAAGACATATTGTATAATATTTATATGAAATGTCTAGAATAGGCAAATCCATGGAGACAGAGAGTAGATTAGTCATTGTCTGTGTCTAGGGAGTGGGGAGCAAAGGATGCTAAAAGATTGGATGTCAAGGATAACAGGTATAATATTTATTTGGGGGGGGGATGATAAAATGTTCTAAAACTGATTGTGGTGATAATTGAACATTGAACACCATGCAATCATATGAACCTGATGATGTGGGCTTGTAATCCTAGAGCTGGGGATGTAGAGACAGGAGGATGTCTGGGGTTTGCTCATCATCCATCCTAGCCTATTTGGTGAGCTCCAGACCAATGAGAGATGCCATCTCAAAACACAAGGTGGTTGGAACCTGAGGAATGATACCCAAGGTTCTCCTCTAGCCTCCACATGCACACATGTGTACATGCACCAGCACACAAACATGCACACATGCACAAGCAGAGTGGCATCACTTTGACTCTTGCTTTTATACAGGTAACTTATATTTGTGGATTCAATTTGATCAGGGTTGGCCACATCAGTCTTGAGGCTGTGAGTAGAGCTGTCGCCGGTGTACCCCTGATGGGCTATATTTGGGGAAGTAGCACAATGGGCAGGAAAGATCCCAGGTGAGGAAGAGTTCCATTTTCACCCTCTCCCAATATTCTGGAGACGTCTAAATGCCTCCATACTGAACTCGATGTGCTAAGATTTCTTTTCTGATTTGATGAACTTTGTCTCTACAATAGCAGATTCTAGTCTGGGGGCTCTTGCACTTCAGCTTTTCCTTTGTTTGGTTCCTGGATTGTGATGATTTATAACTAATTTCAAACTCTCAGACTTGAAGCTCTCTGTAGCTGGGGCCACTTGCAGTTAGGTGTGTTTTGGATAAGGCCCTTAATGTCTCTCAGCTTATTTAGTCATCTGTCAAGGAAAAATAACAGTTCCCACCTACAAGACTATTTTTGAAGATTCAGTGACATGATACATTCGAAAATGTCTGATGAATGGAATACCAGCTTGTTAAAGGAAACCATTTGATACATCAGTTAACAGCAACTGACCTCCTTTAGACCCAGACTAGGGAACAAAGAAGCAGAGAGCAGAGGAAGGGGTGGATTGGATTCCCAGGCTCTTGCCTATGTATAGCACAACCAAGACTGTTACCACCCAACTCCCCACTGTGTAGTTTTAAGGCAGCCAATAAGCAGATAAACAATCTCAGTAAAATAATGTGGCCCCGTCCTCACTTGATCATACTGTTGCCCAGCAACGGCTCATATCAGTCACATGACTGATACACGGAGCAAGCTAGCAACCAACCATTGGTCCTTGCATGGCCTTTTCCTGGGGTCAAGGAGTTTTATTGTTCCTAGAAGCACAGTGAACTTGGAAGGAAAGCTTTTGTGAAATCATTGGTAGGCCACTGGGACTGGCTATCACTTATGGTTTGAGCTGACCAACTCATGAACCAGCAAGGACCCCTACTAAGTCTGTTCTCTAAATTGGGAGTTGAGGCATGGCGAGAAGTCAGAAAACCCCCAGTTCTAGCAAGGCTCTGAATGGTCAGTGATTTATTCTCTATGCTCTTGTTGAGGACATTCCAAAGAAAATTTCAGGTCCCCAGTCTGCCCCTGGGGTCTGGAATGCAGCCTGTTCTCACTCCTCGCCCTCACCACACACACATTCCTGAGCCATGGTCGAAACCCCATCCGTATTCCAGGTCAGCATGCTCAGCCGCGGCACCAGGAGGTGGTTTTCTCTGGAGCCCTGCTGCCTCTTCTGCCAGATGTGAGTGCCCCGCCTCCCTGGCGTTTCACTGTTTTTCTCCCAAGGCATTTGCCACCGTCTGTCCTGTATAAAGTTATTTATGTGCTTGTCTTATCTTTCCTTTTTTGACCACAGTCAGGGACTAGGGCCAGTTTCTCTCTGTATTCCTCTCAGTGCCTGACATGGCATTAGAGTACACTCCATCTGTCAATAGACATTTACTGAGCACCTACTGGGCACTTGCTGTGCACAGAGGAAATAAATCCTGGAACCTGCTCACAACCCTGCTACTACCTTTTCCTAGGGCACAGCAAATAGGCAAAAGACAGTAACAGTGTGTGGGGATGTGTGTAACTGATTCCTCACTTTCTTTGGGGAGTGAGAAAAGCCCTTAAGACCCATGCTTTCTTTAAAAGTCCTATATTGCTCACCCCAGTTCTTGCTCCAACCCCAGCTCCCTCTTGGAGGGTTAGACTCAGAGGCAACCTCCAAGAACTAGTATGCCAGACAGCAGTGTTCCGTTCTCACCTAACTATTCCTGTCCTCTCCTGCTGGTCTTGTATTCCCACCACCAGGGCTCACTGACACGTCCGCACACAGTACCTGACACATCCTCACACAGTACGGGGAGACTGCATGCACTTCAGACATCAAATCCCCAAAGAGCATCTGCTTGCTGGAAACTCCAGCCGAATAAAAGCTAACGTCGTCATTCTGTGCTCTTAACCTCAGAGCCATCTCACCAGCTCCTAAGAGAGCTCTCTCACGAGGTGTTATAGGAGGTGGCACCCAGAGGCGGGCACTCCCCTCTGTTGCTCAGTGGCTATAAAGTATGGGGCACATGGACACAAGCATCTTGCTCTGTAACTGTTGTCTAACTTATCTGTGTGGTACTTGGGGCAAGCCAGGGATGGAGCAGAATTGTTCTGTTTCCTTAGAGATCCTGGCAAAACTGACAGCCTGAATCAAATGAGAAAAAAAATAAATGAAGTTAAGAAAATAGATTAATTTACATTATGTGAAAGATTCCCATCACCTCCCTCCCCAGCTATTCTATCAGCACACTCTGACATTTTTCCTCACCTCACAACGTCTACAGGAACACATGAGTAACTGGTGCCAAGATTAGCTTCCAAGCCACAAAATGGTTTTATTTATTTGTTTGTTTGTTTGTTTGTTTGTTTTGCCTCCCCAGCTCCACACACTCTTGTTGGGAATTGGCCAAGTATAGGACTGGGATCCATAAAAAGAGAAGACAGCTGAACTACTTCTCTGCCTTCCACTTAAGTGCATTGCCTAGAAGAGCCCCCCATATGAAGACAGCACCTTTCCCTCTGGGATCCAAGCTCTGTGCCCCACGAAGACTTTCCAAGTGCTGAGAGAGGAGTTCTCACTTCTCCAGCCAAGTCATCAAGGAGGTACCACTGGGCTGAGCCTTAAAGGATGGGTCAGTTTTCCTTACCAATAAGAAACAGCACTGGAGGTAGGCATGATGGCACATGCCTGTAATCCCAGCACTTGGGAAGATGAGGCAGGAGGATTTATGTGTAAGGCCAGCCTGGGCTATAGATGGTTGTCCTGTGTCAGAGAAAAAAAGGAGAGACAGAGGGAAGGGAAGAGGGGGAGATGAAGAAGGGGGATGGGAGGGAGAAAAAAAAGGAAGAGAAGCAGGGAGGGGAAGAAGGAGAGAAATGGCTGTCAGATGGTGTGAACCTTTTACAAAAAAGTTTTCAGATCACTCTTACCACTGCCATTTGACAGGGAAAGCTGGCTATATGATTAGCAACATTTGAGAGAGAAGCCAAGTGAAGCCCATATAGGATGAGCCTGGTGGGTAAGCCACTCAACTTGGGACTCCAGCTTTGCCTTCTCCATGTGCCCCAGGAAGCTGTCAAATAAGCAGAGATGGGAGGAACATGAGGGCTGGGCAAGACTTGTTTTAGGTATGGTTGATATGGCCAGTGAGAAATGAGGACTCAGTATGAAACTGGTGATCGTGAAGTTAGGAAGGCTGCTTGAGGTCAGTTTGTTGGTAACTGAAACTCCAGGTAAAGGATCTGCATTTTCATAATTCACTATGTTTTCTAAGACTAGGGTCCTAACTACTCAAGAGTCTGAGGCAGGGGGACTGCTTGAGCCTAGAAGTTCCAAAGCAGCCTGGACCACAAAAATAAGGTCTCAGAACAGGTAGATAATCAGTAAGGTGCCTCTTTTCACTTGAATTTAAGCCCCTAACAACACACCAGAATGACCCTGGCCCTCCTTTTCAGCCATGAGTGGATTTGCAGAGCAGGCATGCTGAGACACTTTTCCAAGTCCAATATCAATAGCCACTTCCTTCTGAGCAGCTTGTTCTGCAGCTCCCATGGAACGGGCAGTGGGGTCATGGAGCAGAAGGCAGGGGAGGAGGAGAGGAAGATAAAGGGGGGCAGGAAGGAAAATGAGGCTCTAGGCCACATCCTGACAGTAACTCGGGCTCAGTCCCAGGCTCTCCAGAGATGCTCTGGCGTGTTTCCCACTAGGACAGATTGGACTCAAAGCAATCTGTTTCCCGCTGTTGTCACAGGCACAAGCCTGTATAGAGGAAATTGTTACTAGCTCTCCAAGAATACAAGTTTGTGGATGTCAGAAGACCCTCATGAGGCATGTCCTCTTGGCTTCAGCCCCTTCCTTGCCTGGCAATTTCATAAAGCCTCAAAAAGATGTCAAATAATCCCTACTAGGTTAGCCAAAGAGCTCAGTGAGCTAGAAGGCCCAGTACAGTGAGTGCTTGGGTCAAGGCAGGGAGTCCATAGGACTAGCCCACTAGGGAATGCCCAAATACAGGGTAGCAAGGAGTAATCTCACAAGCAGAAGGATGAGTCTCATGTGGATACCTTCAGGACAGAAACAGTATGAATACTTTCTAAGCAGTGCCTTGGGAGAATGTGGGCCAGGGAAGTGTGGAGGCGAAGGAGAAGGCCTCTCTTTCTGAAGGGCCCAGGCTGAAAATGGAAGTGCACTATTGCACTGAAGAGATTCTTCCAAAGAAGAGTAATTCTAGGGTTCTTTGGCATTGTCACAGCTTGAATGTTTCCATCCCACTAAATTCTTGTGTTAGTGACTGCTGTGGTTTGAATGTCAAATTTCTCCCACAGCTTTAGATGGCTGAATGCTTGGTCATCAGCCATTGACGTTGTTTTGGAAGGCTTTAGAATCTTTAGAACAGGAGGCATGGATAGCAGAGTTGGCTCCCTGAGGGCAGGCCTTTGAGAGTGATTGCAGGGGACTGTCACTGCTTGCCTCATCTCTAACATGTGAGAAGCAAGCTCCTGCTGCTACCAACCTGTCGTGAGAATTTTGGTTTCTGTAAAAAGCACAGAAATATTATGTTAATATGTTTTTGTTTTAATCCCAGGTATGGGATATGGGGCTGCTTCAGATTGCCCACAGCAGCTGACTATGATTTGCCTTATGCTCTAGTAGAGGAATGATTTTTGCCAGTGGCAACATTTTCTGCAATTATACAATGTTTGGAATTCTGGGGACTCTTCAGAGGGTATATAAATGCTAGGGCCTGGAGAGGTTGGTGGTGGTGGGGAGGGTTATTGGTTGTTAGTTGTTTGCTGTTGTTTGCATTTTGTTAGGTAGTCATGCACAAAGAAACAACAAGAAGAAATTAGATATCCTGACAGTGAAGATCAAACTTTGCCCCAAGGAACTCGATGCCTTTAATCATAAGAAAGTAAGTAGTCTAATGATAACATAGTCCCCTTTTCTCTCTATCCTTTTTTCTCTCCTATCTAGTATTAGGGGTTGAAAGGGTGGAAGAAAAGGGATGAAAGCAGGTGGAAGAAAGAAGAACCCACAAAATAGCCAAGAACTGGTTACCAACCAACACACCTGCCATGCTGAAATACACCCTCTGAACCATAAGCTTAAAGCCTTCCTCCTCTAAGTTGCTTCTGTTAGGTACAGCAGTGAGAAGAACTACTAATACAGAAACCAAATCCCTGAATTCATAAATTGGTGGCATTTTGAGGAGTGTACTCTGGAGGGGAATTAGTAAAAGCTGTGGTTTGAATCTGGAATGTCTCTCATAGAATAATAATTGGAATGCTCAGTATCTGACTTGTGGTACTTGTAGAAACTTCTATATGGGGCCTAGCTGGCTGATAAAAGTAGACTACCAGAGTGGGCCTCTGAAGGTTATATCCATTTTTGGTTCTGACCAATATTTTTGCTTTCTAGTCTGTCCCCATGTGAAGAGCTGTCACCTTCCATCTTTACCATGATGGATTGAAATCCCTCTATAACTGTAAGCCAAGATAAGCTTTTCCTCCCTTTAGCTATCTGTTGGGTATTTGGTCCCAGCAATGTGACAGTAACTTATACAATGAGGTCATTAGGATGGGACTTCCCTAATGGAATTGGTGATTTTATAAGAAAAGGAGAGATATGAGGTAGATATGGCTTCCTGCATCTTGCCATGTGCTACCCTCTGCCATGTTGTGATGCAGCAAGAGGTCACCCCTTGATGATGGTACAGTGCTTTTAGACATCATAGCTCCTGAAACCATAAGCTTTTAAAATTCTTTTTTATAATCACCTAGTCCATGGCACTCAGAGAAACAGAGAATAGACTAGGAAAGGTTCTACCAATTATGCCTTAAATTTTGGCAAGAATAACATTAGAGGAAACTAATCAGGATGCAGTACATAGCTAATGGCCCTGTCTCTAAACTTACAGAGAAAGCTCTTATAGGATTATTCCAAGAGGAGAGAGAAATTTATTCTAGGCTTCCCCTGCTCTCATCAGAGAACATCAAAGATTCGGAAATGGGGAGAAGGGCTGTGGAACTGAATGCTGTTGATTCCTGTCACACACTTCCTATAGCCCAATCACTAGTCATTTGTGGACACCTTGATTTTTTAAACACTACACATTCACACACACACACACACACACACACACGCACGCACACACATGCACAATTTTTAAATTAGTACTTTTTCTTTTGATTTTTCACTCTCTTTCAGGTTTTGGGGAGGTTGCTTGTTTTGTTTTGTTTTGAGACAAGAATATCTCTACATAGCCTTGGCCTGGAACTCACTCTGCAGACTAGGCTGGCTTTAGATTCATAGAGCTCTGCCTGTCTCCACCTCCTAAGTGCTGATTAAAGGCATACACCACAACTGCCTGGCAAGTTTTCACTCTTTAAGAAAGTATATGTGGTGGTTAATATTGTCAACTTGCCAAGATCAAGAATCACCTAGGAGACAAACCTCTGGGCACATCTGTGAGAGGTCTTCTAGATTAGATTAACTGAGGTGAGAAGATCCATCCCAAATGTGGGCAGTACCACTCCATGGGTTAGGGTCTCAGACTGAATAAAGAGAAGAAAGCAAGCTGAGTGTCTGAATTTATTGTTTCTGCTTCCCGACTGTGGATGCAATGTGATCATCTGCCTCATGCTCCTACTGTCGTGTCTTCCCTGCTATGCTGAGCTGTGCCCTCACACTCAGAGCAAAAATAAACCCTTCCTCCCTTAAGGTACTCTTCTCAGTCATTTGAGCACAAGGAGAAAAATAATCAATACAGTCTAGATCATTTATGCAAATGAAATCCACATGCGCTAAATGGAAGAAAATTCTAAAAATAAGACACAGTTCCATAAAAATAATCATCTAAAAGCATGAGATCTACACCTCACCAGGAGTACATGGGGCTGACGTCAGAGAACAAGGCCCCTGGGCCTGAGCTCATAGACCTGGTACCACAACTACCTCTCAGATGGGGTGCAGGTAGCAGCTAGAGGTTTAAAAAAAGATGATTTGGAAAATTATTTCTCTGGATCTTGACCTGGAAACTTCTCTCAGAGAAAAATTAGATGGCACCTGATGAATTAGTTACTTTCCACAACATTGTGATGAAATCTGTCACAGAAGCAATTTAAGGGGAGAAAGACTTATTCTGGCTCATAGTTCCAGAGAAATTCAAGCCATTATAGTGGGAAAGGCATGGTGGGATGGCTCTGTGGTAATGGGACCATATGGTGGAGCTCTTCGCATCTTAGTGAAGAAGAAACAGTGAATCTAGAATTAGAAGCAGGTATAGTTCCATTAACCTATTTCTACCAGCTAAGACCCATGTCTCAAAAGTTCTACAACCTCCAAGACAGAGCTGTGAGATTGGGATCCAGTGTGTTGCTTCTGAACTGTGGGGCTTACAGGAAGGGAAAGCTTCTTAAAGATTCCCCTCTAATGAGTGGGCCTATCCTTTTCAACGAGACCCAGGAGAAGGGAGCTTTTTGCTCCTTCTACCTCAGAAGATTCCATCTATGATCAATAGCCCCTCACCAGACACCAAATTTGCCAGTGTCTTATTCATGGAGTTATCAGCCTCTAAAGCTGTAAATAATGATTTCTTTTATCATAAATGACAAAGTCTATAGAATTTTGATATTGCAGCCTGAATGGATTTAGACATTGCTAAGAACCCAAAGGCACTTTTTCACTTCGTGCATGCTGGACAACTACTTTACCACCAATGCAAATCCTCAGTCCTTAGTGTGGAAGGGGGATTTAAAAACACTTTTAGATAGTCTTGCTCATTTTTCCAGGTTGGCTGTGGACTTGGTGATCCTCCTACCTCAGCTTCTTGAGTAGCTGAGATTACAGGATTATGCCACTGCATCAAGCACTGGCTTCTTGTTGTCCTCTGGGCATCTCCAGCTTTTTACACACAAAGAATAAAAACAAAAGCAGTTCCTGGATGGCACAAATGGCATTTGACACTTTCTGCCAGGTATGTTTCTCCTCTTCATCTTGAATTAAACTGAGGGAGAATGGCTAAGTTTTTAAGAAGTGATGAAATTCCTTGGCAGAAATGGATGAATTTGTACTGCTTAGAAAGAGAAGCAGCTTTATGTATCTTCTTGTTTTTACCAGAAAAATGAATTGAAAGAAATCTGTCACCTGTTGTCTCTCCCCTCGTCTCCATTCCCCGACTCTTTTCTTTTCAGGATGGCTTGCTAGCTATCACAGTAAGGTGGTACTACATGAGTCAAATGAACAGAAACCAGGATCAAAGAAACCCAGGGGCTTTGGCATGTGCAGCTCAGAAAGAATTAGTAGAGCTAGGTCTGGTCGCAGAAGTCTGTAACCTCAGCTACTGAGGCAGAAGGATCAAGCTTGAAGCTGGCCTGGACAAGTCAGAAAAGCACTCAGCAAAACACTGCTTCTCAAAATAAATGTTTAGTAAATAGCTCATTGGTAGAGCATATCACTGGTGCATGCACCGCAGGGCCACATCTGTGGGGTTGCAGGCTTTAGTCTATGATGGGTCTAGAGGCTAGTAACCATACAACAAAGAACTTAAAGTCAAGTGCATTATAGCCTGAAAAACTACGGGAACATCTGACTTACAAGAGCCCCTAGAAAACAGTGCTAAATGCATAGTCTCAAAGGCAGGTCAAAGACTTAGCAGCCCCACACAGGAGAAGTACTGCTCAACATCAATAGTCACTTGACAGATTCCAACCCAAAGCACAAGGACATAGCACTTCACACTCCTCGCCGGGAAGAAATGTTTTGAAGATGTAGAAAAACCAGAACCCTTATATATCTGTGGAGGAGTTGTAAAATGAGTCTGGCACTGTTAGAAAACAGTTTGGTGGTTCCTTGATTTAAATACGGAATTACAAGAATTGCACATCAACCCCTTGATGACCCCAAGGAATAGTTGTGGGGAGGAACATGTCACACAGGTACTAGTGGGAAAAGACATGAGAAGCTGAGAGGGAATAATAGTTCCCAAAGAGAAACTCTGGAGATTCCAGCAGCTTCTCTCAATGCAGGTAAACTCCAACATAGACACAATCCACTCATCCTCAGGAGTTTGCAAGTGCAAACTCGGTTGTAAAGGCTGACGGTGTCTAGGAGGAACCAGAACAGATATGTACTTTCTGGGAGCATAGGCCATGGGGGTGGGGAGAAGACAGCCAAATGCACT
This sequence comes from Arvicanthis niloticus, assembly GCF_011762505.2. Lineage (NCBI taxonomy): Eukaryota > Metazoa > Chordata > Mammalia > Rodentia > Muridae > Arvicanthis > Arvicanthis niloticus. Next base: position 55,468,416 of record NC_047679.1, on the reverse strand, counting down.
GCTAACTACAGTCTCGGAGAGAATGTGCTAAAGACATTGGGGGAAAGTCAAGGAAGCTTGGGGCACAGCTAGGAGGGGAAAGGGTGCTCAGCTGGAAGAGGCAGGGAGACCTCCAGGAGGAGATGGCCTTTGTGTTACACATTGAGAGATGGGTGGTATTGGGGTCTGTGGCTTGTTTTTGTTTTGTTTTCATATTTTCTGGGAAGGGGTCTTATTCCTTGCCTGGGCTGGCCTAAAACTCGTGGTAATCCTCCTGTCTCAGAATCTGCCAGTAAAAGGCAGACATGAACATACCAATTTCTACTGATGAATAGATTAAATACTGATCACGGAAACATATGTAGACACACAGAGTTGGAAACTGTCAACTTGTAAATAAAATTTTACAATATACCTGTATTTATGAGACATCAAATACAAAATGAAAACTTCAAACATTCTAACCTCATTTTCCATATTTTTACACACAGCTAGATGTGCAAGTAATGTGTGTGTGTGTGTGTGTACATATGGTTTGCCTTGATGCTTGAAATATGTGGCATTTTGGTATGCTGAGTATTATAAAGATTAGTTGTTGAAGTCTTTGAACACCAAGCCCAGGAGTTTAGACTTAGCTCTAATGCTTCCTTCAAAAGGGCCATTAAGCCCTCTCCCCAGTCTTCCATAGGCTACTTCCAAACATCAAGCCAGAACAGATATTGAGAGGGTATGGGGAACATCTACCTGTAGAAGTGGCCAGTTGGTTTAGGGTGGGGATGATAAACAAAGCTGTCCAAGGTCAGCCACAGGGGCAGGAAGAGCTTATTTGGCATAAGAAAAATCTGCCAGTCAGTGGAGGAAGCAGAACCACGGCACAGATAAAAAGCCCTCGAGAAGAGTGTAGGCATATGCAGTCACAGTGCCGGGAGTCCCTGAAGCCATAAGAGCATAGGGGCTTCTCCTTATAGTAGCCACACTACCCTGCAGATGACTCAAAATCCAGTTAGAACTAGGGCAAGAAGTCCTGCTCTCCCCTGTTGTAACCACATCCCCACCCACTCTTGGGTTCATGCCACTGCTCTGTTTCCAGCCTCTATGTGGCAGCAGGCACAGCACCATGGCGACCTGCACTAAACAGGGAGCCAGGGAGCTTGCCAAGCATTGTTGGCCAGGCTTGGGTCATGGGTCTGGCCACGGACACAGCTACTACAATTCCTTGGCCTTCCTTTCCCTTCCACTCCAGCCCCATGGGCTTTCTCCTAGAAGTTACCCCTTTGCCTTTTGCCTGGGCTAAATACACAGCCAGCAGACACCTGGCCTATGTCCTTAGTGGGCTAACTTGTGGCTGCACCCATGGGCCAACGGATTTCAGGTAGGAAAAAAAAATTCTAAAGACTAGAACAGAGAAACAGAAAAACTGGAGAAATCTAAGAAATGGATAGTCCAGACGGGCTCTTGGAATGTGAAAGCACATGTTCAGGTAGTGACACTGTAAGCCCTTGTGGAAAGTACTGGCCCTTGCAGAGGCCAAGGCCTCCTGTGGTTGCCTGTAGGCCAGAGGTCACACAGCAGGCAGGGAGTTGTGTACTTCACCTCCCCACCCGAATCCCCAGGCAGGCCATGTGGCATTCCAGGGCGAGAAGCCAGCCTTGCCCCAACCCCCTTCTGCCTGTTTCCCACCCCCCCCCCCCCCGTGTGTGAAAGGTGAGTGAGTAGGGGTGTGTGGAGCTCATAATTGAGCCCTTGTGTTCCAGCTGTGAGCTCCTGCCATTCTCATAGAACTGAGTGATTCCTGCATCGCTGAAGCTGGCCTAGGCAAAGGAGATGGGGGACTAGAAGTCAAAAGGTTGGTAGGATAGCTAAGAGAGATTGTTCAGTGGTCAAGAGTGCTTAATGCTCTTCTCGAGGTCTGAATTCAGGATGTGACACCTCTGACCTCCTTCGGCACCCATAAACACATGCACACACACACACACACACACACACACACACACACACACACACACACACCACATTATTAATGAATAAAATAAATCTTATTTTTTAAAGAAAGACTAGAGATCAGAAGCAGCATCAGTGGAGGTGCTCAGTTGCTGTCTGATGCAGTGGTCTAGAAGTTTCCATTCTTAACTGGGTATTTGGATTACAGCAACTTTTTCTCCACCTGAGCACTCCACAGTACTACAACCTTTGGTTAGGGCAACCCAGAGGTGCCAGCTAACATCCAGGCACCAAGACCCAGCCTGGCTCAACATTCTTGCCTGTGTCTTTCTCATTCTGTGTCTCCTTCTCAACCTTCTGGACTCTTCTCAGGGTCCTTTAGAATGCCCACTCCAAAGCCCTCATCCAGTTCAGGATTTTTTTCCTGGGCAGCCAGTATTAGTTTTGTCACTTCAACGACTCTGGCATAGCGGTGCCAACATTTTATCTGACTAAGTAGTGGCACTTTCAAACAACTGCCATCTACTAAAACCAGGATGTCATCAATAAAAGGAAGTTTTAGCATCTCTAAGTTGGAATGACATTGTGAGAACTGCAAAAAAGAGAAAGGGAAGAGGAAGAAGAAGAGGGGATGGAAAGGAAGAGGAGGGGAAAAGAAGAGGAGGAGGGAAAGAAGAGGGGGAGGAAGAAGAAGAGGAGGAAAAGAAGATGATGGTAATGCTGAAGAGGAAGAAGAGGAGGAAAAGGAAGAGGGGGAGGAGGAGGAGGAAGAAGAAATTTTGCTTTATGAAAACCGACATCATTATTTTTCTCCTTTTGTGACCCAGAAGAGTTGGTTTATAAAGGAAGGGCATCATTTTGCACTTGGGTAGTACAGTTCTAGATGACAAGTGCTTGGCTAAAAGCTTAGGGGTTGGTGGTTAAGAGCCTTTACTGCTCTACCAGGAGTTGAATTCCTAGCATCCATGTCAGATGACTCACAAGCACCTGTAAGTCTAAGGAACCTCTGAAGGTCACACAAATAAACATGCACACATAAGTAAATAAGTAAATAAATAAATAAATCTTAAAAAAAAAGATTTACAGTAAGCCTAGCTTAGTGTAATGTGACATCCCACATAATAGTTTAAAAACCACTTTGGAGATCACCAAGCCTCCTTTGCATGCTCACACCCTCCAGGAAAAAAAGAGTTGTTATTATCATTTTATACTTGAGAAAAATAGTCTCAGAAAAGATGAAACTGATTGTCCAAGCCGAGAGGATAGTGAAGAGCCCTAAGTCCTGGATTTTTGCCCTAGACCAGGTTGCCTTGAAACAATAGGGTGATCAATCAAGTCACTGCAAAAAGTATTTACTGTACTAGTGTTAGGGGAAGTGTAGCTCAGTGACAGCATCCTTACCTACAACACACAAGGCCCTGGAGGGAGTGTAGCTCATTCGTAACATCCTTACTTCACACTCACAAGGCCCTAGGTTCAAACCCAGCTCTGAAGGTGCCTCGAGCTGTGTCTCCACATCCGAATCAGTTCATCCCAACCCTTCTGTAACAAAACAAAACAAAACAAAACAAAAAAAAAACAAAACAAAAAAAATCAAACTTCTCACTAAGCACAGACCCCATGGTTTCTGTGATGCAAAGTCAAAGACTGTGCCCCATATTCTCACAGAGCTCACAGGAAAGAGGCATAGTGTGAATGGCATCACTACCTCATAAAGTTTGTTATGACTGTCAATGACACAGCTTTGGAAGGTATCCAGCACAAAGCCAGGGCCCCAGTAGGATTTCAGTATCTATTAGTTTCTAAAGTCCTTACCTTCTTCAAAGCATCAGGGATGATACAGAAGACAGGTGTATGAAAAGCTCTGAAGGCGCCTCAAGCCCTGTCTCCACACATCTGATTCGGTTCATCCCAACCCTTTAGTACATCTAGGGGAACTGAGGGGTCTGTCTGTGGGCCAAGGTCAAGAAGGGAGCTCCATAGCCTAAGAAAGTTTTGAGAGAACCCACTCCCACAAGTTGGCCTTTAACTTCCACATGTGGGCCATGGAATTCATGTGTATCCATGTGGTACATACATACACCTACGCACATGCACGCTTGTGTGCACACATGCATACACACACACACACACACACACACACACAGTGGGGAATGGAAGAGGGAGAACGAGACAGACAGACAGAGAGAGAGACAGAGAAAGACACTGAGAGACAGAGACATAAAACTTTAACTACAGGGACTCTGAATTCCAGGTCTAACACTTATTAGCTGTGTAGCCTCCCTTTTCCTATCAGAAAGACTGCATTAACAGAAGCGGTTATAATGAGCATGACAGATCCACAAAGCATTTCAACTGTGCTGGGCGCATGACAAAGTGCTTGCATACCCAAGGTATTCGTGTTCATAAATCACCAGGCACAGCCTCCTTCCTCTCCTGTCCCACAGACACAGGGAGAACATGCCCCTTTCCCAGATCTCAAACCTGAAGCCCCTGGGTCCTCAACAGCCAGCTGAGGTCCAGTGGACATGATGTAGCTCCTACACCCATTCTTTCTCCCACCTGAATTCCATCAGGAAGTGCCATAGCTTCTCCTGAAACATAAGCCATTTATGTCGCTTCCTTGGTTCAAGCCACTATGGTATCTCTGGCGTGACCAGGATGGCCACTTGTGCTCCAGGTCCCTTACAAACTGATCTTCTTGCCATTTCCAGGCTAAGCCAAACAGACTGCCTGGCATGTCTTCTCACTCTCTTGCTCAGAGCTGCTTCCTGGCTCTTTGGCATTCTGGAAATTAAAGCCAGACAGGCACTTCCCAGGAGCCCTTGTCCACTGCTCAGTCTCACCTCACAGCATTGCCATACCTACTGAATGGCTCTGTACAGGTTTTCAAGGCCTCCTTTCTTCCACCTGTCTATCCCTCACACTGCCTCACTGTGTGGCCTAGGCTGGCCTTGAACTCCCTATGTCACAGTAGCCTCAAATTTTTGATTCTCCTATCTTAGCCTTCCAAGAGCTGGGATAACAGGTATACATGTTAGCATGGCCAGCTTCTGCGGTCTCGTTACATGCTGACCCCTGGTAAATGGTCTGCTCTCTGCTGGGCTCTCTTTTATCTCTGGATGCCTTCACTCACCCACTCTTCTTCCTCCAGAACCAGTCCCAGACACCACATCTCCTGCCAAGCCCTTGCTGATACCGCACTTCCCGTCCTTTATGTGATGGATACTCCTCCTTCCTTGATCCCAGAGCCTCACTTTCTTCCTCTTCTGGGAAGGCAACATCCTATCCTGTTACTGCCTGCTTGCTTATCTATAATACCGCCCACCATGCCTGTGGATTGCTGCAGGGAGTGGCCTGATCTTGTCCACAATGGCATATTCTGAACCCATCCGAAAGGCTTGTACAGAGTAAGTGACTCAAGAAATTGTAGTGAGTGCATCGGCCTTCCTTGTTCCCCGAGGAAGAGCAACCCTGAGTAAGTTCTGTCAGCGCTTGTTTCTCAGTAATAAAGTGTGGAAGTAACATGTGGTCACTCAATAAATGATAGCTCTTGTTGGGTAGCTGGTGGTCAGGAAAAGAACAAAACACAACTCCACTCCTCACAACACCCATCCTGCTTCTTTCCCCACCCCTCCCAATGCCCCCTCCCCGTCTTCAGACTCTTGAATAAAGCTGGAAGACCTGAGCCAGCAAAACCACAAACCTCTTTAGTAACCTATTAGGAGAGAGATAACTCCTGTATCAAACCACACCCTTGGCTAAGCTCCCAGCCAAGCAGCCAGAGTTGGAGGTCTGGCTTTTCTTCATGTCCCATCCAGAAATTCACAGTCTAAACCTTGGATGACATCTGGAAAGGGGGAGCATAGCTCATACCAAGAAACCTCAAGAAGGAACTCATACTGGGTCTCCACACAGTAATGTGCACTCTTCTGGAGTGACAGTAGATACTGCTACCAAAATGCTTCATCAGCTGTGAGAGAAGAAAAGGGGATGTTACCAGTTGCCAGGCATGGTGAGGGTGCCCATGGAGGTTAGAGCTCGATCCACATTCAGACTGCAGTCTGTGGGAAAATAAGCCCAAGTACAAGTACTAGTTCTAGCTGAACATCTCTGCCTTTGTCATGAAAGGGGACAGAGCTAGAGAGCCATCTCCCTAAACTCCAGGTGAACTGAGCACCCCATCAGTGACTTCCAACTGCTTTGGAATTGCTGTTCAATCTCGACACACTGGACTCAGTTGTCTATGCCTTCTTCCCCCACGCAGTGCTAGGATGGAACCCAGGGCTTTGTGCATGCCCTACAAACAGTCTTCTGCTGAGCTAGACCTGAGCCATATCCTCAGCCTGATGTGGGCTTTGATTTCAAACTTGGCCACTGTCCCTTGGTATTTGCCGAGGCATACATGTACCTTTTACGTAGTATGTTTCCACTCTTGTGCTCTCCCTTTCTACTCAACATTATTCTGTGCATGTATTTTCACATATCAATAGTTTACATACCTGTCACATTTAGTGACTATATTATACAAATGAACATACTAACACACATGGTCTGCTTAGTCAGATCTCTGCTATTGGATGTTCTCATAGTATCTGTTGTCATAATAAATAACACTATATAACGAGCTTTGGGCACCATCTTCTGTATTGTTTCACTGGGCACAAATTCCTTTTCAGAAGTACTTTAGAAAAGCATATATGGAAACCAAAGAGCCAAAGATGGCAGTGATTTCTCCCACAAAGAAGCAAGATGACTACCCCTTCTTTGCTCCCTCCTGCTGTCAGGTCACACAAAGAAGCTGCCCACTTACTTTGGTCATCTAGTAGGACAACATTCAAATCTGCCCAAGCTCTTCCTCTCAACTTGGAGAGGGAGGGGCAGAACTGAGAACCCACCTTGGTCTTCCAACGAGGAGTCAGGGACATTTGGGTGCAGATAGGTGGGCACAAAAAAAGATAACTTTTTCTAGAAACTTGTTGGTCTTAACCTTGGCAAGTTTTAGAACCTGACTCTAGATCAGAATGGTCTGATGGTTATCTGAACCAGTCTTTACTGGGTCGAGGGTAGATACTGGGGCTACCTACCTAACAGCCACCCTCTGCACTATCTTGCTTGTTAGCAGACATGTAGTGTGTTCAGGTGACTCAGAGATATTTTCATACCAGACAGGGAAGACCCAGATTGATCTAAACCAGACCTAAAACTGAGCTCACAACAGTTATGGTTAATGAAATATGAGAGACAGTCTCTTAGAAAATTTCCCTTTAAAAACAACGGGACAAAGCCCACAGGAGAGAGGTTTGTTTTTTGTTTTTTGTTTTTTTTTGTTTTTTTTTTTCTGCTAAGATGAAGACGTAATGCTTGGGTTTATGGCAGCCACTTGCAACTATAAGGCAGCGAATAGGATGGCAAACGTGTGTTTTGCTATGTGTGACAGAAGAGCCAACCACCTGCCTTTCAAATTCCATTATATGAAAAAGAAGCACAACTTGTATTCAGTTTGTCACTATAGGTTGGGTTTTCTGTTACTTTGCAGTACAGAGTATGCCCAACTGCACCGTGTACATCATTGACACTTCTCTAAGTACCAAAGAGGTTACAAAAACAGTGGACAGCACACTTCTTTCCACAAGGAAACTGAGCCTGCTTAGAGAGACAGAAAAGAAGCAAATAGCCAGACACAGAGGCTTATACCTGTATCCCCAGCTCTTGGGAGGATGAGTCACTAAGAGTGCCCTAAGTTCAAGGCCAGCCAATGCAATGTAGTGAGTCCCAGGCCAACCTGGGCTAAAAAAACAAGACCCTGTCTCAGAATGAAAACAACAAAATTGACACAAATAGCAATGTATGAAAAATAATGAACACATGAGGAAAAGAATCTTAAGGTGTATAGGGAGAGCAGAACCTGGAAGTCCACACAGTATGTCTGTCTGAGGAGCAGCAAAACTAAGATGGGTCTGAGACAGGAAATGGAAGACATAGGCAGATGGTATAGGCTAGACGTATACCCCAAGGCTAAGATTCGCTAGGCCAGGATCTGGCCCCGGAGTGCTACTCACTGGAGCACCAATGCAGGAGGGAGTGGTGCTGAAAGTTGACTGGAGGAAGATTAATTGGGTATCGAGGTGCAATGGCAAACTGACATTGTGGGACTCGGATGAGCGATGACAGCTAGACAGTCACACATGGTGCAGGAGACATTCTAAAGGATAGGGGGAGAAGAGGAACTCGAGGATTGGCCAGTGCAACTGTGAAGCTTGAAAAAGAAGGGAAGGAGGCAGGGGGAGGGAGAGGCAAAAGTAGGGGGAGAGGGAGAGAGGCAGAGAGGGAGTGAGAGGGAAGGAGAAAGAGGGAGGGAAAGGGAGACAGACTAAGTTTTGGGGTAAGGGCAAAAGAAACACAAGAAAAGATTCCACCTACCTAGGGCTAGTGAGTCTAAAATTCCAGTCACCGTCATGACTTTCGTCACATGCTCAACAATGATCTCAATAGTCTATTTAATACTTTTAAAAATTGCTTTAAAAAACTCTCACGTTTCTAATACCTTCCTTAGAGGTGCCAGATTCAATGTGCTAGTTAAAGTTTTACTCTAAAACATATAAAATATGTTAAAGAGATGGCTCAGCAATTAAGAGCACTGGCTGATCTTCCAGAGGACCCAGATTCAGTTCCCAGCATCGACATGGCAGCTCACAACTGTCTATAAGTCCTGTTCCAGGGGAGCTGACAGCCTCACACAGACATACATACAGAAAAAAAAACACCAATGCATGTAAAATAAAAAATATTAATTCCCAGGTATTAAAGTTTTAAAATGTATTATGTCCTCCACATACCACCTGAAATTATTTCATGTACCACCGACCACAATCTTAACCAAAGAATCTTGGAAACATACATTTTGGGGAAATACCAACTCTGGTCAAGTGAGTTGGGACCTGATCTGTGAGCATGTGAGAGGGAGATGCTTTGAGAGACGCAGTCTCCAGCCCATGTACCGTTTTCCTGTGTCAGCAATTTACATTCTTTTCTGGGGCTATATAGGAGATGGATATCCTAGATGTCAGGGTGCCTGAGAAAGTATTGCCCCCACATCAGCTATCTGGGGCTGTGTGAACTAGTTGAAATGTCTCCTCCCACAACAGTCTGCACTCAGTGAGGCTCCAAATACTCTCATGATGGGTGTAAAGGAAATATTCCTACAACTTGGGCTGAGATTCTCAGAAAGACGCAAGGCTGCAGCAGCTTTCTCCACTCCCCCCCCCCTCTTCTAAAAGTAGTTGCTAGGCACAGAGGCCCGTGACTCATAGAAACCAAGGACTGGGCTGGAGGGGTCAGACAGCCAAGATTGCTTCCCAGTTGACAACAAGCAGACACAGCAGCTGGGTCCCAAGACCATGGCAGACTTCAGGCTTTTAGAGCCTGGGGGTAGCATTCCCTGGGGAATGACCAGCAGACCAGAAAGTGGCAAAGGACATGTGGAAATGAAAGAAAGCTGTTATTTCAGTGTGATGGAGTCTGGGTCCCACCTCCACGCTTTGTCTGAAAGTCGGCTAGGCCCTTTATACTTTCTTCTTAGGGAATGTGTCACACTAGCAACAACGGGGAGTAGCGGCATTTATAGGGCACATTCAGGGACACATTCATGTATTGCCTTACCCTTACAAAGAGCTGATGAAACAGGTACTCTTACTGAACCCATTTTAGAAAGGCGGAAACTGGGGTGGGGGGGAAGAGGGAGAGTAAAATTTCCAAGGCTATACACTAAAGGAGCCAACCTGGATTCAGACTTAAGTAGTCTTGTTTCAGAACACTGTGTGTGTGTGTGTGTGTGTGTGTGTGTGTGTGTGTGTGTGTGTGTGTGTGTGTGTGTGTGCCTGTGTGTATGCGTGCCTGTGTGTGTATGCCTGTGTGTGGTGTAGGGAAGAGGGGGTTGGACCTAGAGCCTTGCACCTGCCAGGAGAGCACTCTAACACTGAGTGAAAAGCCACGTCCTCTTTTTGTTTTGTTTTGTTTTGTTTTGTTTTGTTTTGTTTTGTTTTGTTGAGACAAGCTTCACTATGTAGTTCTGGCTTTCTTGGAACTCATTGTGTAAAACAGGCTTGTCTTGGGCTCAGAGCCTGCTTCAGTCTTGAGTGCTGGGATTAAAGGTGTGCACGGCCACAACTAGCTCCTCTTTTTATTTAAATAATATGTTGATGGCAGGATAGCACTAAATTGCCTAGACTGGCCTTGAACTCACTCTAACTCAGGCATGGTTTGAACTTTTATTCCTATGTCAGTCTCCCTAAGAGCTAGGACTATAGGCCTACACTGTCAGGCCTGGCCCAAAAAGAAAATTTGTGAAACAACTTTTCTTTTTTTCTCTCTTTCTTTTTAAGATTGATTTATTTTTTTTATTTATATGAGTACATTGTAGCTGTCTTCAGACACACCAGAAGAGGGCATCAGATCCCATTACAGATGGTTGTGAGCCACCATGTGGTTGCTGGGAAGTGAACTCATATTCCTCTGGAAGACCAGTCAGTGCTCTTAACCACTGAGCCATCTCTCCAGCCCCAAAATTCTTATAAAATTTATCTTTCATTACATTTATTTATTTATTTGTGTGTGTGTGTGTGTGTGTGTGTGTGTGTGTGTCTGGCCGGCTGTGTGTATGCCCACACTGTAGTGTACAAATGAAGGTCAAAGGACAACTTACAGAAGTTGGTTTTGTCCTTCCACAATGTAGATCCCACCATGGGTTCAACCCATTGACTTCAGTCATCAGGCTTGGCGACAGATACCTTTATATCCTTGGAGTCATCTTGCTGGTTGGTTCAGAACTCAAATTCTACCTATTCTGCTTCTCCAGAATGTTCATGCCAAATACAGCTGGATGAATCAGACAATAATCCTCTGACTTATGACAGATAAAAACTTATAGTTTGTCCAGCAGGCATCAGGGTGTCTTGAGCTGTCAAACACCGTAAAAATAACAAGTGCTATCATCCAGCTCAGTTCTTCTTTGGAATCTGACAGTTCCATAGGGACAGGAGAGGCAGGAGGGAGTGCAAAGGATTTTAGGAAATAGAAGCTAAGAAGTAGAGTGGGAAAGAGAGAAATTTTTGGTAGCAGAAAAGGTGAACATTTTAGATTTTGTTGTCAATATTCTTTAACTTGTCTCATTGTCCATCCTTCATCCACTTCGCAAATTCCTCAAACTTCAACAAAATCCCAAAAATGTTCACACTTTCTGCTACTGACTCAGGACCACCTGCTTGGGAACCATCATAAAAGCACTAGGGCTTTTGTATGGCTAGACAGCTAGGCGATGCTTATTTGTGCCCCTGTTGGGCCCTCTCTTCTGTTTCTATGACCACTATGTACTTCTCTACAATACACAGGTTTATAGCATTGTCACCCCCACCTGTCTCTAAATTCCACAAAGAAAGGGAAGCATTCAGACAGCAATTTCCTTCTGAGTTGGCTTGATGTCCTCCCGTACCCCTTCACTTGGTTGGAGCCCCGTTTCCTACCGTCCTGGAAATCTCAAGTCTCAGCTAGCCACTGTCTCTCCAGCATCTCAATCTTTCCCTCTACACTGCCTCTTCCTCATGGACACTGAAGCCTGCCTTCTTCTCCAACCCCAGCTCTCAGTTATCTTCTCTCATCTCCTTTTCTCAAACTTCATCGAAGGACCACTTTCAGGAATTCTCTCCATTCCTTCACTCCCATTCTTGATGGCTGTTTTCACCCTTCATGGAAACCACTGAACCAAAGGTCCACACTGTCGTTTCTCTGCTCTTTTCTTACACTGGCCTCTCTCTCTCCCAAGCACCACCACACTCAGCTGCTTCGGATGCATTCTCTTATCTTGGTTTCTGTGAGGCTGCTGTTCTGATTTTTTTTCCCCCAATGCTAGAGATGCAAGCCAGGTCCTCATGCCGGCTAAGTATATTTTGCCTCTCCCCCAAATATTTCCCATCTCTAGATACTGCCCAGCCACCTCAGTGGTCTCCTTTGTTTCTGCCCCACCTTAAGATGTTGACAATTCTTAGGGATTGTTCCTAAGCTATCTTTTATTTCCCAACAGAGTCTCCCTGTAAAATCTTCCAAGGTTTCAGTGACCATTTAGAAAGTGATCATGCTCAAGTTCCTATTTCTGGCCTAAATACATCCCCAAGTTCAAACTCATGCAGTCAGTTTTCACTTGCATGGTCCACAAAAAAACAAAAAACAAAAACAAAAAAAAAAAACCAAGAAATAAAAAAATTTAAAAAACTAACAAAAACTCTGAGGTTGGCATCCCCAGATCTGAGCTGGCCATCGTTTCTATGGAAACTATTCCTTTTTGTGGTCCATAATAACTAACATTGATTGAATCCTTTGAATACTCCAGAAACACTTCAAAGCATTCTGCATGTATTATTTCAGTTAATCATTAAAAGACCATAAGTTAGGAAAATGGAAAACAAAGGGTTAAGGAACCTGTCCAAAGGTCAAACAGCTAGTGTCAAATCTAGGCTTAGAAATCCAAGCAAGAGGCTTGGGAGCCTGCTCAGTAAGTAACTTCAGGGGCAGGGCTTAGCTGGACAAAGTAGTATACTGGACCTAGGTCTTTTGCAGGCTGTGTCTTGCCCTGGTACCTTTCTTGTTTGACATGAGGTGAATAGGCTTTACCACGCGATTCTGCCGCCATAATGTTTTGCCTCACCAAGGGCCCAGAATCAATAGGGCCAATGGCAATGGTCGAAAGCTTCTAAAGGCACAATAAATCTTTCCTATTTTAAAATTCTTTATGTCAGGTGTTTTGCCACTGAGTCACACGTTTAGTTTAGTAAGTGCCAGCCACAAGTGTATAAATGACGCCTGAGTTCTCTCTGTCCTCCTTTCTCCAAACATAGGTCCTGTGTTCCCTGAGCCTATCAGCTCAGACCTTTCTTCCTAATCCTAGAGTCAAGAGACAGTGCCCTCCTGTTACTCTGTTTTCCTGCACTGGCTCTGCATTGTGCTCTCAACTGTCTCTTGACTTTCAGAACAGGAATCACACTATGGTTTAGTTACTAACTCTTTTAATAGCCATGAGAGATTGATGAGAATGCAATGGAAATAACAATGATGACTCAGTCTGTCTCCTCCCCTCATCACCTGCACAGGATGTAATCCACCACTGTCGAGTGATGGCCCCTTCCAGACGCAGTAGAGGCAGCTCCCTGGTTATCTGAGACAGTGTACGTACATGGGAGAAACAGTACCCAAGAGGAGAGCTCAAGTGAGGTCTAAAGACAACTGGATTCTCAGAAGCCCTGCTGTGCTTTGGGTCCAGGAAACAGGCAAATACAAGCAGAAAGTGGTGAACTTCTGAGGAGAAAGGGGATCTGGCTTGAAAGTGGGCTGAGATTGGAACAGTACCTTACCAGTAGCATCTAAAAGTTTTGAAGAACAGCAACGCTTACGTGGCTTCCTCAACCTTACTTCAGATTAATTTTTTAGGGACCAGAGAGGCAACTCAGCAGTTGCCCACATCAGGCAGTTCCCAACTGCCCATAACTCCAGTTCTAGGGGATCCAATGACTATGTAATCTCTGCAGGTACCCATACATGTAGTGCACACACCAACACACACAAATACACACAGAGAGACACATACACACACACATACACACAAATAGGGGCTGGAGAGATGACTAAGTGATTAAGGGCACTTGTTCTTGCAGAGGACTCGGGTTCAAGTCTCAGCACTCACTTGGTGGCTTACAACTATCCATAACTCCAGTTTCAGGGGACCTGATGATTTCTTCTGATCTCCTTGGGCACCGGGCATGTATGTGATACACAGACATACATGTAGGCAAAACACTATCACATATAAAATCAATTTAAAAATTAATTGAAAAAAAAACTATTTTTAAAGGATGTAGGTTTTGAGGATGACGAGCACAGCTTGAGTTGTAGTAAGCTGGTTTACTTACTGACTGTGTGAGCTTAAGTTGTTTTTTCTCATGAAGGCTCAATGTCTTCTTTAAAATAGGGGCAATAATACAGATGGTCCTTGACATACAGTGATTTGACTAATGATGGATTGGTTGATTTTACGTTACAGTGAGTCAAAAGTACATATACATTTAATGCAAGAGGAACTTAGAATTTTAGTCTTTCCTCAATACAATACTCTTTCCTGATGGTGGGAAGCATCAGCCAGCCCAATCCCAGTCAGCTGCATGGTCACAAGAGTAAGCAATGACCTCTCTCTGGTGTTCTGTGTTGTCAGCAATTTTGGCTACAGGTGTTCAATAAATTACATGATCTACTTGACACTTTATTATAAAATAGCTTCTGCAGTAGATGATTTGCCCAACCATAAGGTGATGTGTCTCAGTGCCTTTAAAGTAGGCTCGGCTAAGGATCGGGTGTATTAATGCATTTTCCATCTGCAGTATTTTTAGCTTACAATGGGTTGTTAGAAACATAACCCCATAGTGAGCCAAGGGCCATCTGCCCTTAAAGCTTAAGGTGGGAAACTGATGCTGAGCTCTGAGTGAGACTTTGGGAAGAAACACTGGATCATGGGCAAGGTACCAAGAGGGTAGACCCTGCTCTCCTCTCATTTCTACTATTTCTTCAAAATGGCAACTAGACACCCCACTGACTCAAACTTTCATCCCATTCTTTTGTTTTGGTTTTCCTCTTTGTGTTCTAGCATAAACTCCTCTCAGAACACACCTGTATGTGCTTGTGCATGTGGGCGCACACACACACACAGCCCCCTCGGCAGCGGCAGAAGCACTCTCAGTATAGCAGACCATTCATTCCCATTTCTCTCTCATTCAGGGTTTTAAATGTTCTGTTTCACTTGTTTTTTGTTTGTTGTTTGTTTGTTTGTTTGTTTTGTGATCACAAGTGGCACCTTTGGACATGGAGGTATAGTACTGAGCACATCGAGATCCCTGGATTTGGTTCCCAGCACAACAACAACGCAAGTGTCACCTTTGAAAAGAAATTACCAGTAGATCTCCAACACACAATATGAAAGCAGCTCTTGAAACACAACTGTGAGATTCCCTAGGGCTCGGTGGATCACACGTGGGAAAGTGCTGGGCTCAGGCTGGGCAGGAGCTCAGGGTTACACTCGTCTATAATGCAAAAGGCTCTTCAGCACTGCACAGAGGAAGAGGGGACCACTTGGGATATAGTTGGTAGAGTTACTGCCTGGTACTCATGAGGCTGTGGGTTCAGTCCTCAGTACTGCAAACAGCAACAAAAATCCCTTGTACTGGAATGGGTAGTGGGTTACACCTGTATTCCTGACAGTCAAAGCCAATACAAAAAGTCTGAAATCAACCTGGGCTATACAGCAAAATTTTATCTCAGAAAACTTAAAAAAAAAAAAAAAAACCACCTCCAAACAAACACGATATACAAAAACAAGAAAACCAGTCGACTTTTACTCTCTCTGCTGACCCACTGTCCACTGACCCACTACCCAAGTTACTGGATAGGAAAACAGGTCTAGAGATGCGAGGAGATGATGGTTCCAGAGGCTGGAAACAATCCTGAAAATCATAGGAAGCAGTAAGGATGCCTGACAGATGGTGGCCCTCTGATCCATCTCTACGCATACGGAATACAGCCAGTCTGTCGCTATACCTAGGAAGCAGCTTCACTTGTAACTGTCCAGAGCTTACCAACTAGATCCAAAACCTAGCACAGCCAGCCACTTGGTAGCTGTGTGGTTTGGCTCCATTATTACTCTGATAAGTAGGCAATACTAACTCACAAGACCTGCATGTGGCTACTATAAGTTACACTGGGCTTTCTACATTTCTAGAGGGCACAGTCAATAAAGGTTGGAAGACAGACAGCTCACAATCTTCTCCTTCACTTGAGCAGAAGGGAAAGTCATTCCTTTTCCCACAATTCTGACTCCTAGCCAAGAGAAGCCTCTGGCCTCTCACAAATCCCACGGGCTTTTCCTGTTCGATGAGGCTGCTTCCCAGCCTGGTCTGAAATAAAACTCATCTCTCCCAGCTCCAGGGCTCTGTTTTTCTTCTACTCTGCTCTACAAGCACATAGCCTGATGATTCTCTCTATCTAACTGGCCAACGTCTGGCAACCGAAAGCTGAATGCAGTTCTTTAGTACCTGCTTACAACACTATGCAAAGTCCAGCCTGGGGACCCTAGAAATAGCAAGGTTATTTCTGATCGAAGTTAGCTTCAGTCAGAGCCAATTGCCAGGATCTAACCGGTCCATAGCCAAAGCATCTTCACCTTATTTCCAGTTTTCCACAACCCTGGTCCCGTCTAATGAGCTGTCCAGGCAACAGTACTACATGTTTCATTAGAAATTGTGCTTATGAGTGACAGATGCTATCTATCACAGTATGCTAACTGTGTACATTGGTTTAATAGATGGTCTATCCGTATGGTTTCCACATTTTCCTAGGTTGGAAAACATTTTGACCGGACAAAAGGTTCTTCAGACCATCTGGGTCATGCATTACTGCTAAGCCTGCTCCCAGGAGTCCTCCAAGGAGGGCCTCTACCTAAGAGGAAGCACCGGTGTGGAGGTAGCCATAGATGCTATTTCTTTAACTAGAAATCATCAGCAAAATGTTCATTCTCACCACAAACAAAAACATGGATGGGACATGTTAGAGGCCTTGAAGAACTTCCTGGGGAATAGTACTGTGTGAGGTCCAGAAGGGACTGGCCAGCAGTGTGGGTGGCATATGATATGTGTGGACATGTTTGTGTTTCTGCGGCTGTGCCTGTGTGTGTCCTTTATCAAAGAGTTCTCTTTAAAAATCTTCCTCCTTTTAAGTCATTGTGCAACAGCTGGCAGGGCTCCCCGTAAAAAGAACTCAAAGCTGGGGATCCCTTCAGGTGTTACTGGGCTTTATCTTAAAAACTCGAAGATTCTGCCACTTCCGTGCCAGTTAAGCACAGATGCCATCCATCCACATATTCAAACCCAAACCCTGGCCCCAAACCAGCCTTGACTCTATTATTCTCCTTATTCCTCATATCCAATCTAAAGGAAAATCTTGCCTGTCTTTTTCTGGACTATATCCCAAATCCATCACCTCCTACACATGCACACACACACACACACACACACAGAGAGAGAGAGAGAGAGAGAGAGAGAGAGAGAGAGAGAGAGAGAGAGAGCAGTATAGCTCATATTACCAACAACTCACCCAGGATCAAGTTTCCTCAATGGCCTCCCTACTCCCACCCTTGCTGCAACAGGGCTCACTCCCACACAGCAGTTGAGAATCTTTTAAATATAGAATTCAGAGCATATAGCCCGTCTTCCTGTTTCAACAATGATAGAAACACATGTTCAAAATGGATTCTCCACTCCTCTGGATCCCTGAGTGACTGCAAGGCAAAGCTCTCTACGTGGATCCCATGAGCAAGCCCTGGTTATTTGTTGTTGGCAGAGTAACTTACTCTCTCCTGACTGACAGCGAGTTCACAGACGATTCAAGAGCAGGCTTCACAGCGTTGGCTGATTCCTAAGGAAGTCTGGGACTTTAAAGAATTATCTTAGCCACCATTCTAAACAGACAAGGGCTGAAGCACAGTATTCAGAGGGTGAAATCAACAAGCCAAGCAAGCATGCTTCACACAGGGGTGTCATGATGGGGTAAGTGTAGCAAGGAGATTGTTCAGCAACCAGGCAATTACTGCCTAACACAGGAAAAAGGACAGGACTTTGGTCCTAGAGGGGTATTGCAGCACGGTGACTGGATAGAGATTAGAACTAAGAATCAACACGGTGGTGGGTGGTAAGGAAGAGACAAAGAAAGGAAGAGGAACCAAGCCGAGGCAGCAGAGAGTCCAAAGATCACTTTTGGAAGTGACGACAATTGTTGTCACAGATCCTGTATCTTCTACGTGTGCTGAAATGGGATATTTCCTGCCTGATCCAGGCCTGGTGAGATAAGCTGGCCCAGCCTGGAACTGGTGGGGGGAGCAGAGGCAAGAGAAATGAGGAAGGCAGGCCCAGGCAGGGTAACAGCTGAGAGTTATCGGGTGCTTATCACACAGCACACGCTGTGTCCAGGACATTACATACATGCCTTCCCTATAATCCTTACAGAAACCCCATAAAGTTAGTGCAATTTTATCTCCATTTAGAGACACTGAGTAACTTGCATAACATCATCCAGCTAGTAAATGTCAGATTCCTGATTTGGAAGCAGGATGTTTCCTCCCCAACTTTCTTCCTTCAAACACTTTATTTTTCTCTTCCTCTTCCTCCATGGAGTTTTAGATTTGCCTTTTTTTTCTCCTAGCTTTTCATTCCACTCCGTTTCCCACCACCCATTCATTTTCTTGCCCTCATACTCCCCATTAGACATCTAAAAAACAAAAAACAAAAACCCCTGAGCTCACCTTGACTTGTCACTTTTTTTTTAACCACGCAGCTTTTGGCTCCGTGTCTTAGCATCTCAGGTTTCCGTGCATTGCCCACAGACTGGTGACAACGGTCTCTAAGAGCAATGAAATCTTTCAGACAGCGTGATCACTGTAGGAAAAAGGAGTGGGTAGTTTTCTGCTTGTGATCAACAGTCTGGGTCCTGGAATTAAAGCTTTGGGGGCTCAGATCCAACCTGGAGGGAGGGATGGCTGCTATGCTGTGGAGATGAATACAGAGAGGAGTAAAGACTGTCTTAGGAGCATGAGCTCTGAGGACTTGGTGGGTGGGGAGACACGCTTCTAATGATTCTTCTCTGGTTATCTGAAACTATTTGAAATGGACTCTTCTAGAAAATGCAGCTCTAGTGTCTAGAACAGAAGGGGCTGTTTTCAGACTAATAGGATTCTGGTTAGCTTTGCCATGTAACCTTATGCTACTCAGTTTCCTCATCTGCAAAATGAGAAAATGATTCAGCATAATGGTCAAATAGCCTTAAAAATGTCTAGAAGACACCTTAAAGTTAAAAGCACTGATCCCCTCAAAGCTGCCTAGTATTTTTTTTTTTAAATCTTGGTTAAAAAAATCAACCCACTCAACACCGTCCTATCCCACTCTCTAACCAAAGGCTGTTCCTACCATCTTGTTTTCTCTTGCATCTGTGGCCGTTAGTCTTTCCACTTTGTCTCAAGAGCCACCATTCTGACCCTTCTACTGTCTCTTTTAATGGCCATGACCTGTATCTCCAGTTTATTCTCCTTAGAGCATCCAGAGCTAGTATTTTGAAAGCAACATTAGATCATGTCACTTCTCTGTGTTGGCAACCTCCTGTTGCTTGCAGAAAAAAGCTCCTGGGCACTCCCCCAGGCCCGCAGGATCAGTGGTGACCCTTATCTAGTGTTGTTCATTCTCTGCTACTTAGTGCTTGGTCCCAACGTCTTTCCAGCTACAGGCACTTTTCTGGTTACTGATTTCCCTAAGAAAGTTTTCCTTGCTCCACTGCTCTCCCCAACCCCATTCTGACTTAGCCAATTTATTATTTATGTCACCTCTATTTTGGTGATTATTTGATTAATGTTTGCCTCTCCCACTCGATTCTTAGTCCCCTGAAGGCAGAATTAAGAGCTATTTTTTTCCCACCACGATGACTCCAAAACTTAACACAGTGCTTAGCTCATGGTAGGTGTTCAGTCAGTATTTGATAAATGCTTGTTGATATCTTTAACAAACAGCTAAGAACTAGGTAAAAATAAGGTAATATTGCAGAAACAGACAAATGACTCTGGGATTCATGTAGAAATTCATGGACCCTAGCACTACCATAATGATCTTAGCAGTGAAAACCAAGATCAGAGGATTAATACTTCCCAATCTCAGAAGCTACTGCACAGCAATGAAAACTAACCAAAATAATCACAAGATTGTGGTTATTGGCATACTGACCCACACATGGATCAGTGAAACAAAACTGAGTCCAGCTCTAATCAGCTGATGTTGGCCAGGCTCTCAACATCATTCAGCAAAGGAAAGAAGAGTGGAGACGGTTAGAGAGATGCTTTAGTGGGTAACGTTGCTTGCTGCAGAAGCTTGGCAACCCAGGTTTGATCTCTGGAGTGCCCATATAGGGTGAAGGAGAGAATCAAGCCCATAAAGTTGTCTTCTGACTGCCATATGCATGCCATGGCATATTTAACAAATAATAATAATAATAATTCTAAAAGGTATCCAGGTGATGTCTTATCCTACAACATGTACCATTAGCTCACAACATATACAAAAGTTAACACGGGCTCAGAGATGAAAGAATAAACGTTTAAAACTACAAAATTCTGAAAAGAAACAAATGTGAATTTATATGGCCTGGACTGAAACAGAAATTTCATACTCTTCGTAGTGTTGAGGATCAAACCCAGGTCTTCATGTATACTAGGAAAATGTCTTACCACTGAGCTATATCTCCAGCTAACCCTTTCTTATATGTGCTGCTGAAAAAATTAACAGCCAGGGAAGAATAGAAGTTGGTTGTCACAAAAAAGTAAAACCTTTGTGTATTAAAGTATAGCAGGAAACTGAAAAGACAACTCCTTAAATTGGGAAAATATAAACAAATCACATATATGACCAGGTATCAATATACAGAGTGCACAAAGAACTCCTAGAAGCTAGGAATGGTGTGCTCTAGCACTTGAGAAGCTGGGGTAGAAGGGTTGCAAATTCAAGACCAGTCTGGGTTACCATACTCAAATTCTGTCTCGGATGCAAAAAAAAAAGTAACAAAAAAAAAAAAAAACCCAAGCCAAAAAAAAAAAAAAAAAAAAAACCCACAAATGAACTTTTACAATTCCACTAAAAACAAACCAAACCAAAAACAAACAACCCAACTCAAAAATGGTCAAAAGATATAATTAGACTTTTTTTTTTTCCCCAGTAATTCAAATGGCCACTATGTGCATGAAAAGATGCTCAACATCATAGTCATGTGGTAAAATCA
Organism: Arvicanthis niloticus; assembly: GCF_011762505.2. NCBI lineage: Eukaryota > Metazoa > Chordata > Mammalia > Rodentia > Muridae > Arvicanthis > Arvicanthis niloticus. The sequence continues at coordinate 55,447,596 of NC_047679.1, read as the reverse complement.
GGTCAAAAACACAATGAGATACCACTTCATGCCCACTGGGATGGCTATGACCAAACATATTGATAATACCTAAACTGGCAAGGATGCAGAGAAACAGGAAGCTGCACACATTGCTAGCAGGAAAATAAAGTGATGCCAGCTCTGTGAGAAACAATCTGGGAGTTCCTCAAATGTCTAAATATAAAGTGGACATATGAGCCAGCAGTTCTGTCTCTTAGTTTACACACATAAAAGTTATATACACTGTGGCATGTGCATCCCTTGTCATCATAACAATAACAATAATAATAATAAATGGGAAAATTCCAGAATATGCAAAAACACAAAAGAGAAAAAGGAGATTAGTAGTAGTATGAGGACTTGGCTGGGTAAGGAGAGCTTACCTTTAGGGGTTTTGAAATGGTATACATTTATAAATGAAAGTGTTATAAAATTGATTGTGGCTGGGGCTGAAGAGATGACTTCGTGGCTCAGAGTACTCTCTGCTCTTGCAGAGGACCTGGGTTTGGTTCATAGCACCCATATCAAGCAGCTCACATCTACTTGTAACTCCAGCTCCAGGGATCCAATACACACACACACACACACACACACACACACACACACACACACACACACAAGTGCACATATATACATGGAGACATTCACACATACACATGCAATAAAATAAAGTCTTTTAAAAACATTGATTCTAGTGATGGTTGCACAACTTCATGATATCTTAAGCCACTTAAGTGCATACACTTGAAATGGGAGAACTGAGAAATACTCAAATTACATCTCAATAGATGTCATCTAAGAATATTTTTTGAGCCAAGATCTCACTGTGTAGCCCTGGCTGGCCTAAAACTTTGCTATGTAGACCAGACTTGTCCTGAATTCACAGAGATCCATCTATCTCTGCTTCCCAAATGCCAGGATTACAGGTTGGTACCACCATCTGAGGCTAAGAGACAATTCTGAGAAAGATTGAAAATGCCAGTGTCACGGTAGGGGCAGGGTTGACACATCATTTTAAGACCTCTATTCTGTCTTTCTCTCAACTCAGTCTGTGTTGCCATGGCAGGCACTCTGCTCAAGGCTTAATTTGTGGTAGAATAGGCCATTAATGACATGGAAGAGTTAGTGGCTTTGTTTTCATTTGTTTGTATTGCTTTTTGACAGGGTTTTGCTCTGTAGCCCAGGCTGTCTTCAAATTCATAATCTTCCTGTTTCTGCCTCTCAAGTTATGAAATTAAGAAATCCATGTCACACCACACAGGGTTCTGAAGCAGGAACAGGATGTCACTGATGGACTTTACCAGGAAATGTTCCAGACTTTCTGATGCAGGTTAGAAATATTAACGTGACAAAGCCTGCTACAGTTGCTGTGGGCTTGCTGGGGCTCATGCTTTTCTCTCTGGCCTCAGTTTTCCCATGTATGCTATGACAAATTTGAGCAGGATGGTCTCAAAGCCTGCGTACCTAAGACAGCCTCAGTGTATGCTTCTAGACTAGCTACTTCCATTGAATACTAAAATGAAGTTCACAGTACTAGATACTTCCCTGACCTTGCCATTGAGTTTCCAGGGCCTCCCAAGAATTCTCCAACAATATGGTAAAAGGTGTTTCCCCCAATGCACAGATGCTTCACAGAGTCCTACCATCCCTGTTCTTCACTCGTGTAGATTTTCTTGGCTGCAAATTCCTCCCTGTATCTGTCAAAGACCTAGTCTGAGGCCAAACATTGTGACAAAGCTACTTAGAACTCCTGTGGTATGATGTGTCTTTTATCACACCTTTCTTACATGTATGTCTTCTGTCCTTATCTACAGTATAGATTTCCATGGGTGGAAATCTACATTTTGCTCAGGATTCCTAGAGCTAACTCACGTTATTTATCTGTGGATAACAAGATGAAGACAATGGTTTGTGTACAGTCCTGTGATTAAGTGGACATGAGGGTATCAGTTATCCTAGGGTCAAGTCCTGACTCTGTGACTAAGCTATCTTTTTTGGTTAAAAAATGGTCTAGTTAGTCCTAATATAGTGACAGTATCTCTGCGCCTTCATTTATTTATCTATTAAACTGGAAAAATAGAACTTACTTTACATGAAATAAAGATTAAGGAGAAAATGCAAGTAACTTATTGTATGTATACTTAGATGACAAAACATAGTGCTTGCCAAGTTTATAATCTTTATAGTGGGTCTCTGAAATAACATTATGACGATTCTTTACTTACAGTGACACCAATGCAAAAGGATGTCAGGCTACTTATCCAGGGTCACAGTGAAGCAAAGAGCGAGGGCTCAAACCCAGGGAGAGTGACTCAAAATCCCAAGCAGTTAACCACTATCTGAACCATGCAGTATCTTTCTTCCACCAATTAGACTACTTGCAGGTACAAAGGAAAATAAGGTGCAAGGGCTGGGGAGATGTCTTAGTTGAAGTGCTTGTCATACAAGCTTGAGGACCTGAATTTCCCAGTCCCCATATAAAAAGTTGTGTGCAGTTGTACAAGTGTGAAATCCCAGCACTGGTGAAATGGAGACAGATAGACCTCTGGAGCTTCCTGGATAGCTGATCTAGCTAAATATATGAGCTCCAGGGTCAGATAGAAAGGCCTTGTCTCAGAAGGATAAGGTAGAAGGGCTAGGGAGATATTTCAGCATTTGAGCATGCTTCCTGCTCTTCTAGAGAGAGGACCTGACTTTCGTTCCCAGCAATCATGTCAGGCAGCTCACCAACAACAACCTGTAGATCCAGCTCCAAGTATCTATCCATCACCTTCTTCTGGCTTCCAAGGGCACCAGCAAAGATGTGACATACACTCACACAGACATACACATAACATTTTAAAAGCTTTTAAAAATAAGGTAGGAATGATTGAGGAAGACAACTGCTGTCAACCTCTGGCCTGCATATGCACACATTTATGAGCAAGAAAGCAAGTAAGCTGGAGAAATGGAGATGAAGAGACAGAGAGACCGTGGTAGGCTGTTAGGATTCCCCCCCCCCCCCCGCCCCATGCTCTCAGTGCTTTTATCTGCAGGCACACAGTTTTGTTTTCTTTCTTCTGTTTAACTTTCATAGTCGGATCCAGTTGAGCTCTTTTCTCTGATGCTGCCCTTGGACGACCATCTGTGTGGTCAACTTGTTGTCAGAAAAAGGGTGAGTGAGATGGGAAAAAAATCTACCTGCAACCTTACAGCTTGCCTGCTTATTAGAGCAAGCAAAAACAAGACAAGAAAAACTTGTCTACCCATTAAAAAAAAAAAAAACCTTCTGTCTCTCGAATGAAATATATGCTATTATGAAGGATATGTGTAGTTAAGCCCACGTCTCTAAGAGTGGATTTTGTGTGCTATGTCCACCCCCAGCACAGGTTCCCTGACAGAATTATAAGACTGAATTGCAATAGACCTTAGAGATGTCCCACTCTCTTATTTTATAGAGAGAGGAAAACAAGGACTCAAGAAAGGGAAGGAAAATACATGGTACAGTGGATGCTAAAATATTTGTTTTGAGAATGAAATACTAATGATCCCTATGCTTGAGAGGTAAGAAGCTTTATTTATTTGTTTATTTCTTTTTCAAAGTTTTTTGGGGGGGTTTTGTTTGTTTGCTTTCTTGGGTTTTAGGAGGGAGGTTGCTGTTTGTTTGTTTGTTTGTTTGTTTGTTTGTTTGTTTAAGAGAGTGTTTCTCTGTGCAGTCCTGGCTGTCCTGGAACTCTAGCTCTATAGATCAGGCTGGGCTCAAACTCAAAGATCTGCCTGTTTCTTGTTTTTGTTTTATTTTCAAGTTCCCAAGAGGAGTCTTCTCTTTTTAATTTTGGTGCAGTCCAATTTATCTCTTTTTCCTTGGTTACCCAACCCAAGGATGCAAAGAACTCTTCCTATGTATTTTAATATGTTTTATATTTACAGCCTTTACATTTAACCCCTCTGCTCATTTTGAGGAAAATTTTGAGTGTGCAGTGTGGAGCCAACTGCCTTCTTTTGCATGTGGACACCCTGTCGCTTCTGCATTCTTGAGAAGATAGTTCTTGACTCTAATTTTTTTTTTATTTGAGCCAAGGCTTTTGCTGTGCTGTACAGCCTGGACTTAAGCTACCCTTCCTTCCTGCCTCAGCCTGCCGAGTAGCTGGGACTCTGGATGTACATCACCATGCCTGGCTCCCAAGGTGATTCCAGGAATCACCGCTCAAAGCCAATCCTCCTCAAGCTTGGTTGCATACTCACTGCTTCCCAAGCAGCTGTAAAATTTGAGTGCACACATGTATGTGCCCTCAGACATCATTGTTTTTTTATGGAAGCATGCCAGGTGAGTCTAAAACACACAGCCAAGATCAAAAACTAAAATCGATCTTGCTTGCCTGACAGGCAGGGTAAATGAAAAGAAACAAATACTTCATTTTATACACTCTGTTAGGACAAAAATTTTTACTTGTATCCCTGGCATCTAAAGCTGTGCAGATGGTTCTTGGTCCTCACAGCCTTCCCCCTTGCCACCATGGACAAGCCAGTTGCAATCTCTCTGAATCTTTTTTTTTTTTCATTTCTCACAGGAGGATCATATGAGAAAATATATGTAAAGGTGCTTCATAGATGAAAAAGGTGTGCATAAAAGCTACTTTTACATAGAAAATCAAGCGTCCTATTTTCTCTCCTTGGCCCTATCAAGAACCACTCATTCTGGTTTTTTTCCCATCAGCTTAGGTCTCCCTAGAAAGACCTGTGTGAGCCCTTCTAGTTAGGCGGATCCCTACAGATGGTGTCCTAATTTGCTTTCTGGTTGCTATGATAAAATACCACGACCCAAAGAATCTTCAGGAGGAAAGGTTTCCATTCTACTTTACAAGTTAGAGTCCATAACGAAGGGACATCAGAGCAGGAACTCGAGACAGCAAAGTCCAGGGACTGATGATGCAGGGGCCACGGAGGAACAATGCTTCCTGGCTTGCTCCTCATGCTTTACTCACTTTGTCTTCTTATATACTCCAGGACCATCTGCCCACAAGTGGCCCTGTCCCACCCCCCGCATGCTATACCTTCTAATGACAATCATTAATTAATCAAAAACAATGCTTCTAGAGACTTCCCCACAGTCTCTGCCACCCTTAGCCCTTCCGATCCTTGAGCAAATTATTTACTCTCTTTTGAGACTGTTGCCTCACCAACAAGATGGAGATGAACGACAATGGCTGACTCTATCATGAAATCCTTGAGGACAAAATGGGTTAGCAATGCACATATTGCTCTTAAACATCAGAATATGAGCCATGCTTTTATTAACAAAGGGTCTTTTTCCAACTTAAAATGGGGGATGTTTATACTAAATAAAAAGAGATACAGGTGTGTTTAAAAGGTGTGCATAAAATAAGATGGCGTACATGGCCCACAGCTCTTCAAGAGGATGAGACAGGAGAATCATAAATGTAAGGATGGCTTGGCCTATAGAATGAGTGTAACAGTAGCTCAAGAGCTTAGTGAGACTCTGTCTCAAAATTTTTTTAAAAAAAAAGACTTTTTAAGTGACTGAGGGTATCTCATTCCTAGAGCATTCACCTACCATGTGCTTCTATCTAAGTTCGATCATCAGCACAATCAAAGGCTGCGATGGAGGTTGGGGGAGGTAGCCTAGCTGCCACATTCTGATAACTGTGAGGTTTTTGACTAGCCAAATAGCACTGTGAACACATGGGACTCCCTTGTTCCTCTGTTAGTCACTCAACAAGTATGCATTGAGCAAAACTGCATACTGTGCTTGGGTTGGAGGCACAGGCATGGAAGGGACACAGCCTGGAAGAACCTGGTGCTAGACCTGAACTCATAAAAGGTCATACTTGGGGCTAGGGAGATGGTCTGCAGTTAGGAGCACTGACTGCTCTTCCAGAAGACCTGGGTTGGATTACAATCCCCCACACAGTGGCTTGCAACCCATCTGTGACTCTAGTTCTAAGGAGAGCCAATGCCCTCCTCTGGTCTCTGCAGGAACCAGGTACAAACAGTGCACAGACACAAAATACTCAAACACATTAAAAAATAAAATAAAATAAAATAAAATAAAATAAAATAAAGGCCACAGCCTGGAAGCCACCATCAACGTGGCAGTAGTATGTCCTATTGCAGGCAAAATAGCAAAGAGTCCATCAATGTCCTCTTGAGTATTGGAGTACTGTGAGGCTCACAGTATTGGTAATGGCAAAAGTTACAAAGCAGCTGCAGTGGTTTGACTGAACATGGCCCCATGGGCTCAGATATTTGAATACTTGGGCCCAGTTGGTGCAAAAGGAATAGGAGGTGTGGCCTTATTGGTGGAGGTGTGTCACTGGGGGTGGGCTTGAGGTTTCCAAACAAAAAGCCCACACCCAAAACCAAAGCCCAGAGTTTGTTTTCCTCATTAACCAACTACTCCTCAGCATGGGGCCTGCCCTGGAGTAGAGTTGAGTACCCGGCTCTGCTGGGGAAAGCTGACTTTCTCCCAGCAGGTTATCAATGACAAAGAGCTTCTTGGTTAGGGGTGGGATTTAGTGTCCCTTTCCCTTCTCAGGCCTGGGACTTTGTCTGGCTTGAACCTGGGTAGGCCTTGTGCCTGCTGTCAGTCTTTGTGAGTTCATCCGAGCATCAGTCTTTCTGGGTCTGCTGCTGCTTCCTCGGAGTCACCCACCACCTCTGACTCTTCTACCTCCTCCTTGCATAGATTCCTGAGCCTGGAGCAGAGAAGATTCTTACTTGTTTTTTTCGTTAGTTTTTGAGAGTGAAAATGAATAGGAAGTTGGGTGGGTAAGGAGGTGAAGGGGATCTGGGAGGAGTCAGAGGAGGGGGAAACATGGTCAAAAATATACTGTGTGGAAAATACGCTAATAAAAATGGGGGGAAAAACTTAATGCCATTCTTAGTGTGCTCCGTGCTGCATGTTTGAGGACCAGGACAAGAGCTGCCGCTCTGGCCTCACATCTGCCTGCTACCATACTCCCCATTATGATGGTAATGGATTTCAATACCTCTAGAACTGTACGCCCAGATAAATCCTCCGAAGTTGCCTTGGTCATGGTGTTTTATCACAGAAATTCAAGAGTAACTAATACTTCTCCAAGAAAAAGCATTAATTGATACAGAGGGTTTATTAGGTTGTAAGCAAAGGTTTAAAATATGCAAAAACCCATCACCTACGCAGCCATTAGTCATTCAACAAACACTCGCATCGCATCATCCCTACTTTCAAACTAGATGTTGAAGACAGATGAGTGAGTCAGCCACTGTCCTTTTCCTCAAGGATAATATGTAACATTGTAGTCATGAGGTTTTCTTTCCAAAGCTTTTTTTCCATGGAGGAGTATTTCTCATCCTCCTGACAGAAAAATAGAGGCTCAGAACCAAAAGTTACTCGTGTCAGCTGATAGCAGGACTCTTCTCCTAACAGAGGCCAGCTAAGCAAAGGCAAACAGCTTCACCACCATCACAAAGGGGCTTCTTTCTCCCCAGAAGGGCTGTGGCTCACTACCCACAGCCACTTGACCAAAGTCTCGTCTGGCTCAGGGAGAAACTTGGGATTCATCCCAACCCCTCAGGATCTGAAAGGGCTCAGGATCTGCGTGCTATGGCCAAGTCTCTACCGCCATCAAGACAAGATTTACCTCCCCCAGGGAGAGACTGCTCTAACTTCCAGTTCCTGGCTCATCCTAGGAAAGGAGTTACCAGGGTGTTCTTCCAAGTTCCTACGACGAGGGTTACATTCCATTCAAGAGGTAGTAAAGGAAAAGAAATAAAAGTGGGTTCAAGAAAGGTCAACACATATTGGCAGCCTCTGCCTGGACTATCTTCCCCCCACCTGGAGGAAGTGCGGCTGCAAATGTGAATGAAGTGGAGAGCAGAGGGGATCAGAGGGCTGGAAAGAGGCTGGGAGGGGCTGAGTGTGAGTCTGGAAGGATGAATAGGAGTTCTGGAGAACAAGAGGGAAGAGCTATGGAAACCTTCCCTGCCCCTGTGCCCAGTGCTTTCCACACAGAACTTCGCTGTCTGCAGAAATACTGTTTCCTGCACTGCCTCTTTAAGAGTTAAGACTCAAGAGTTAAAGGCAACTCTTAAGAATTAAGTATCACCAATATCTGGCACAGAGACCAACACAGGCTTAGTGTGACGATCAGGGTAGGAATTAGTTTTTAGAGCCAACTCTAAATCACCAGATTAAAGATAAACTGCTTTCCTTTATTAAGGGACCAAAACATGAAAGGGGAAAATATCTCAGCTATGCCTAAACTCAGCCATTTTAAAGACAGTGTCTTGTTATAGAGTCCAGGCCTGGCCTAGAACTCTTGATCCTCCTGCCTCAGCCTTCCCAAGTGCTAGGATTGCATGATGAGTCACCACCACACATCACTCTGAACTCCCACTTTGAAGCTCATTTCAAGAGAACACAGCCAAGTTTTTAAACCATCGTGAAGGAAGAAATGATAGTGGCATTTTCCCATCTAGTACCCAAAGCAATGTTTTACTTCCAGTTAACAAGTAGCCCTGGTTGTTCATTCTAGAGAGTAGAGCCACAGACAGAGGAATGGCTGATGCCCCTTTCAAACTGTAGCCAGCACCTGGGCATCTGTGGGATAGCCAGTCTACTACTACCAAATGACTGCGCCTGGCAGGATGGACAGCAGTAGAACTGGCAGTAGATCAGGCTAGTTCAATAGAATAGGAGTTGGAGGGGCTAGCCTGGAAATTCCTCAAACGGGGTCTACCTCTGACCAATCTGTGTCCCTGGTGCTTCAGAGAACCTGGAAGTGTTATTCTATGAGGGTCTCCTGAAAATGGAGTCTCAAATTGTGGCCACAATTCAGTGAAGTTTGTTGTCCTGTCTGACTGCCTATGGAGGAAGAGTACTTTTCTTTAGTTGTAATGGAAAAGACAGCTTTTAAGCTTGGGTCTGCCCAGATGCTGCTCTACTGCTTAACAGTTATATCTGGAAGTTGTTCCACAAGAAAGAATGTCTCCCTAACGTGCCCACCTAGAAGAGGCACTGCTTTTGCCACCCCTCTGCCCATAAGGGTACACCTGTCTGCCACATATGCTAGCAGCCCCGATTGGCACCTGGAATTCCATAAATGTCCCCTGCAACAAAAAGATTCACCACCTGGACCCCTTTCCTCCTCCATCACTCTTCACATGCCTCAGGTAGTCTGGAAGCCCCAGGAACAAACTACAAAAGTTCTCTATATATGAATAATGCTTGTTCCCTAATTCTACTGTTTTCATTAACTTGGAGTTATAAAGAAAAGATTTCACTGAGCTTTTTCACAATGGGGAGTAAATTTATGTAACCTGTTATTCCAGGAGGTAATCTGGTCCAGAAGCAACCTGGAACACGGCAAGATCTCACTACCCCCAAATCCTCATGAACTTATTCCTCAGTTCTGTTCACTGAGCTGCACTGCCCCCACATCTCAGGAAGGGACCTTTCCTGCAGCGCTTTGAGCGGAACCATTTCTTAAAACCTACTTCTCAACTTTCATAAATAGATTCCTTCCTCTTTTTTCAACTCAAAGTGTGTTTTTGCTGGTGAAAATTGAAAATCTTAACTGATGAAAGCACAGAAATTATACATAGAAATAGAGTATCACGAAGTGCTTTGGGATGTGTGTACAGCGTGATGCTTATTTTATCTGTGAGTCTGAGCCTCAGTCTCTCTAAACAACCACCATTTCCTCATGGGGAATACTTTTGGAGATCCTTCTTTCTGTCTTGTCTTCATCTCCAGGGTCCAGGGCTGCTTGAGAGGCAAACTATGGGGGTTCCCTTTATAGCATCTCTTCTATGATCACAGCTGAGATGAGCACACTAAAAGTGTCCCTCCCCCTTATACCCTTTGTTCCAGTGTTTTCCCAGTGGCTGTTGACAGAATCAAATAAGTCTTGGGACCCCAAAATAGCTACTGAGGAGGTTCCAAATAGGAAGCCCAAATACATCCACTAACATGGAAGATGCTATTGGACCAGGCTTCCTTCTCTCTCTGGGTGGCTGTTGGCCAGAATCCACATTCTAAAAGTATTTCTGTTGGTATCATGAAAGAAAGGACAGCTATTCTGTCTTCTAAATAGCATCTGTTGAGCAGGGCTTAGTGATGCATGTCTGTAATCCCAGCAGATGAAGGTAGGAAGATCAGGAGTTCAAGGTCATCCTCAGCTATGTAGTAAGTTCAAGATAAGCCTGGGCTACAGGAGACCCTGCCTCAAAGAACAAACAAACAAACAAATACAACAACAAAAACCCAACCAAATGAAATAAAACATGAAAAAAATAGAAACCATTCAAGCATACATGGCTTGAAACTACTGACCATGTTTATACAGTTGTTCTATTATGCCGTATGATGCAATAACCTATGTGCATGGTCTGGACTTCCAAATGAGGAGAGCATGGAGCCCACCACTCATTTCAATTCAGAAACAACCATTTCACTTAGATCTGTAATTTCAGGCCTGGCCTAATTTGAAGCATGAAACTATAAAGTGAAATGTCTTTCCTTTTGCTTGGATTCCCAAAAACGTCTATATAGCAAAAACTTTCTATTTTGTTGAAAAGTTGACTGAAGGTAGAGACCCATCCCAGTATCATAAGGTGTGATGCTATGTACCCATAACATAAAGAAAAAACATCTTTATTTAAAATGTTAGAGAATTTGATAACGTGAGCAAAGCAACATAAGATGAAAGAGCTTTTCCTTTGCTGTAGCATGTACTCTTTGTTACTGATGAAGTATTTTGTCTAATTATCTTCCTTCACTTATAAAATTCAAAAGTAGATTACTCAACTTTGAAGGCATGGCTGTTTGTGATTAATTCACACATGTGACCTTTTTTGTCACCTGTTTTAACCTAAGTTTACATTATACTTCATGCTTATTATCCACAAATATGATATATAAAAGACTATATAATGAAGCACTGGGTTGTGGCTCACTGGCAGCATTAACCATGCACAAACTATTCCCTAGCAGAGCAAGGAAGAAGAAAAAGAAGGGAAAGGAGCAGGAAGAGAAAGAAGAGGAGGGTTGTTTGATCAAATAGGTCAGGAAACTCTTGGCAACATCCATCTTAACCATCTATAACGCAAGTCTTCACTCCAACCATTTGGAAACTTTTAAAACATACTGGTTCCTGACCACTGTCCCCTAGAACTTCCGGTTATAAGTGGGGCACGTCCATGGAGATGAAGGAATTGCCTAGTGGTTTGGGCATCTTGTAGACAATGCCAAGGAGTTCCCGTGACCTCAAGGCTGCTGGCTGTGAGATTGGGATTTACTCACTCTGCATCAGCACTGGTGAAAGATAGACCTGTTGGACCTTCAAGCAAACTGCTCAGTATGTTTTGTGAGGGAAAAATTTCTTCATCCCTTAGCCAAGTTGATTCTGCAAAACTGGTGAGCCAGGCCAGGAGCCACACCCCTCCCCATACCAGGAGACTAGAACAGAGCTAACAAGATACTTGCAAAGGCAGCCGCTAGACTGGTGGACTAGAATCTACCCTCTGTTGCTTTGTTAATGCCCCTCCAGGGTCCTAGCCTGGCAGGGTCTGAGGTCAGCAAGCATCAGTCTATACCAATAAATATCCCAAGGCTGACAGCATTCTCAATAGAGCCTGCTTCAATTACAAAGGATGTCCCCCCCACCCTTGATCGGCAGTGAGGTGGTGAACAAATTCAGTAGGGGAGAATGAAGGAAGGACTCAAAAAGAAGCAAACTCCCAGGGTGGGGAGAGATGACCTGATAGTCTCAAAAGTGGGATGCACTCCTCTGTGCGTACATGAGACTTCTCCACAAGTTCTAGAGAAGAATGACTGTAATTTGAAGCTGTCTAGGAAACATTTTTCTTGTAACAGACTTGACAGGATCTCCATCTAGGGGTTTCAAAAGGTTTCAAAGCAGCCAGACATGGTGGCAAGCAGGTGTAATTCCAGCACTCAAGTGGCAGAGACAGGAGGACAGAAAGTTTCATGCCAGCCTAGGCAATGTAGTGAGATCCTAGTTCAAAACCAAATAGATAAATAAATAAATAAATAAATAATGACTTCAAAGAATTGCACCTTTCTGGGTAGTATCTATTGATGGTATGTATGATTGTGGGATATGCAACAAGCATTTTATACACATTATTAGGCCCTGGAAATAACTCCCTGAAATAGGTAGTATTAACCGCATTTTACACAGAAAGGACTGTGGCTCAGAACATCAGTCAACTAAGACATATTTGTTCACAGCATAGTCCTTCATAGCTGTATACTATTTTATCACTTCTATCTCAGACCTAGAAAAATTTACATAACCACTCCATTGTTAGTGAATGTTTAGGTTACTTTCATTTCTTGGGTTAACACCAAAAAAATCCAAACTATGTAGCAAAGATCCTTTCAAGTCTCCTGGTACAGGATCTGATTTTCCTTTAGCCTACAATCCTGAAATGGAATTGCTGGGTCAAAAGAGACACTTCATAAATAACAAAAGCTATCTTGCTAGCAGCTCTGGGGTGCTACCTCCTGCAAGGGAAGGGAGCCCCTGAATATGGGCCTATTAGGAGGCCTCAGTCACCTCACAGTCTCCCAGTTAGGGAGAATAATTTGTTTGGTACTTTGTTTATACTGAGGAATCAGACTATAAATTGTCAGGAGGATAATTACATGGCTCTCAGCAGCAAAGGAATCTGCTCAAAGGAAGAAAAAAGTAATGGATCTTAAAAACCCATCCATACTTCCTTTGAATCTGTTTTCCAAGGGGAGAGATGCTTTTGTTTAGACTTAAGCTATAGCTCGGTGTGGAGTGCCTGTCTAGCATGAAGTAGGCACTAAATAAGTTCAATTCCCAGCACCACAAAATAAAAAAGGGAAGAAAACTATTTTTTCTTGTTTTCCCAAAGAGAACTTGCTGATCACTCCAAAGGATCTGTGTTCTTTAGAAAAAAACATAATACAAGACACAGTCAAACCTCAAACATCCCCACTCACAGCAAAACTGGCATGAATAATAGATTTTGGTCTCAAGGGCCAGGGACACACAAGCAGGTAGGCTCTTGTTTTCTTTCTCTTTCTTAGGGTCCCTCCTGCTAGAGACTTTTGGGGCTGGGGTGGATTCAGGGAGGGGGACAATCTGGCTCTGCCAGGCAACCTCAGCCTCATCTGCCCCAAAGGTACAGCTTCAATTTAACCATACACTTTTTGTTTTATCTTCCCAACACTCTCTAACTCCATGACCAACAACAGGATGTAAGGAGTTCCCCCAGCCCACCTCTGCTGCTGTGGTCACCTTTCTGTGCAGTGGAGCCTTGTGCTCTCTCCAGCTCATCCTTGCCTCACCCCAGCTCCCTCTTACATCCCTATACTAGCTTAGACAACTTCCTGACCTCGAAATCCACACTGTCCTCTTCCCATCACAATAACGCACACTGTCCTTCAGACTCAGTCACCACATCCTCCTAGACACATCTCTGCACCGACTCTGATGTGTCTCTTCCACCTTCCCCGGAGCCTTCATTCATCTGCACAGCAGTGGGATCCTTCCTCCCAGTGGGCTGGGGACCTGCATTCTACTTCATCTTCACCTACCCAGAAACTATCACAGGATGGGCCAACCTAGGCTAGAAAAGAGCAAGGAAGGAATTCATCGCAACAGCTACAGTGCTCAGTAAAATGCCCTAGGTGCCAAATCCTGACTTAGGAGCTGGAGAAGCGGCAGTGAAAGCACAAGTATCTGTACCCTCAAAGAACTTTATTGAGGCACAATTTCCAGAGAGGGGAGCAGTTGGGGGTGGGGGGTGGGAAGGAAGGATGGAAAGCTGTCTGAGTGTACAAACTTTCCAAGTTAAAGGGCTGGTATCCAGTTGTCTCCTGCATGCCTGACTCCACCAACCGTCACACACAAGCCTTGCTGTAACCTATTTACACCAATAGTTACTTGCCACACCTGATTGAGGCATTATCAAAGTAGCCTTGTCCATTAGAATGCTACCATCCTCTGTGCACTATCATTTTCAGCAAAGACATGGAATCACACAGCATTATCCTGAGTGAAATAAGCCAAGCACAGAAAGACAAGTAATGCGTTTTCTCACTCATACGTACAAGGTTTAAAAAGAAAAAGTGCTAAATGTAAAGCAGTGATTACCAGGGGATGGAAATGATGGGGGAAGTATTTTACAGGGCAATTGGGTAATATACACCAAAATGCAGGCAGCTACAAGGATTAAGTTCTAATGTTCTTCAGCACAGTGCGGTAACTACAGTTCCAAGAACACTGTGTGTGCGTGTGTGTGTGTGTGTGTGTGTGTGTGTGTGTGTGTGTGTTATAAATATCTAGGAGAGAGGCTCTTAAAGTCTCCAAACAGATTAAGGATAAAGAGATAGAAACAAAAACCTTTATTTGATCAATACATGCTGAATACATGTATTGGACTACCACATCGTAGTATATAAATACATACAATTACTATGTGCTAATAAATATTTTAAGTGAGTAAAGAGGTGGAAATGTTAACTGCCATAATTTTGTCATTACACATTGTACACATGAACTGAATTATCACACTCTTATCTAATATTTTTATATAATTAATAAGTCCCAGAACCTACATGGTGGAAACCTTTCACCTCCCAAAAGGTGTCCTCTGACTGCCACATAAACATCATACACACAAACACAAGAATAAAGAAAATTAAACTTAAGGGCCAGGAATATATCTTAGTGATAGACCACTTACCTATCATGCATGAAGCCACGGGTTCAATCCCCAACTCCACCAAGTTCATTAGTGGGTTAATTAAAAGTAAGACTGGGGAGGTGGTAGTTTAGTAGGTAATACCGGGCCAATGAGAAACCCTGTCTCAAAACCAAACAAAAACATCCTAAAGTCTCACCAAAATGACTGCCTAAGCAGGAAGCGGAACAAATGAGACGATAAGCTAACATGGAAGGGCAAAAGCTCAGGAGGCTCCAACCTTAGACAAACGTCTATAAGTAACTAAGGAATGCTGTGGGGGTGGGGTTGGGGGTGGAGAAACAGTCTTTCCCAGGATAGAGGACAGCAATTTGTTATCCAATACCAAATGGACAGCCCTGAAGATGTACATACACAAATAACATTACACAGACAGAGCAAGTTATATTTAGTAATATATATATATATATATATATATATATATATATATATATATATAACCAATGAAAAAAAGAAAGACCATGAATTTGAAAGAGAGCAAGGAGAGGTGTGTGGAAGGGTTTAGGAGGAGGAAAGGGAAGGGGAAATGATGTAATTACATTATAATCTCAAAAATTAAATGATTTTAAAACAAAATGAACAAAAACAAGCTAGGAGATAAAAAGAGAAATAAAGCCCAGCAAAAGTTGACCTCTGGCCTCTGCACATGTGTATATACCTGCACATAATCACACACACACACACACACAGAATGGACTTATGCAAAGAGCTTATTTCTTGCTTGAACTAAGAACATATGATCTGTCATTCCCAACTAGGAGCAGAAGGAGCAGAACATATCTAGAAGGCTGTGATATCACAGAAGATCCATGATGAATATAGACCCACTAAGCATTGGCTATTTACTGAATAGCCAACTATTCTTCGTATGTTTGAGCATAAAATGTCTCATGTCTAAAAGTACAAATTAATTCAAAAATTGTTGATAGCATTCTATCATGTTTTGGGTTTGAGTGCTCCCATGGCAGACTCTGGAAGCCCTAATTCCATTCTTGAGCCCCAAACCAGACTGAATTGAAGAACTCCCCGGGATGTGAGCTAAAGTCTTGATTCTACTTGTTAGCTCTCTTCAGCTTTCAGAAGACTGGCTTTCTGCTCTTTTCCACTCAAAGTCCCATGCTGACATGGTGTGGAACAGAGCCATCTCAGCCACCAGCCCTGCAGACTAGGAGCACTCTGAAGGGAGAGACCCAGTCAGTTTCTAGAATCCAGTGCAACCATAAGAACCAAAACGAAGTCATGCCTATTCTTCAAAGCTGCAAAGTAATAATTTAAAGAAAAGATGACTTGAGGCCTCTGAAAGAGTACAGAACAGCAAAGCCAGTAAGCCTGTTAAGCTACTTATGCACAGAAGGATAAGCAATCCATTCCTTGGAAACATGTATGCTAAATGCATTTCTGGCAATCATTTGACTTTCTTGTTCCCTTGGTTTTTAATAAACATGCCTTTTGAAATGCCAACTAAGCTCTACTGCAGCAATACAAAATAGTCAAAATGTAGCCTCATACTCATAACTGAACTGCAATCTCAAAAGCTGACTAGCCAGCATAAAGACAACAGAAGAATCAGGAAAAAAACTAAACCAACCAAGCAAAAAAAAAAAAAAAAAAAAAAAACCCTGGTAGAAAGGTAGGCTTCAGAAGTCAGTGTGTCCAAGGCTAACTACCCTTTCCCACCTGAAGATCATTTCTCCAGAGCAAACTTCACTCCAAACTGAAAGGTTTAACAGGGCATTCATTGCCTCCCACCTGCTCTCTGTGCTGTGGAGGGTTAAGCATCTTTCCTCTCCAGCTCCAGCTTGCCTCCCAACCATGGGGTGGGGGCTGTTCTTTAAAGAACATCCCTCGGGGAGTAAAGGGATCGGGAATCATTCCTTATCCTGGTCAAATTCCAGCTAAAGAAAATGCCAGAGCAGGGCCTCTCAATGAACTGACTTGGAACACAATGTCATGGCAGAGGTCAGAACACTGGTTTAGAATGTCAGAAGCCCCTTCTGAATCAAGAACTTTTGTCACTGGCTTTTTCTGTGATTTGGCCAATGCCACATTGCCACACTGGCAGACTGAATACATTTGTAGATCACAAACAACAGGAATACAAGAGAGTGAGGAGAAAAAGAATCTAATAAGAAACTATTTTAATTTCTACATAGAAGTCATCGTGGAGTCACTTCAAAAGGCTAATGCTTTATTTCAAGGTTCTACCATTTTCATTTAGAATTACATATGTGGAGGCAATAAAATCCTCTTAGTACTACTCAACCTTTGAACTACAATCTGTCCTGCCTGCAAGATGTGCAGGGGCAATGGTGGCACAGAACTTGTGGGAGTGGCCAACCAATGACTGGTCTAATTTGAGGCCCATGCCACTAACAGTCTTGATTCATCTGGGTGACTTTGGACAGGTCCTTTCCCCTTCGTCTGTCAAGTGGTATGATGCTCACAATGGTCAATGACTGAGTTTTTAGTTCACATAGTGGAAATTGACTCTATCCAAGCCAGAAAGGTACAGATAGGGACAGATGATGCCAAGCCACCACTCTTCTCCTAAAACCCAATCACCTTCATCCAGGTCAAATGTGAGCCCAGAAGCTATAACTTAAATCTTCTATTTGTCTCCTAGCCTAACATCCTGATGCTTTTGTCACTTTAGCTATTCATGTGTCTAAAATGGAGAAGATTACATTTCTTGTTTCTAAAGGAGAGGAAATTCTAGTGGACATTTTGGTGTTCAAATTTCCAGAGAAGATGTTTTCAACAAATGAAAATACCATGAAGCAGACTAAGAATTTTGTGGTATTTAAAGAGAAAATGGGGAGTGAAGAAAAAAATTAAAGGTTTGTTTCCCACCCCCCAAACCCCTCTGTCAACCCACTGTCCCACGAGCTTCTGTGAATGACAAGCAAGACAGAGACAAAAATCAGTCCTGACAAAGTGTATCTCAAGTCTCCCAAGATCCCCTAAGCTCCATTCGACTCTGGAGGTCATGTCCCATTCTTCCAACATCTCGTGACAAAGCTGGCTGTTGTCAAGAGGTGTATTTTCCTGGTTTTCACCCTATGCAGAGTTATAACATGCTAGGACTATGATGGCAAGCGAAATAAACCAGCTGCCCTTTACAGTTTGCAGCCAGAGTTGCCACAATGTTGAAATATCAAGAGGCAGGGGTATCTAACAAAGAGGGGGGTTCTGCTGTGGATCTCACTGACTGCAGTCAAGCCAAAACAATTGCAAAAATGCAACAGAGCATATTTCTCACAGAAAGTCCACGGGCCAGTGAGAAATAATAGCTCTCTGGTGTTATGAAACGTAACTAGAGGGGCTATCAAGATGGCTCACAAGGTAAAGGTACTTGCCACTGAACCTGATAACTAGAGTTCAATCACCAAGACTCATGGGGTAGAAGGAGAGAACCAGATATCACAAGTTGTCTATGACCTCCACATATGCACTGTGGCACCTTCGTGTGTGTGTGTGTGTGTGTGTGTGTGTGTGTGTGTGTGTGTGTGTGATTTATGTGCACACACAATAAGTAAAATGTAATAAAATAAACATACCTAGAGCTATATAGTGTCTTACTAACTTTCTAGATCTTAAAGGAGATATTATACCCCTAGGCTGATGTCCTGATTGCTTTTGTAATTATCATGTAAGCACCTACAAACATTAACTAGATCTCTGAGGGAGGAGTGGGAGAGCTTGAATTGACTCAGCATATGGCAACAGACATGGCACTATTTCCCACTGGCTTTGACCATAACAACTTTGAGAAGATCACAGAGTAAAGGCCACAGGATGCAACAAAATGGGTCACACCCAAAGCCATATGTGGGGAGAGGGAAAGGGGAACTATTTAGAAGCAAGGCTGTGCCTTAGTATGGCAATTGCCATAGATCCATAGGGAAAGACCTGGCTCAGACCTGAGTGGGCCTTCTTCCTTACCACCCTCATCCCCCCAGCCCCATGCCAGTCTAGGGCAGTCTCAAAGGAGCTCAAGTTACCAAAGAACAGCCTTTGGGGGGAATGTTGCCAGGCAACCAAGCCAGCCCAGTCCCACCCCTGTAACCTTGAAGATGGTGGGAGCTTGACCTGAGACAATGTAAAGAATCACCTTTAGCATCCACTTTCTCCTCTTCTAGCTTCCCTCCTGTCCTGTCCTGCCCCTGCTGCTTCCCAGAGCCACGGCCCAGCCTGCATGCTGTGGGTCAGTGTGACTTGTCACTATTCAGCCCTTTAGTGGCAGCCAAGTTGTCCCAGCAGGGAGGCCACAAGCTGCTGGCCTGTCAGCTGTCATTCACTCTGGCCATGTTTCCAGATCTCCTTCCTTCCCAGATTTCTTTCCCACTACGGTTGGAAGAAATCGCTAGAGAAAGAATATGAGGGTAAGTCCAGCTAGATAGGCAGCTTACAGGGTAAAATGTTAGCTGGAAGAGCTGACTCTCAGCAAGCTAGTCAGTAAAGGTGTGCGAATGCTGGGAGGAAAGGGTACTAGAAAGAACAAACCGAAAGGACCAGACTTGACAATGTCTGCTTGTTTGTTTATGATCAGAATCTAATACCCAGCCTGCTGGTCACCTTGTTGAAGCTTATGCCTCAGCAACAAGGGGGTACCAGATGGTACTCTGATTATGCTCCCCGCCTCTCTTTGCACTTGGCACTTGCCCTCAGCCCATTGTTGAGAGGGCCTCCAGCTACTGAAAAGTGCACACTGGGAATCTCAAGAAGAGTCTAGAGAAGGAAACTAGAAAAGCAGCTCTTTAGAGACTCACAGAAGGGAACTCTGTTTGGTGTGCAGAGTAGTTCTTGGAGTACGTTGGGGCCAAGCACCATGTGCGTTCTCAAAGGCAAGCGAGCACACTAAAGATGAGAGATAGACTCATTCCCAGCTCTTGCAAACTTCCAAGACACTGACTCAATGACACTTTATCTTAAGAGTCATCCCTCCCTTTCACAATATACCTGTAGCATAAAACTATCTCTTTATAACCCAATAGATCACTGGAAAGGGTTAGGCCCTCAAGTGACTTAATGAGGCTATTCCAACACCCCAGACCATGGGAAGGGCTGGCTGACTCAGCAAACGGAAAGTTATGCATTGGGAAAGCAGAGCTTCCTCCTGGTCCTCAACTTACCCTGCTGAACCCAGTAGGTGGCTCTCTGCAGGCTGTACACCGCAGGCTGTCTAGGGATTTGGAAAAGTATTCTCCAAGCTGTCTTATCAAATTTCTCCTAGACTAATTCTGGTAATCAGTGGGACCCCAGGGAAAGAAAAACAATGACCTTCTTGCCCTCTTTGTTAACTGAGAAGGAGCCAGAGCCTGGGCCTCAGCTTCCCTGGTCTCCTACCTCCCAGAGGCTTCTGGTCCCATGTCACATTCCATCTGGCAGTCGTCTGTGTCTTCCACCTTCCTTTGCTCAAAGGATTCAGTTTATTTTTCTCTAGCGGTGACCTCTGCCATCTACCTCAAAGGTCAGAGACCTTTATGAAGGAAGAGGGGCGCCAGAACCTGACTCCTGTCATTTTGTTAGAGGTGGAGTCTGTAAGGAAGAACGGCTGACCCAGACAATTCTCTTCCAAGGCCTCACTCAAAAGTCAGCAAGTAGCCATCTTCTGCCTCCTCCTGATACTTGCTGGCTGCTCCCCTGCCAACCCTCTCTAACCTTCCCTAGGTGGCAATTGTCCCTGTTACCTGCCATGCCTCTGCTACTCTCAGCATTTTTTAACATATTCACACACACCCCCGACCCCGTTTGGGAGAAGTCCCACATTCTAAGGGACCTCTGCCTTTCTTCGCAGAGGAGGTCCTCCCTATTCGAAGTGTTGGGATCCAAAGTAGTGGAGAGCTGGAGCTCCCGCCGCCTCCGGTCTCACAGGTTCCTGGTGTCCGGTAAAGAAACTCCCGGGACCTGGCGTTCCTCGGGCATGGCTGGCTCTTAAAGCGAACACATTTTTAAGAAAACCGGTAACAGTTTCTTTAAATGGTTCTCTCCCGCAAATCTAAGCAGCGGGACCTTAGCAGCTGAGGCGGGGTGAGGGGTGGGGGGGATGGACTAGGCTAAGCACTGGGCAGTCTCCCCTCCCCCTGCCGGCCACTCCCGGCGAGGCAACGCGGAACGTGCGGGAGAAGCGGGCGGGAAGGGAGCTCTGAAGCTGCTGGGCGCGAGAAGCCCATTCGCAGTCCAGCACGAGGTCGCACGGGTATGGCTGCAGAGGCCCCGCCACCCGGGAGCCAGCCAGGCAGGCAGCTCGGGCGCGCTTTCCAAAGTGGCCCATCGCGAGAGACACAGGCGCTGCCACTCGGTTCCCGAGGCCATCGGGACGCTTTGGTCTGAGCCACCCAGGACCCTAGGGATCCCTTCCCTCTCCAAGCACCTCCAGAGGTGGCTGCAGCCCCCAGGCCAGAATCCTGAAGGCAGAGGGCCACTCGGGACCGAGCGAGCAGATCCCAGGAGGATCGGATGGCGAGAGGGTCTCCTGGAGGCTGTGTCCCTCGATCTTTGAGGGGCAGCCACGGGCAGACCCAACGGGACATCCCCAGAGACGGGTGGGAGAGAGTCGCGGACGCCTCGCGCCTTTTACCTAGCAATTCTTCATCGTCCTCTGGGCCGAGCAGGCGACAGGGAAGGCGGCGGCGGAGACGCATGGTGCGCCGGTACAGGCTGTCGGTGCGGCGCCCCAGAGCCAGCAGGTGCCCCTCGAGGTCCTCGAGCAGAGCCAGCGAGTGGCCGCAGAGGTCTGCGAGCTGGCGGAGCAGGCTGAGCGCGGCCAGGTGGCTCACGTCGCGGAGCTCGGCCAGCGGCTGCGGAGGGTTGCGCGGGCACAGACGCTGGGGCACCACAGTGCGCCGGTAGAACGGCATCCCGGGCGCGGGCGCGGGGACCGGCCCGGTCCGCTAGCCTTGTGGCACTCGGGAGCCCAGAGAGGCAGCCGCGGGACGGGACGCGGGCGTATGAGAGGCACCGGCGGCTGGGCGGGCGGGCAGGCGGCTTCACAGCCTGCAGCGCCGGCTCCCCGCGGGCTGCACACTCGCAGGAGCCACCAGTCCCTCTGACTCTGCTCCACTGGGCTCCTCCTCCCTGCCTTTCTCCTCCTCCCTGGCTCCGCTCACTCAGCTACTTCGGGATTCCTCCCCACCCCACCCACCCCACCCCCACCACTCCTCTTTTTTTTCTTTTTTTCTCTCTTTTTTCTTTTGCGGTCAAAATTTTGAAGATTAACGCTTAATCTAGGAGAAAAGAAAAGAAAGGGGGAAAAAAGGAAGAGTAGAAAGAAGCTGAGAGTTAACCGAAGAAGGTCTGTGATGGTGTGATGGTCAGTGGGAGGAATGTGCCCTGGTCCTCTAAGGAACTTCAGGCCCGGAACTGATGGTTAAGGTTGTTTTCTGCTTTGTTTTTTGTAACTTAGACTTTCTTTGTAAATACTAAACAATGCAAACGCACCAGCGTCCACACTAGCAAGTCACAGCAGAGACATGAAAAAGTCTGGCTTCATGCATCTAGTTTTCCTTCTAAAGTATACCCCGTGCACGCACCAACCTTCACTGGGCTGTGAGTACAGCAAGCTAGCGGCCAGAACCTTAGAATCAGAGGAGAGAACCAAGAATCTTATTTGATTGTTCAGGAGAGACGTGACCCTAGCACTGTGGAACTGTAAAGGCATGTGTGAATAAATACAAAACCATTTGTGGAATAATTTATCCTGTTGGGATTGAGGGATGCAGCTTGTATTTTGTGCCAAAAGGGAGTACCGATCTGTTTTCTTTGGGGTGCCCAATGAGCTCCTGTAGTATCCCAGAAGAGAGGTTTCAGGAGCTTTCAGTGCAGACAACCCCGATTTCTCTCAATCGTAGAAGGTAAACATGTGCTCAGAAAAATAGAGTGCCTTTAGTGGATTCTATGTCTGCATGCCCTTGGGACGTTCCCACCCAAAGCTTCTCACACTGAACTTTCAACGGCTTCTCTACGAATCTGCTTTGATTTGGGGTGTGCTCCCTTTTCATCCTACATATGTTCTGTTGAGTATAAGCCCGCACAATCTATTAGCAAAATATTTTTAAACAAAATACTTGTGTCCACACTAACACAATTTGGACTGTTTCCATTCTTTGCTTCAGAAAAGTTAGTTGTTCCTTAGACAGTTCGAGAAAGCTCTATGGGGGCTGGAGAGATGGCTCAGTCATGAACAGCAACACTGGCTGCTCTTCCAAGAGGACTTGGGTTCAATTTCCACCACAGGGTAACTCGTAACTCTCTGTAACTCCAGTTCCAGGGAATCCAATGCCCTCTTCTCAGCTCTGAGGGCATCAGGTACACACGTTGTGTAGAGACATACATGCAGGCAAACCCTTATACACATAAAACAATAAAATACACTTAAAAAGAAATCTCTGCTTTTAAATGGTTCTGCTACACAAAATTAGTATGTTACACGACGGCTATATTCAATGGCTTTATTTATTAATTCTGCAGTGCATATATCAAAACATAATACTGTACCCTATACATATATAACTAATTATTATTTGTTGACTGACAATAAAAAAACAATGTACTGCAATCTGGCTGCCTTCATCTATACTCATTTCTTGTTTAGTAAATAAAAACATAGTTACAAGAAACACTGAGTTCTAATTAAAGTGAATCCACAAGCGGACAAAAGATGGCCCCCTTTTGGAACCGTGAAGTCCCATTGTGGAAAAAGAATCCAAAGTTCTTTGCTTGATGAACTCCAACCTCAGCCAAGAGAGTGACTGGCAGGAAGTAGCAGACTTGGCTTTACTCAGCAGAGATACTTTTCCCTGACCTATGAGCTGTTTCGACTGATCTTTGCTCCCGAGGAGGAGAAACGAGGTAGGAGCAGATTGAAGGAGACTGTCTGGACAGAGCTTGGCAGCCTGAGTGCAGCAGGCCTGGACTGGACCCGCACTCACACCCCCTACTCTGATTGCAGAAGCTGAGTCTTTCAGAGCTCCATAAGAAGAAGCTCAGCTTTGGCCCCATGCCCTTCCCCCCAGCCAGTCAGTTCACTCACTCCAGTCTCTTGAATGAGAGAGTCCTGGCTTTCATCAAGGAAACATCAAGGGCTTGCAATGGAGCCACCTCAGAGCAGAGCCCCTCCTCCCTTCCCAGGACTACAGTGGGTCTGCGTGCAGATGGGAGGTCAGAGGACTTAAGTCTTCACCTTCCTAGCCAGTCTCTTTCCCACAGGAAAGACAGAGAGCTCCAGAGACAGATTGCCTTTGCAGTTCAAGAAGTGAAACCAAATAGACAGCCTCTGGGGAAGCAGGGTCCCACTGGTCTCTAGAGGTACAATTGGGGGTCCTAAAAGTGCCCCTCTCCAACCAAACTCACCAGGCAGGAAAGCAGCAAAGGTGAAGGCTCTCCATCACCCTCTAACACAGCATCTGGGGTAGTGTGCAGATGGTAATATGATCATCTCTGTTTGCTTATGAGAATAGCAATAGCATTTCTTTGTAATACTATCATCTTCCTCCGTCCAATAGCTCCCTGAAGGCAGGAACCACATTTGTCTTGTTTGCTGCTGTATGTCCAATGCTAAGCCCAGAGACTAGCATATGTTAGGTTACTCAGGAAGTGTTTGTTAAATACATGAATAAATGAAGCTAGATTACAGGCAGAGCCAGGTAGGAAAAGCCTTCCGAAAGAATTGAACTTGGCCAAGGGGGGCAATGGAGGGTCACTGCAGTGTCTGGCATTGCCTGAGACAGGAAGGAGACACTTAAGAATTTCATCTAGAATCAATGTGGAGGCCAAGGCTACTGCAACCACCTGTGCCCACATCCTCAGGGCTGAGTTACCAATAAGCACTCTGGGAATTAAACAGTTGCTCTGATTCGCCAATAAACCTTGGCACTAACCCATGCAGGAGCCAAGAGAGGCAAGGAAGTTGTGAAGGCAAACAACAACAAGGAGGCCCTTCACAACCATGCCCTCCCACACCTCAAAGTGTTCGTCCCACCCACTGCAAGCTCCAGGGCTCCAAGACTTATAGTAGTTTTTCCCATAATCCTGCTAGGAGATACAATCTGGGCCTAAATTGGGCCCACCTGTAGAATTGGACATGGCCTTGACTAAAGCAGAGGCAGAAGGAGAGACAAGAGGGAGCTGGAGAAAGGGACCACTCTGCTTCCCTTCCACTGCCCAGCCTGTTTCCCCAGCTTGCTGCAAAGAAACTAGAGTTTTAATTTAAACAAATGAATTTGAAAGAATGAACAACCGATATAAGATATGCCCTTTCCCCTTCAAACTGACAGTTTTCACAGCTGCAAAAAAAGAAAAGAAAAAACAAAAAAGCATCCTTTTCTTCTGAGACCAGTTTGCCAGTATAGCCCCCAGACCTATTTCACAATGAGAAGAAAGCAAGCTTCCTTCATGCTGCAGCTTCTGAAAGGCACACAAATAGTGACTTGGTGGCTTAGGAGGGATGCCGGGATTTCTTCTTGACAGTCCTTCGGAGTCAATTGTTTTATCTACTATGTTCTGTTTGATATTTTATGTGTTTGTGAAGCAGCAAACCAGCCTACTAGGCAGACACTCTACCCCTGAGCTACACCCTGGGCCTGCTGTATCTACATTTTAAGACTATGCCTTCCACCCACATGCCCTTGCTATGACTTCAGGAAAGAGACTTTCATTATGAATGAAAAAAGTATGTAGGCAGCAGGTCATAAAAATCTGCTTGTCAATCCAAACTCTAACATCCTTCTGGGTTCTAAGTGTCTGAACAGAGGATTAATAAAAACTGGCAGACAATAGATGGACCTTCTTCTAAGTATCATTTAGTCTTCTTGATATTGATGCTTGGCTTTGCAGTTTAGCATAAGCACACTTTCTCCTCAGATCCAGCCTAGTGACTCAAAGAAAGTGAGATGACAGCTTTTCAACCAGAAAAAGTGCCTATAATTTAGGGAAGAACACAGCTCATGCCCATGCTAACCAATGCCACAGTCCAGAGTGGAAGCTCTAAGGGAGTCCGGGCTGCAAGGCCCGACAGGGAAAAGTATGTTCTTGCCCTGGAGGCAACAGAGGCTTTCTTGCATCTGGAGGAGTGCAGGCCCAAAGCCGGGCCTCTAGGGGTGGACTGGAAACTTACATGACCATCAATCACCTCCTAGGGCAATAAGCGTGAGAGCCAAAGACTGCTCAAAGTCCTAAAATAAATTCCTTTCAGCCCAGACTCAATGCTACACACACACACACACACACACACACACAGAGAGAGAGAGAGAGAGAGAGAGAGAGAGAGAGAGAGAGAGAGAGCAAACCCTTCAAGAATTCCATGAGGAAATAAACCTTTATTTCAAAAATAAACTCTGATGTTACTTGAACTTTGGCCTTGACTCTGAGCCCCAGCTGAAACTGCTAGAAAAGATTTGTGGTATTTTGAAAGAAACAATGGGAGATTTTAGCAGAATGTGAACAAATTCCATTTCCATCCCTCATACTCCTGTCATATGTGGAGCCTCCCTCACTACCAATCTCCCACTTCTACCTAACCGGCACATTCCCCCTCCCTGCCTTGTCAGGGTGACACTGTATACAGGGTCATTCGAATGGTGCATGCAGCAGCAGGTAGTTTTGTTTGAAGATACATACTTTACTCAAGGAGGGGGGCATCACACTAAAAGATTCCTTCCCTATCCAACTGATGACTTAACAACCAACACCCCTTCTCTTCAACCTTGTCTCTCCAAAATGCTAAAGCAGTAAAAGTTATTAATCTCCCCATGACTGCCTGTGTATGTCACATGGTGGCATGTCTTCAATGTGCTTGACATTAAGGCAGGATTTCCATAAGATCTGTGTCGTGTTCTACAGCATTATGATGGAGGTTGTTTTGGGCCGTTTAGGTTGCAATAACAGAATACCATAAACTGGGGGGGGGGGGGGTATAAAGGGCAGAGATTTTTTCTCACAGTTCTAGAGGATGAGGAAGCCCAAGATGAGGGCGCTGGCAGAGTCAGCATCTGGTAAAGGTCTGTTTTCCTGGCCTATCTCCATGTGCCCTTACACGGTGGAAAGAGGCAAGGCAGTAGCTGGGTGACTTTTTAATCAGGACACTAACTCCACTCATGAAGGCAATGTCCACATGAAGTAATCACCTCCCATAGACCTCACCTAATTCTATCTCATCAGGGCTTGGGTTTCAACCTATAATTTGGTGGCACATGGAGGGGGATAGATCATTCAGACTAGACAGGGTTTTGTGAGTTAAAATAAAATCCCGAACTTCAGTAAGTAATATCTCTGCTATACCAAGCACCAAAGTATGACCAGATGTGTAATAAGCCTTCCCTTTACAAGCAGCATGGCACTGTGCTAACAGCCAAACCCAGGCTAGATGGATTACTTCAACTCTCAATGCCTTGGTTTCCTTACTCATGAGTTGGGCAAAGCCAACAGTGAATTACTGTACACATGGATGACTATACTATCTTGATGTGTCCATTGTTGCTGGAAGGACCCATGCCATCGCTTACATACTTTGCTTGTAATTCCTGTAAGTAAGAGATTACTTACAGGATTATTCTGAGGATCACAGGAGACAGTGAACAGAAAGAGCTCTGTCCAACACATGGGCATCTGGGAAATATCCGCTCCTGTTAGGAGTAATCAAGATGCTGAATCTTGAACCTTTGCTTGGAAGTTTCTGTGGTCACAAAGAATGCATTCTAATCTGGAATCACACAAATTTCTTGTACCAAATTGTCTGCTTGTTTGTCAAAGCTCGCCTCATAGTTAGGTGTCTCAGCTTATTTTTTTTTTCCTCTCATGGTGTACAAACCCCTTTACCTTTCCACTTCCTTCTTATGAGGATACAGACTTTCCAGATTCTTCACTAAGCCTTTCTCCACCAACAAAGCAGAAAGTGGATTTACTAGGCTAAACTAGATTACAAACTCATAGCAATGACCAGTGCCTCTCTGGATGTCTTGGTTGCTCCATTTTTTTTTCAACCATCTCTGTTTTGCCCTAAATAAATGAGGCTTTGCTCTGGATTACTTTCCCACCTTAAATTGTCACCACAGGCATCCAAATGGACATTTGTTTGACTTCCAAAGAAGTCCTGTTTCTGGAGTTCCCTAGAGAACACTGTCCAAACTTCCATAGATGAAGTCCAGGTTTACACTAAAAATGGCCGTCTCACCACTATCTATAAACTGCAAGGTCCCTTATGCCCAGCAAGAAAGTATTTGTCCAAGACTAAAACCAAGCTGAAACATGTCCTAGCTGAAAAGGACACAGATCTGATTAGTTTCAGTCACTATCAAAGTATACTGAATCTTTACCTTTCGCATGATGATTTGGATAAGAAAACTATAGCATGGAAAGCTTAAGATGCTCACAGGCTGGAGAGATGGTTCAGCAGCTAAAAGCACTTGCTACTCTTCCATAGGACCCAGGTTCAATTGCCAGCACCCACATGGTGGCTCACAACCATCTCTAACTTCAAGTCCAAGAGATCTAAAGCCTTCTTCTGACCTTCCTGGGCACTAGGCACAAACTAAGCAAACATACAGACAGACAGAAAAGATGCCCATGCACATAGAAGATGATGACAAGATGATGATGGTGATGTTGATGATGTTGATGGTGGTGGTGGTGGTGGTGGTGGTGGTGGTGGTGATGATGATGATGATGATGATGATGATAAAAATGAAAACATAAAAGTGTCTATAAAACACTAGCAAAATTATTTCTGGAAAGTAAACATTAAAAAAAAAAACTAGTCCTGATTTTGTATGCTAGCATGCCTTGGCTGCAAGCAACAACAACAAAAACCGACAATAGCAAACCAATTCCAATCCATTAACAAAGTGGCATTTATAATCTCCTAAAACAAAAATCTAGATAAAGAGCAGGTACTAAGTAAGCTTGGTGAGCTGGGGTGCTTAGCATCACCCAAGAACCAAGTTTCCTCCATCTCTCTGCTCACCCATCCTCAGTGTGTTGGTTTTATCCTCCCAGCTATGTGACATTTAAGAGTTGGAAAAGCATGCTTCTTTATGTAAATCCAGGCATGGGGATGTAGCTTAGTGGCAGAGTGCTGGCCTAGCTCATGTAAGGCCCTAAGTTCCATACCCAGTACTATAAGAAATGTTCTGGAGTTTTAAAGTGCAATAAATTTGGTCACTACAGTATGCTATTTCAGACTAGCTTCCAGTGAGCTTCTGGAGGATTCCTCTATCTCTGCCTCTGATCTCACTGGAGGAATGCTGAAATTACAGACAATGTGCCATCATGTTTGGAGTTTGCCTGGATTCTGGAGATATGGACTCAAATTGTAAGGCCATCTCCTTGGTCATTCTAAATCAAGCCTTTTCCTGTGAGACACGAGATTCCTATGGCTTAAGGATTCCACATACCTGACCAAAATCATGCACTAGTCACTTCTGCAGCCTCCATATTTTCTCTCATAGACATTTCATACACATCTAATCTGTCTTAGTAACTGCTACTTTGAGGACCCAGGCTCAGTCAGCAGTCAACCAACTTAACAGCATTTCCTCTGACTTTATATTTCATCTCTCTGCTGAGAGACCATTTATCACTCTCCTTCTGAAGCATCGGTCCACCTTAACTTTCACAATGCTGTCATATCTGCCTCTTCCCCCGGCCTCCTGAGAGTTTCACTTAATAATCCAAAATTTATTTCCAGCCTTCTTATTGATAGATAGTTGTCCATGGTTCACTGATGTTCTACATAGTTTACAAGCAGAGGTGCTATCTCTGTTCCAAACTATCTAATGTTTTTTTTCTATTGGAAATAGATTTTTTCTCACATAATATATACTGATTATGATTCTCTTCCCTCTTCTCCTCCCAGTTCCTCTCCACCTCCCTTCCCATTTAGATCCACCCCCTTTCTGTGTTTCACTAAAAGATGATAAATAATAAAATAAAACAAATACCAATACTTCTGAATTGGAACAAACAAACAAACAAACAAACAAACAAAAGGAAAAGCGCCTGAGAAGTTGCAGTTACCAAAATGGATGATCTTATGGTTGAAATAAAAAATGTCCTCAGCAGGTATGTGCCTTTAAACACTAGATTGTTATACATGCATGTCAAGTGTAAAAAAAGGGTGGTAATACAGACAGAGTTGGAGTCATGGCCATTTAGACTTCTTATTGTACCCAAAGGGCAGGTACACTGGCCAAAGAGAAGAAGCCAGAGGGATTTAATGTCAAGGATTCCTCTTCATGGAACAATCTGTCCTCTTGAGAACTAATTGCCCAAGAGAAAGAAGTATTCATTTCTTCTGAAGGCAGTGTCTCAAGTAACCCAGCCACCTTCCACTGAACCCACAGCTCAGATGTTCTGTTACAATGAGGATGGAGCTTCTAGTACATGAACACTTAAAGCCCTATTTAAACAATAGGAAACACATTGCTGCCATCACAGAAAGCAGTCATGGTCCGCATTAATATAGAGCAGTAGTAACCTTTCCCCCAGCTTTATTGAGGTATAATAGACAAATAAAAATTGAATAAAGATATACATTGTGCCATTTTGATATACTAAACTTATACATTTTGAAATGATTACCAACACATCCATCTACTGAAACAGTTATCAACTGTGTGTGCTAAAAAGTATTTAAAATCTACTCTGTTCAGAGGTTTCAAGTGTACAGGCCATCATTATTGATTACACTGCATCAATTATGTCGTAGTGGTATTAGGTCCCCAGAATGAATCAGTATTAGTGACTTTTCTCATTGCTGTAATGATAATTTTTTAAAAAAAAAAAAAACCTGACAGAAACATCCTAAAGAAAGAAGACTTTCTTCTGGCTTGTGGTTTGAGAAGGTACAGAGTCTCATGGCTGGGTAGAGAGGTGGAGGGCAGTGGAGACAAGGACACAGCTCATGGGAGTCCAAGACTGAGACTTCAGCAGATCTGGAGGAAGGCAGACTGGGCTGAAAATGGAGCCAGCCTAGAACCCTCAAGCCCTATCTCTGTACTCTTACCTTATGTCTGCTCCCAAATAGAGCCACCAGCTTGGCATCTAGTTTTCAAAGACATAAACTTGCTGAAGACTTTTTAAAATTCAAAACATTAGATCCTCTATCCTGGGAAACTGCAACTTTGAATAGTTGCCCCATGTTTTCCAAACTCCAGGCCTTGGTTGCATTAGATCCACATATGAAGGAGATCACGGAGTATCTGTCTTTCTGTTGCTGGCTTATTTCACTTGGTATAATGGCCTCCAGGTTTAACCATGTCATGAATGACAGGATCTCCTCCCTATAAGGGTAACACTTATATGTACGTAGCACACTTATTTATACATTCATCTGTCACTTGGCATGTAGGTTGGCCCATATTTTGATTATTTAAATGAGGTTATAATGAACACAGGCATGCAGCTATCTCTTTGAGAAAGTGATTTGAATAAATCTCCAGAAGCAGGGCTGCTGTACTCATCTGGCGGTCCTGTTTTTATTTTATCAAAGTACCTCTGCAGTGCTTTCCATAAAGACTATGTACTAATCTTTTGTTAGTGTTATTTTATAAGACAAGATTACATGTAGTTCAGGCTGGTCTCAAACTAATCCTAATCCTTCTGCCTCCACCTCTAGAGCTATTCTCCACCATGCCCAGCTCAGTAGTCAGTCGTTAATTGCAAAGAATCAAAGAGTAAATACTTGAAGCTTTGTGGGGCAGACAGGTTGTTGCAGCTACTCAGCTCTGTCACTGTAGCATGAGTGATCTGTTGACAATACATTAAGGAATGAGTAAGCTATGTTCCCATTTTTCTTTGTATTTTGTGGACACTAAAATCTTCATCTCACAAAGTATAGTTCTTATTGTGATTTTTTTTCCAAATGCTTAATAATGCAAAACCATTCCAGGATAGACTGCTTTGCATATGAACCATGAGGGAAGGAGGGAAACACTCCAAATTTGGAATCATTAAGCAATACATATGCAGTAGTTTGAATGAGAATGACTCCCATAGGCTCATGTGTTTGAATACTTGGTGCCCAGTTGGTAGACCTGTTTGGGAAGGATTAGATGGTGTGGCTTTGTTGGAGGAGGTATTTTACTGGTACTGGCCTTTGAAGTTTCAAAAGTCCACACTTAGCTGGTCTGAACTCACAGAGATCTGCCTGCCTCTTTTAGGATTAAAGGTGTGTACCACCACACCCAAATTTACTGCACTTTTTAACTCCAGAACATTTTGCAAGTTTTAAAGCAATTTTGTTTTTGTTGATTCTCACATTTCATCCCTTCGTTAATTCTTACTTTCAAAAGAAATTCTTACTTTGCAGGCATCGTTGAATATGTTTCCTTTAGTTCGTTGAAAATACTTTAGTTTATATAAAGCCTCTATCATACCCACCATTTACTACCCTAATGGATACTCGTTTCTCCTGACTGATTTTTAAAAAAAATAAACCTTTTCCATTTCATACTTTCCTGATTCTCATCTTGTAATTGCAGTTGAGAATTGAGTGTTTTAAGCAACATGTTGCAGCAGTGCTCTGGATTCTTACCCTTGAGATACAATAGCAGTACCTGGGATGCTCTCCTTCCTTCTGAGCATGCACAAAAATCTGTATATTTGTGCAGCTTTGTAGATCTCTAGAGCATAATGCAGACTGTCAAAGTTTCCTGTGCGTTCATCCCACAGACTTCCTTTTAAATCTTTGACTGCTGTTCCAGTTAATGTCTCATCTTCACAAAGGGCAATGGCAATATTCTCTAGATTTTGGTTTGGTTTGGTTTGGTTTGCCAAAATATCATTGTTTTCTTCAGCAGACTAGAGATAGGACAGTTTTGCAATCCTCAGATCAGCCTATCTGGTAACAGCACTGTCTATTTGGCTACTAAAGCACATAGCTAGCAGCTAGGATCAGGTCATCCCTGACTCAAAGACATTATGACATTATTCCTACTAACAGTATTGTCCTGAAAACTGCTTTTCAATCCATTGTTCTTTTTTTTTTTTTTTTTTTTTGCTAATTCACAGTTCTAAAATTAGTTACTCTTTGATAATTTCACAGTTTAATTAGAGCTTTCATTTTCCTTGGCCCCCATGTATGAACCCCATGGCCTCACACCCACTGTGAGCATGTGCTACCACTGATCTACCCCCTCAAGGGTGCTTTTTAAAAGGGGAGACTTGGCAGGCAGCATACTTTTCAAATTCTGGAAGTATCTTCTCCACCTTTGTATTCTTAGTAACATCTTTTTTCAAAAACAGATGATTCTCATTGTGTTGAAATGCAGTGTCTTTTTCCTTTTGGAATTGTGTTTTGGTATTTCACTTGGAAATATTTGCCTAACAGACTCACTAAGATTTTCCAATGTGTGCTTATCTCTTGGAAGTGCTACAATTTTATGTTTTACATTTGGGACATATAAGGGCTAATACAGATACACTGTAATGTCCCCAGTCTCCACCCTTCTGTCTTACTTTCCACCCACCCTTCTTTCCTTCATTCATTCCTTCTTCCACCCATTTCTTGCTTTCTCTTTCCTTTCTCCCCCTCTCTTTACCTCCATTCTTTTGTTCCCCCACCCAGTTTCTATCATCTTGCCCCTCCTTTCTTTCTCCCCCCCTGGTATTTTTTTCTCTCATCATCTATCTTCTTTGTGAAGCTGGGATAGGCAGTAAGACTGTATTGTTCTTCCAAGCAAGGGCGCAGAAGCCAAATAGTCTCCAGTTCTGAGCTTTGTTAAAGGTGAAACATACGGAATGAAAGGAACAACTTAGAAATTAAAAATCCTAAGTGCACTCAAGCTGTAGATATGGGCACTGTATGTTTCTCTGGTCTGTACCCATGCTCTCCCACAGCTCTAACTAGAAAGTCTCCAAGTTTTGGGGCTCTCCTGGATGAGCATCAGGACTCATTCTTCTTTTGAAAATCAAAAAGTAAATTCATCCTGTAACTTGCTTCTTGTGGGGTATTTAATCACATCAATGGAGAAAGTAATTATTATATAAGATGTAATTGAAACTTTAAAAAGTGGGGTTGAGTGGAGCCATTCTATCAAAAGAAATTGTTTGGACCCTTCTTTTTTCTTTTACATCAAAAACTGTAAACCAAACTAAACCTATTCCATTTCTAAGTTGACTGTTGCAGGTACTTGAGATGTAACAGAAAGCTAATGTAGTCATAAATCATCATTTTGTCCTTCTTAATGTCTAATTACACCAATAGCATTTATTGAAAGGACAGTTTTCTTCGCTGAATTACAAGAAATTTTTTGGCCTCTGTGAAATTGTTTAAGTGTAAATAGAGTTCTCAATTTTCCATTTCTGTTCCAGTGATCTCTGTATCTATTCTCTTGCCAAATTCTAACTGTCTTGTTTATAGTCGTAATAAGCCTGAAAATCAGGTGACAAGAGTCCTCCAGTTCTTTTTTTAAAAAACTATTTTGGCTCTTCAATTTTCTTTATTAATCCATGTAAATTTGAAAATCGTTTGTCAAGTTTTGCTGAGGTTATATTGAAATGTTTTTTGGTTTTTTTTTTTGTTTGTTTGTTTTTGTTTTTGTTTTGAGACAGGGTTTCTCTGTGTAGCTGGCCTCGAACTCTGTAGACCAGGCTGGTCTCGAACTCACAGATGTGGCTGCCTCTGCCTCCCCAGTACTGGGATTAAAGGTGTGCCATCACTACCTGGTTTATATTGAAATTTTTAAAAATATATTTTTTATTTTTATTAATGGGTGTGTGTGTATGTATGCTACATTTGTGAGAGTGGCCAAGAAGGCCAGGAGAGGGTGTGAGATGGAGCTAGAGACACGGGTTGTGGATATACAGAATGAAGCTCAGGTCCATTGGCAGAGCAACACTTGCTCTTAACTGCTAAGCCATCTCTCCAGCTCAATTTCATTGACATTTTTTCACCTTTTTAGTGTGGCAATGTTTTATAACACATAATTTGCACCAAAACCATTTCAAGTATAGAATTCAGCAAGATACATGATATTATAAATCAATGTGCCCTGTGTGTATCTCTTTTTTTCATTTTTGGTGTAAATTGACTTTTCTTATTAATGTTTTGCAATTTTGACAATACAAATATTGTACATATTTTATTTTTTTAAAGATTTATTTATTTATTTTATGTATGTGAGTACACTGTAGCTGTCTTCAGAACAGGGCATGGGATCCCATTATAGATGGTTGTGAGCCACCATGTGGTTGTTAGGAATTGAACTCAGGACCTCTGGAAGATCAGCCAGTGTTCTTAACTGCTGAGCCATCCCTCCAGTCCTGTACATATTTTATTAATAAAATTATTTTATAATATGTTTACTATTGAACACTATCAACTTATATTTCAGTGTCTAGTTGTTCACTCCTAAAATATGGTTATCTTTTGTATCTTGGGAACTTATTAAACTGTCTCCCCGGACCTTAGTTTATTTTATAGAATACTTGAAATTTTCTGTTCTCTCTCTCTCTCTTCTCTCTCTCTTTCTCTCTCCCTCTCTCTCACCCCTCCTTCTCCCTCTCCTTCCCTCCCTCCCTACTCTTTCTTTCTTTCTTTCTTTCTTTCTTTCTTTCTTTCTTTCTTTCTTTTGACAGGCTGGCCTGTAACTCACTATATAGGCCAGGGTGGCTTCAGACTGTCAGTAATTCCCCTGCCTCAGCCTCCCAAGTACTGAGATTACAGACATGAGCCACCACACACCTCTGAGATCTTCTACACATACAATTATGCAACCTGCAAGGAGAAGCGATTTTACTTCTTATCTAAGTGAATGTTCTACTTTTTCATGCCTTGTGCACAGCTAAGACATCTGATACTGTACTGAATAGAAATAGCCATAATGGATGTATCCTATTACAGAAGAAAAGTACATAGTCTCTGTGGGACCGTGATAGGATGGCTTGGTTTTGGTAGAAGCACTGGCTGGAAATAGCCCCGGAGACCCAACAGGTGTTCATGTCTGTGAGGGACAGGCTCCTGACACATGGCATAGACCTCCATTTGATCTGCACCATTCAGTCACGTAGGGCAACGCCCCTACCATCCCCTCCACAGGTAGAGGGCATGACTACAGGCCTCAGCCTCAAGAGATTTCCATATTTATGAGTTACGAAATGGTGTAGCCAATTCTTTTCCCAGACCCTCCTCTCTCCTCCCTCCCTATTTAAGTCAGGTCCACCCTGACCTAAGTGGGGGTCCATCCAGATTCAACTACCATCCAACACAAAAAATAAAGCCTGTAAAACCCACGGGGCCACCTCGCTTTCCTGAGGACCTCTCTGTGTTCCAACCACAGAGGCCCACCTCTTCAAACAAGCGAGTCAGGCAGCTGCCATTTAGACAAGTGAGTAACAAAAGAACCCATTTCCCACAGGGCACAGCCAGAACTAGCTAGCTCCATCTCTCTCTCTCTCTCTCTCTCTCTCTCTCTCTCTCTCTCTCTCTCTCTCTCCCTTGCTTCTCCCTTGCTTCTCTCGGGGCCGGTTCCTCCCTCAAATCCCTCGGTCTCCGTTCTGCTGCAG
Organism: Arvicanthis niloticus; assembly: GCF_011762505.2. NCBI lineage: Eukaryota > Metazoa > Chordata > Mammalia > Rodentia > Muridae > Arvicanthis > Arvicanthis niloticus. The sequence goes on along the minus strand of NC_047679.1, from coordinate 55,411,356 downwards.
CCTCCCAGCAGCATCTGGGAGCCCCAGAATGGAGGCTCAGACCTGCCGGAGCCCCTCCGCTCCGCTGCTTCTTCGTCTGGGTGCTTCGGTGCACTTGGTCAATGGCCTCAGCGAGCGCTTGCCCAAGCACCCCAGAGCCGGCGGGGACGGCCCTCTATCCGGGTCCACTTGACAGCCCTGCCTCCCCCCACCCTGGCGCCCACCCGGTGCACACGCACGGAGTGAACTCAGTCGAGATTCCCGCGCTCTAGTCTCTTTGGAGCCGTGGGAATCACAACCGCCCAACAAGATTCAAGAACCCACGCCCGCAACCACGTGTGAGCTATCATTCCCTGCAAGTGTCCCCAGCAATATGTCATTTGTAGTTTTTATTTAGTTTTATTTTTAGTTATCTGATTGGTTTTGGGTTTGAGACAGCCTTTCTATGTAAGTGGCTCTGGCCAGCTTTGAACGCTTGGCATTGCTCCTGCCTCTGCCTCCAAAGTGATGATGAGATTACAGGCATATGCTATCACTCCTGGCTTATGCTCTTCATGGCTGTCCTAACTGGAAAAAATTCTCTTTAATTCTTAGTTTTCTAGGAAGATTTCTATCACAAATGGATAATAATTTTTTAGAACTTTTTATACATTTATTAAGGTTGTCATCTAATTTTCTTCAGTATGTGAATACAGTGAATCACATTTTGCTGAGACAAAGTTGGTAAGAATCAAGCTAAATCATTGTTTTAAATATTTATTTTTATTTATGAGTATATTTTGGTTAGGATATGTGTGTAAGTGCAGGTGCTTACAAAGGCCAGAAGAGGGCGTCAGAACCCCCCCAGGAGCTGGAGTTCCATATTAAATGAAAAAAGACAGAATTTGACAACTTATAAAAAGCAAGACAAATTCTAATATGTCCATAGAAAACCTACTTTAAGTATAATCTTAATGGATTAAATCTAAAAGAAAAGGCTTTGCCATGACAGCAGTAACCGATAGACAAGCAGCACAGCTGTACCAATGATTTGAGAAGGTAGCTTCCAGGAGTATTCCCTGGCTTGTTATGATAGATTCAAGGCGTTGGAACATAAAGCAAAACATTTGAATTCAAACTTAATGTAAACCTAGTAGCAGAGCTTCAACCCTCTGGAACAAGTCAAGCTAATATACTCTAAAGGCGTGACTGTCAATTCTGCAATAGTACAGGAAACATCAGCATTTCTCTCTCAGTAACCAATAAAATAAACAGACAGAAAATCGGTAAGGGATAGGGGATCGGAACAGCGTCATCAACCAACTTTACATCTTTGACGTTGATGGAACTCCCTGACTGTCACCAGCAGGATAGGAGTTCTATGCAAGGAAAAATCATTTAACAGGATAGACTATGTCTGGACCGCAAAACTAACCTCAAATTTTTTAAATAATTTAAGTCATACAAAGTATGTCTTTGGACCACAGTGGAATTAAACTACAAATCAATAACAGAATAACATCTGGAATAATCCTCAAATAGTGATAAATTATACAATACATTTCTTAATAAACAATGAGTGAAAGCAGACATGGTGAAGAAAGGAGGAGTCATTTTTCATGAATGAAAATGAAAACATTTGTGAGATGGTAGGTAGAGGCATACCTAGGAATTTATAACACTAATGTTTATATTGCTTATATATTTTTCATTTGTATGGGTGGGGTTTTTTTGCATGTATGTCTGGGTATTATATGAGTGCCTAGTGGCCACTGAGACCAGAAAAGAGGGTCAGATCTCCTGCGACTGGAGTTGTGAGCTGCCATTTCAGTGGCTGCTGGGAATCAAACCTAGGACCTCTGGAAGAACAGCCAGAATTCTTAACTACTCAGCCATCTCTCCAGCTCATAAATGCTTATATTTTAGAAGAAGACTTATGTAGTGATATTTTTGAGAATTCTGAAACTCTTGTTTCTTTGGAAAAAAAAATTATGGGAATGGGATTTCATTTTAAGCCCAGGTGTAAGAATGTGGGGCTGCTTTAGACCATCCCCAATAGCTGACTATGAGTTGCCTCTAGCAGAAGTATGACTTTGCCAGCTTTAGATTGTTTCTGTGATTGTGTGATGTTTGGGATTCTGGTAACTTTTCAGAGTGTATATAAATGCTAGGGTGTCAGGAAGTGTGTGATTGGTGGTTGGTGGTCATTCAGAAGGTTGCTTGCTGTTTGTTAGTAGCCATGCTCAAAGAAGAAACATAACAAAAGAAGTTAGATTCAGGGATCTCTGTGTGTGTCTGTCTGTCTGTCTGTCTCTCTCTCTCTCTCTCTCTCTCTCTCTCTCTCTCTCTCTCTCATCTCTCCTTCTTTCATATCTAGTGATAGGGGGTAAAACCAGGGGGATAAAAAGAACCCACAAGGTAGCAAAGACCCAGCTACAGACTTTTAGAATGGAACACAATCATCCTTCTCTAAGTGACTCTATATAAGTGAGAAGAGTCAGGGAAAGAATAAAGAAAGCTAAGAAGGGCTTTAGGAATCAAGAGCAAGGAGCTCGGAAAACTGGACAGTACTGACGAGCAAACAGGCTGCTCAGAAGCAAGGCAAGGCATTCCACAGGCTAGACTCATGGAAAATCCTTTTCTTTACTTCTAGATCTAATCTGTTCTCCTGCACAGCTTTAGAGTACAAACCCAGTATATTGCCCACCACCTCTGAGTGCTATCTTGAGAAGAGTCTTCTTGTTTGGAACTAAACTGCTCTAGGGATCAGACAATAGATAAATCACAACTCAAGGAAAACCCTGTTGTACGTATCAAACGGGAGATGGACACGAGGAGAAGCTCATGGGAAAGTGGGAATCTACCATAAACTCAGAACTTTAAGCGGCGAAGGTTGCTGGCTGTGACGCATGTAGTATTTGCTGCTTTCTAGCTTCTATGGAGAGGTACAAGACTAGTTTCCGGTGATCTTGGAGACAGTGAACAGCCGTAGATAGAATAGAGACAGGCCAGTGGATTTCTCAATCCCTGCAATGCCTCCATTCCATTACAGAAACTAGTGGTCTGTAAAAATGCCTCAGGATAGAGGAGATACACAATGTTTCTTACTTTCATCATTACTGTGACAAAACATCTGACAAGAGGCAGCTTAAGGAAACAACTCATTCTGGCTCACAGCTCAAGGGATACAGTCCATCATGGCAAGGAAGGCATAGTGACTGGAGCAGAAAGCCAACTGCTTACATTGCATCTGCAGTCAGGAAGTAGAGAGAGAGCAGGAAGTAGAGTTGGGCCATGAAACTTCAAGGCCCACCCCTACAGACACACTTCCTCCAGCAAAGCTCCACATCCTAGAGGCTCTACAACCTTCCTAAGCACTGCCACAATCTGGGGACTAAGTGTTCAAACACATGTGCCTACGGGGAACATTTCACCTGTGTAAACCACAAATGTCATGGGAAAGTTGAAATCTGCCATAAACTGAGAACTTTAAGCAGCGAAGGTTGCTTAACATTAAAGCTTAGACATTTGCCACAGCCTTGGGTACGCAGACTGGGGGCCTTATTGGGATCCACATTTTGTTGGCCTCCTACAAACAGGGCTTTGGAGCCACACTAACTGAGTTTTGTCAAGGCTACTGGTAGCTCCAGATGCACACATAAAAATATCTGGAGAGACAGTCTGGTAGATTAAGCACTTCCCTTCTAAGCACAACAACCTAAGTTTGATCCCCAGATCCCATACTCCCCCCAAAGCCAGGCATGATGCATGCCCATATAGTCCTAGCACCTGAGATGCACAAGTAGGTGGATTTCTGTGAGTTCAAGGCTGTCCTGGTCCACACAGTAGTTTCAGGACAGCCAGTGTTACACATTGAGACCCTATCTCAAAAAAAAAGCCAAATATGATGGCCTATATGGAATTACATGCATGTGATCTCAGCACTGAGGAGGTGGAAACAGAAGGATCCCTGAGGCTCACTAGTCAGCTACCCTAGCCTAATTGACAAGTTTCAGGCCAGTGACAGACCCTATCTCAAAAAATTTCTATGGTGATGACATCTGAGCTTATTCATTGGCCTCTAAGAATTGCACACACATGCACACATGTAAGCATGCACAGCTTCTCGAATGAATCGACTCCTGTCGTAGACGACACACACTTAACAGAACTAGTGGGAAATGTGAAGCAGAGCTCAGACTAGTGTAGCACCAGCCTATTTAACAGAAGCTGAGACTCATTACAATAGGCCTCAGCTATGATTTACTAACCCCTCCCCTCCTGGGGATTTCCAACAGAAAGCCTAGAGAGAGACTTTTCAACCCAAGTGCCACAGCAAGGACAACTTTTGGACTTGCTATTCTTTTTTTCAGTTTTTTTTCTTTCCATGTTTTCACTTTTATGTAACTCTATTTACTTATTTTATTCTTCAATTGCATTTTTTTACTTCTCTCCTTTGTGTTTTTCCATTTTTGAAAATCTTTTTTCATTTTCCCTGCTCCTTTTTCTATTGCATTATTCATTTACTTTTAGCCTTTTAGTTTGATCTGTATTATTTCCTCCTTTTTTCCCCATTGCTTTGGTGATGCAGTTGTTTTAAATTAAGTTTGGGGGATTTTATTTTATTTTATTGGTTCTGTTTCATAATACTGAAGAGCAAATCCAAGGCTTCATGACTGCTGAGCAAATTGTTCCTCCACTGAACTACAACCTTAGCCTTTTTTAGTTTTTGAAATACGGTCTTGCTACATAACATACACCACCTCTAAACTTATCCTCTGCCTCAGTCTCCCAAGTTCTAGGAGTACAGACATGCTGGACTTGGCTATGTGTTGTTCTTGTTGTTGCTGTGATTTCTTTTCTCCTTTTTGAGCAGTCTTTATGATCAAGCTCCTAAGACAAAGCTGTTCATGAGGGAGATGCATGAAAATGGGAGAGACTTCCATTCCACCAAACAGGCAGATCCAAACACAGAAACAAGGTTTATGACTTGAATAACTGAATCCAAAGATACTGAAGTTGATGACATGCTGGACACAACTCAAAGAATGACTTAAAATTATCAGTGAATTCAAAAGGATACAAATAAACAGCTGAATGAATCAAGGCAAACAATATGGGATATGAAGGAACAATTAAAAAGAGAGAGATTCTGAAAACAGCAATACAACCTCGAACTGTCAATCCCAAACACATGTATATGAGCAATGGACCTAGTATTATTTAACAGTACTAATTGAAAAGAGCCCACACCTTTAATCCCAGCACTCATGAGACAGAGGCAGGCAGTTCTCTGTGAGTTTGAGGCCAGCCAAACTCTGGTCTATAAAGTGAGTTCCAGGACAGCCAAGGCTACACAGTGAGAGCCTGTCTCAAAAAAATATATATAAACAAACAAATAGAAGTCATTAATTTCAGAGGGAGTGAAGGAATGCAAACAGAAGAAAAGAAGAAAGGGTGGAACTAATGTAAATTCAGTACTCAAGTGTACAGTTCTCAAAAAAGCCAGGCATGGCAGCACAGGCCTTTAATCTCAACACTTGAAAGGCAAAGACAAGTGGATCTCTGTGGGTTTCAGGCCATCCTGGTCTACAGAGTGAGTTCCAGGACAGCCAAGGGTTATATAGAGAAAGCCTGTCTTGAAAATAAGAAAAAGGGAAAGATTTTGAATTTAAAAAGAAAAACAATTAAAAAGTTACTTCCTTTCATTAAAAGACACACTAAAATAGAGTAAGGTAAACTACCCATGAGAAGATATTTGTGTCAAAGGAAATGCTCAAAGAATTGAAGTCAAAATACAGAAAGAAGTCACACACATATAAACATATACACAACCAAGAGGGAAATACAGAGAAGACAGTAACTAGGCACAATGCTCACTACAGAGAAAACAGTCACAAAGGCCAATGCATATGCAAGCAATCTCGTCCTTACTACTAATCAAGGAATTCTAGATTAAAATTAAAGCCAGGTGTGGTGGATCATATCTTTAAACCCATCACTTGGGGGTTGGGGGACAGCAAAAGGCAGGTCAGAGAGTTCGAGACCAGCTTGGTCTATATAGCAAGTTCCAGGCCAGCCAGGGCTACACAGTGAGACAGTGTTTCAAAACTAAAGCTAAAATTCAAATCAAGAGAGTTCCAGGAGTGATGGTTTGTGTATGTGATCCCAATCCCAACACTCAGGAGGCAAAGGAAGGCTGAGCAAGAGTTTGATGCCAGGTTGAGTTCCTTTGTGACTCAATAAAAATAAAACAAAACAATAGTAAAATGAGATAGCATATTTTACCAGAGGCAAAAATTCTGTGGTTTCATAGTAATAAGTGTTCCGGTTGCAGAAGAACTGAGATGGTGGTACACCTCTGCAGGAGTGTGGACAAGGACAGTTCTTTGAGCAAAAGGACAGTCACTTGAAAAAAAATCTGAGAACTTTCGACATGTTTTTCAAGTCAATAGTCACACTCCTAGATATAAGCATAACTTCCTCAACATTTCATCCCACAGAAATTAATATTTGTGTGGCTCACAGGAAGAAAATGACAAGGTTGTTCAGGGCCGTGTCCAACATATCCAGGAGGTACTGGCTACCCTTAAGGAGAAGGATCTCAAAGGTTGGAAAGCTTTGCCACGGATACCATGAAACATGGCCCAGAACACATGTAGCACCCCCTAGGTGTAATATCTCTGGAATTGGAAACAACCAAAATGCCTCCAGCAGTAAGATGCACACTGGCATGGTGGTGTTCCCTGTAGTCCCAGCACATGGGAGACTGAAGCAGGAGGATCATGAACTCAATAGCCCAGTATAGACCTGTAACACAGCCTCCAGCTTTAAAAACAATGAGGGTGTGGAGGCTGGAAAGACAACTTCAGCAGCTAAGAGCGCTTGCTGCTCTTACAGAGGATTCAAACTTGTTAACCAGCACCCACATCAGGCATCTACTGATCCAGTTCCAGGGGGTCCATCACCTTCTTCTGGCCTTCTTAGGCACCAGACACATCATGCCCAACATATACGCAGGCATTCAAACATACACTTAAGATAAAAATAAATATTAAAAAAAAAACGAAAGGAATACAGATTGAGATTAAATTAGTGTGATATCACACCAATTCCATGGTTGCTAATTCAACTACTGACTAAATTTTATTTCCACCTCAAAGTCAATACAGGTGCACTTTTCAGGGCCATTAGTGACCATGTGCAAATGGGATTAAAAATTAAAGTCACTCAAAGGCCAAGTGTGTTCTCAACTGGGGTCAAAAACGTGGACACTTCTCCTTTAAGCTACAATCAAGTATCTTTTTCTTAGTGTCACATAGTTCACATAGTTGTGCTTTCCTGATGATTTTCCCTTAAACATGGCCTCAAGTGCTCATGTCTGGAGTTCATCCACAGAAGACAGTTTGGAGGTGCCTCACATAGACACAGACACAGACACAGACACAGACACAGACACAGACGTGTGAGATAAGCTCTGGTCAGAGAAGGGTTAGAAAGCTGTTTCCCATCAAGCCTATGGTCATAAGCCAACACTATAGAATGAGCAAAGTGCTTTTAACGAAATGTTCATGAAATTGGCTCTATGGATCAGTAGACTGATAAATACTTGAGCCACTGAGAATTGTAGGAACTTGGCTCTCTATTTCCCCTGGAAAGTGAAAGAAATACTAGCACTATAAAAACCTTCTAGAAACCAAGGAAGGAACTACTCCCCAGTGTCTGCTGGGAAAAGCTGGGCACAGTCTCAGACAAAGTATGACAACAGCGGTACCTCACCACTCCTGCAAGGCCTTCCTTGTGTTTCTATTCTGGATCCTTAGATTGTATGCCTCTATATGCTTATACTCTCAAATATCTCTTATACTCTCAAATATCACAGATGCCTGGTCTGGATTTTTAATTCACAAATGTGTATCCAAATCTATGAAATATTCTGTAACTTGGTTTATGCAGTCATGCTTGCTTTTGAGGTATGTAAAACACAACCTTGGGGTGTGGCATGACTATACAGTCTGGTGGGTGCATGGATCAGTCTGCATTCATGCATTCCCTTACCCAGGGAACTTCAGAGTGCTCCAAGGGTTTTCTTCATCAACACCCTTGACAATGTGTCCTAGCCCTCATGATAATGGGTCGTTCACTCAAGAAGAGCATCAGTAAGCAGTTACTCAAACCTAGGAGATGCCTTGAAATGGATCCAAGTTTCATCTGAGTGCTTAAAAAATCTGTAAGGCACCTAGTGATTGTGACGTGATTTGTGTTCCTCTGATTCTACCAAATTACTCACCCAAGGCATTGCCCTCTCTGAACTGCACCTTCTACCTCAGAAGAGGGCAGACTACAAGCTAGAACCTCACCCAACCTTTAAAGCGCTTTTGTCTTTGCGCTTTAACTTGGTATATGAACACTGATTTCAGTTTGAAGCTTCACAATCAGTGACACTAAATATTTTGGTTCTATACCAAGGAAATTCCCTCCTCAATGTCTTAACTCGGGGTGAGGATGGGGTCTGGAAGAAGTGGGAAAATCGCAACCTGCCAACACAGTGTTATGGGTGCTTATAATCATAGTTGCTGTCTCTGCAGCCTGTGGCTCACAAACCATCTTCTATGTCTCTGCCCCTGCTGCGGAAAACTGACCAGTGGCCATGGGCATCTTTGCTCAATGTCCTGTTGAGCAAGAAATCTGTCTATGGAACAGAGGTTCCCAAATCCTTTCTATGTTGAATCTCCCTAGCTGTCATGACATTGAATCCTCACAAGCCCCTGGCCTATGTGTGGTTATTTTCTCTACTTTACACCTTTACATGAGAAAGAGTCTCAGAGGGTGCAGCTCTCCTTCCACGATAGGTGTCTGGCCAGAGGAGGTGAGGAAATGATAGAAAAGGCACAATGAACTACAACCTCAAGGTTCCACCCACATACACCTCCAACCTAACCCCATTACCTCACACCCCCTACACCCCTACACCCATCCGTAGACTTGGACCAGCCAGGATAAGAATTCCAAACAATCAAGAATCCTTATTCTTATTGGCTAGGGCCTGTGAGATGGCCCAACAAGGATTGATCTGATTGGTGGAGGGTAGGCCAATGAGAAGGCCACATGAGGACACCAAGACACTAGAAGGTTCCCCTTGTTTGTGTTTAGCGCTAGTGTGGTTGGTGTCTATAGTGACGGTATCTCTGAGGGCCTAGCAGGTCTAGCTGAGACTAGGGATACCTTTGTCCTTACAGGCCAGGGCATGTAGACTAGCACTGGAAACATGAGCTGCAATAAGGAGGGAGCAGTTGAAAAAGTAAGTTTAGACCCTGAGGATGGGGAAGCCACTACCATCTGTTTGGATGACCCCTGCTCACTGCAGGATCTCAACCTGGACCCTGACTTGGGATCTTCACAGAGAAACCTAAATGAGAATGAGGTCGAGACTGAGGACAACTCTGAGTTTAACTCAGGGTCCAAGCAACAGGCTCTAGAATCAGGAATGGTGGTCTTTCAGGATCATGGAGAGCAGTCTGTCTCCTCAGCCAGAGACAAAGGGGATCTTATGGACTGCTTGCCTCTTGTCAGTGACAAGGTTGAAGATAAGGTGCAACAGCCAACCGACCAAATAAGCCAGGATGCTAGAAGCCACTCATCCTCAAAAAGCTGTGCCACCCAAAAGTCTACCACTTGGGCAGATACGGAGGCAGACTGCAGCAGAAAAGGCAGGCTGGGCAAGAGGTTGGGAGATGGAAAGCGGTCTTCTGTGGCCCCAGTCCACCACTGGAGGCCCAAAGGAGGCAGGGCCTGCAGGACAAAAAAGAAAAAGAAAATCTCCAAGAGTAAGAAAACAATCCCTGAGGATGTCCAAGACCCACCATCTGACCCCGACTCATCATCAGACGAGTATAACGAAATGCAAGTGATGAGGGTGACCATTTGCTTCAAGAATGGAGAACAGATCATATCTGGCAATTCTATGGCTCCTGAAGACAAACCCAGAAAAAGAAATGTTCAGCTCAGGGGCAATTTTCATCATATGACTGGCTCTCTGCATATGTCTGCTCCCAGGGGCCATATCGTGGGCATGGGAAAGCTAGGGGCCTCTTGTTCTAACAGAAAAGCATCTGTGTTCAGAGGCAAGGAACAGAGTAGGCCTCGTTACCCAGGAGCTGCTGCAGGTGCGCTGAGGAAGTCCAGTCCTAAAAAGAAATCAGCCCAGGAGAAGAAACCCCTACAGGATATTCCAAGAGTCACTGGGCGAAGACCTGTCCCACTGTGGGGGCAGAGACCTAAGGCAGCTCCTGTGGAAGTAGCCACCTTTCCTCCAATAACCTGCATCCCTACACTTGAGAGTTCTAAGAAGCACCCCACAACACCTCTAGAAGCCACTGAATCCACACACGGTACATCCAGAAAGAGAGCAGTAGCAAAGAATACAAGGGAGAGCCTGCCAGTGGCCAGAGGAGACAGGGGCCTTGTGTGTAAAGACACCATGAAGAATTCAACAGTGATGACCCCAACATCAGAGTTCTACAAGGTTAAGGAAATTGCCCATGCCCAAGTAAGTAGACTAACCTTTTCCCTCCTCTCACCCTGTCTTTCCCCCTCCAGCACATACAATTGTGCTGCTCCCCCTGCCCCTGCCTTGGCTTGGGAAGTTGTCAGTGGGCACTCATCCTGATTAGGATGGAGTCCCTGCAGTAAGTGAGGGTGGATATCAAGGGAGCCTCAGTTAGGTGTTGGTTACAATTTGATTCCTTGTGCATTTCCTCTCTCTAACCAGGCTGGGGTGAGAAGTGTACCTGGCTGTCAGTTTGGGTAGTTGGTGTCTAGAGAGCCCTCACAGCGTGGGCTGCACGACTTGAGCATGTAGTCAGTCCCGAGGGCCTCCTGATGCCTCCCTGGCTCCTCCCTAAGGAAGCCAGGCCAGGACCTGAGCCTTTTCATTGTCTGTGGGCTCCTTCCTGGCTGAGCTCTGCCTCCTGACCAGAGGCTGACTGAGGATAGAAAGTACAGCTGGGATGAGCCTTACAAGCCTCCATTTTGTTAGCCCACTTTCCCCTCAGCCCCTCAACAACATATAATCAGTGATAATTTGTGTGTGTGTGTGAGGTTCCACCACCCAGGGCAGAGCAGCCTTCCATGTGCATTAACAGTGGAGACTCCAACACCAGAGCGCCTCAAGTTCCAGGAAATTCCCAACTCGTGGTCCAGATCCAGGGAGGCACCAGCCCCAGAGCTTCTGCACCCTATGGTGAGTCTTTGGGATTTGATCTTTAGGATTTGAGAGCAGTCGGGAAAGTAGGGAAACTTCAGGTTCTGTCACTGGGGATTGCAGCCTTCTTTCTGGGCTTCCCTCTCTAAGCCGACAGCCCACAGGAGCCTGGGTGTAGGCAGGCCATGTTCTCAATGAGTGGGATTGTGGTATGGCTTTAAACAGTGGGACAAGTCTAACTCTAGAAGCTGACTTTCAGCACCCAAATCCTTTTCTGATGCCAGGCTCCTCCCAGGTCCTAGCTGTGGCTTGTAGCCCTACTAGCACCAGCCCAGGGCCAAATTACTAGGGCCCACAGAACCTCCTTGTCTGGGCAACTGGGAAGGCAGACCCAGAGCTAGGTGGAGCTGAGGAACCAAGAAATTCAAGTTGCTTCCAGCAGAGGGTGATATTGCCTCATTTTAGACCTCCCCAGACCCTTCCCACCTGGATCCCAGGCCTGGATGCTGCATCCTGTGTTCTCTTTCAGGTGACCAAAATCCATCTGTGGTCTCCCCACTCCCTGCTGGGGAGAAGCAACTTCAAGCACCAGGGATACTGGGGTGTCAACAGGTAAAGTTTCTTTAGCTCCTAGAAATGACAGCCCCAGCTAGATGATAAGCTGAATGCCCAAGTTAGCCTGGCTCCTGTGCCCACTCCTGCCCCACACTCCACAGAGAGAGGGGGCACCTTCTTTCTGCTCTGAATTGTGTGCTTGTCTTGCCACAGGACTGTGGGGTAGGGTATATAAGGACTAGGGAGAATGTAAATAGAGCAGAGGGGAGACCAGGACATTGAGCGCTAATCTTTTTACCCCCTCCTTTGTTTTTTGGGCTAGTGCCCTTTGCTAGAGAAAGAAGCATGCAGACTGAGAAAACAACTAGGTATGACTGACCCTGGGCAAGGATGGACGAGGGCAGGGGCAGAGGGAGCTAGGTATTCGGGTACTGGGACTTAGGGAAGGCTAGCCTACCACCTATGGGGAGGCAATGCCAAGCAGGTCAGACCACGAGTCCTCTGTGCATTGACTATGGACATGACATTGGTTATGGCATTCACCAAGAGCTGTGTATGCCTGCCCACTCTCACATGTGCTCTGTCGAGCGCCTGCACACACTGTTCTCCTGTAGAGGACATTTCTACATGGGGTTTAGTAATGGGTGGAGAAATCAGTTCCAGGGCTTTTGGGGCTAGGAAGCAAATTGCTGGTTGGGGATTCTCTGTGCTTACAAGTGGGGAGGATGGTTGAGTCCTGTGTGTGTGTCTGTGTCTGGTAAACCCATTTGTACCTCTGTGTTTCAGCCATTATGAAAGCCCTCAACAAAAGGTTCCAGGATCTTTGAAGTGAACGTTCTGCTATCCACAGTCCTTCCCACAGGAAGCTGGGCCTGGCCTGACTTTATTTTGCCTGAAAGGTTGGACCGAGAATCCTCGCAGGAAAGGACAGACTACTATTACTTGTGGATCCCAGGGCTGGAGCCCTGCTTATTCCTTCTCCTTATTCTACAGTCAGAGCCACCTTTATGCCCCTGTTTTTGCCCCTTGTGCCCCTGGTGACAGATGTTACACATAAAAGTAGTTTCCCTGTGTTTTGTTCTTTCTGTTTTGTGGGAGATGGGGTACAGTGAAAGGATGAGGAGCTGTTTCTTTCCCTATCCCTTTAAGAACAGTAACCTTGAGGGTAACTTGGGCTATGCACTTCTGCTTCTGAGCAGGTTCCTTGCACTCAAGTTCATCCCTGTGCACTAGGTTCTGTAGGTGGGGCCTGGTCCACCCAGCATTTCCACCCTTCTACAGTGTCCCTGACCCTTCCCTGACTACTGTCCTTCTCTGGGTCAGTCATAGAACCCAGTTTTTGCCTGCCGTTCCTTGAATTCAACAGGAACTTCTGAGCCCTTACTTTGAACTAAAGGGGGTCTTATCTTACGGATCATTTCAGCAGACATTAGGGTATCATTTGAACTCATCTTACCCCTTCCCTGGGCTCCATCCTTTCTGGCTCATTGTCTCCTAGCATCACACTAGGAGAGGGCCATAAATTGTACATTATCCTTGGGCTGCTGTATAGCCTTCACCTTGGGAACTCAGTTTCCATGACCTCTGATATATCCCTGATCCATTGTGTTATCAGAGTGGAGCCCAAGATCCTCCTGGTGGGCAGTGGAGCACAACAAATCTGCAGGAACTCACTGTGGGGAAACAATGTCACCTGTTCACCTATAGAGCTAAAGACAGTGGTGAGAGTCTGTAAGTGGCTCCACTTCGCTAACCTGGAGGGATTGCTCACTAGCAGCTTAAGGGAGGGTCAGGGACCAGAGTGACCACATCCTTTCATCCTGACCAGCCAACTGCCTTTCTCCTGCTCTCATTGATTGCTAAGATGAGGCATCCACATGTGCAAGGATGGCAGCCACAAGCAGAATTGACTTCCTGCATGGCACAAGTTTTCCAGGATGTGATACTTAAATATCCCGGGTCTGCCTTCCAGGCTGACCCCTGAGGTCACAGGACCTCTACCTGAGCCCCATGTTTTGAAGTTACCATCACAGGCAGTTGGGAGTTTTTTTGTGCCTTGATCCAGGTCCCAGCACCCTACAAGGCTTGGAAACTCAGAGGCAGTAAATGAGGTCAGGCAGGTGTGGGTTTGGTCAACTCCCATTCATATCTCAGGGCCATTGAGCCTATCACCTGGACCAGGTGTGAGTCCTTGTAAGTCTGTGAATGGCATGTGCTTACCCTTGAGGAAGAATGGTCTGACTCAGGGAGTGCCAACAGTAGGGGTGGAGCCCCAGCCTGTAATGGATCAAATGCACACAAGACAAAGTTGGTGTTCTCTAGAATACTGCTTAAAGCCCTAAAACGTGGTGGGCATGGAGTAAGAGAAAGTGGAAATTAGCAAACTCACTGTGGAAGGTGAGGGCTGCATTGCTGGAGTAGGCTCTTGATCCTTCTCTGGAGTGAAGACATCTCAGAAGTCTTATCCTGGGACAATTGTTGTGTTAGTAAAGTTCTCGCCTTACAAACATGGGGACCCAACTCTGGATCCACAGATTCCCCGGTGGCTCACATCTGTCATTCTAGAACTGAGGTGCCTATCTTTGAAGCAGTAGCTCTCCCAGGAGCTAGCATGCTCTAAGCTGAGACTGTGACAGGAACACTACAGGTCATTCTCAAAGACACATGGAGGCCACAATATCCTAGGACAAATGGCCATAGGTGGCCAACAGGAGTGTTTGCTTCACCTTTGGAGGACACGAGGAAATGAGGATAGGAAAAAGACACTGTATGTAAAACAGGGAAGAATCACACAGGAGTTGAAGACAGCAAACTGGAATTTGTGTAGTAACTCTCTACAGTGACTCTTATACTATGGCTGTCATCTCATAGTCACATGTACAGGGCACTAGGCCTCTGTACAGATGAGAGTGGCTGCCCAGATCCAGGACTTCTGACTTGGGAGTGTCATTTGGATCTTGAAAAGGAGACCATCTATTCTGCCACCGAAGTTCCAGGCCGTGTTTGTAAAGAAGCTCAGAGGAACCCTGGCTCCCAGTCCGGGGGGGCGGGGGGGATGTTGCTAGGGGCTCCCTAGTACCAGTGCATCAAGGGCAGGCACACAGCTCAGCCACCCTACAAGGCCCTCACTGAGCTGACTTGCAGCAGGAGGCAGGACAGAGCTTATGTGCTCTGCAGGACACACCCTCTCCTGCTGGCCATCATTCAGAGCAAGCAGCACAAGACTAGCAGCCTTGGGGCCTCTGTTTGTCCCTATCCCCAACCATTCTCTCCTCCCTGGATTTTTTGGGGTCCCCTGACTTTGAAAGCTCCCCTGAATTTTTCAAGAATCACTCACTTCTACTTGCAGGTAAATGGTTGGTGTAAGGAATAGGCCTTACCAAGATAGAAAAATTAAATCAGGCCATGTTGAATGTACTATTTACATGTGCAGGGAACCCAAGTCAGGGATTCATCAGGTTTGCTTACAGTGAGTAATCAAATTGGAAAATGATGTCACAGGTATGTGTCTCATGTTAAGAAGTAAGCCAATTGCAAAATGCTACAGTCTGTATGACACAGGTACATAGCATTGAAAAGACTACTTTAGACAAAGGAAAACAAATGGGTAGGTGTGTGGGTCTGTCTGAGAATGTAGTGAAGTACTCCAACCAAAGGTGTTAAGAATTTGGGGGAAATTAAATGCTGGCTAGCTCATACTGATGGGTCCTTAAGAGCATCTTATAGGAACCCATACATTTTTGTGTAAATGATATTTCAAGACTTTTTAGAATCTATTTTGAACACTGCATCTCAAAGGTGACGACACTACTCACTTTGAATATGAGCAACATGTTTTCATCTATTTTGCGTTTGCCTTTCTATTTCCTGCAGGAATCAGTTTGTTAGCCTTCTGCTTTAGACTTTACTGTTTTAGCATGTGTGTATGGCCATAGATAATACACTCAAAATGGTGACTTTTACCATAGTATTTTGTGCCTTTTAACAGGAGTTGAAAAGTATCCATTCTTTTTAACGTTTCAAGAAGAAATACACATACTAATAATCTCATTTGTATTTCATATTTTTAAAATCTCATAGTTAAAAGTTCAGATGTGTGGAATATAGAATGGTGTTTAAGATGTGTAGGCACAGGGCTGAAGAGATGCCTCAGAAGTTAAGAGCACAGACTGCTCTCCCAGAGGTCCTGAGTTTAATTCCCAGCAACCACATGGTGTAATGGAATCCAATACCCTCTTCTTGTGTGCGTGTCTGAAGAGAGCGACAGTGTACTCACATAAACATATAAATAAATCTTTTTTTTTTTAAGTTCCCTTAAGGCCTTGGTGCCTAAAAGTTTGGATCCCCTAGTGTTGGGGAATTTGAGAATAGGAAGGCAGGAATGAGAGGATGGTGGGAGCACACCCTCATAGTAATTGAAGGAGGGGGGATGGGATAAGGGGTTAGGCACCAGTGGAAGTGGAGGGCCTAGGTGCCCGAAAGTTTAGATTCCCTGATATTGGGAAATTTGAGAACAGGAAGGCAAAAATGGGAGGATGGTGAGAGCACACCCTCATAGAAACTCCCAGATTTATATGGATTAGACATGACAGAGGCAGGCCGCCAGAAGACTAGATTCCAGAATTCAAACAAAAAATTATCTTGATACTAAAATTTGTTTTGAGAATTGTATATTACAGAATACACAGCCTTGGTGTATCTACTCATCAAGCAAGCTGAGCAGACCTCTGATGTCCCAGAATTCCAACTGGATGCAGTGAAGACACAGACATCAGAGGCTTATCAATTTACTCTTCCCCCAACTTCTCTTCTACTATCTCAACACCCATAATCAGCTTGAAGAAGTTAATGAAGAGTTGGCACCCCTATTCCCTGGGCTTTGGGGACTGAGGTGGTTAATATTGGGCTGTCTTTCTAGGGAAAAGTAGTGGTTTTGTTGGAACAGGGAGGATTAGCTAGGATTTATTGCATAGCCATAACCTATTGGTAGAAATATGTATAATTGTTATTAAGATGAAGTTATAATTTCTTAAATGGTACAAAATTTACTTTAATTTCAAATGTAAGGTTTTCATTGGTACGAGTAGCATTGTGCCTGTATAACACATTTAAAAATACAAGTCTTAGACCCAGTCCTTCTTTAACTTTTTAAACAGATTTGAGATTGTTAGCCTGTGAGTTAAGGGCCTATGCAAATTCATGGCTGAGAGGAGTTAACAGACAACAGTCCAGATTGCCTTACATGGATAGTTGGTTTTCAAAACATCAGAAGTCCACAGGATTGATGTTACAAACATTTCTGTATTAATGTTCATTTTGATTAGAGACCTGTCTGCTCCTGACAGCTTTCTTGTCTTGGATTCTAAGAAGAAGTTGAGCATCTTTGGAGTTACTCCAATTGTGGTGAGACAGTCACAAGACAAGTATTGCCTTGCCGGGCAGTGGTGGCACACACCTTTAATCCCAGCACTTGGGAGGCAGAGGCAGGTGGATTTCTGAGTTCGAGGCCAGCCTGGTCTACAGAGTGAGTTCCAGGACAGCCAAGGCTATACAGAGAAACCCTGTCTTGAAAAACCAAAACAAACAAACAAAAAAAAAAAAAAACAAGACAAGTATTGCCTCTTTTCATCTACAGACAAATTACTGTCCAGAAAAGGACACACTTGCAGAATAGTCAACTGATGCATGAAACCTTAGGTTTGAACCCCAGCACTGCATAAACTGGTTACATGTTTAGAATCTCAGAAATGCACTTGGAAAGTAGAAACAGCGGTACCAAAGCAAGTTCCAGGCCAGCCTGGATACATGAGAACCTGTCTAAATAAATAAAGTACTTAATAGCACTCCCAAGGAAAATGATAGTGTTTAGAAGCCAAAAAGATGTGGCACTGATACCCCAATCCCTTCAAAACGTTGGACTTTGGAGGTGGAGTTAGACTGTGGATTGGTCTGCCTCCAATGCTTTCAGTGAAGCAAGGAGCATTATCTATACTCTCTATGGAACTTTAAAATACTATACCTGCCATTTCAAATACCTCTACTTTCTATTTTTTAATTTTTTCATCCTTGAGGTAGTGTCATCTTAGAAAAAGAAAAAAAACAAAATGTGCGTGCTTATAAAATGTGTAGTGTTTGATTCATTTTGTCAGGGGTAGATACTGAGGAAAACATTACCAAAAGAATAAGAGTGAACATCTTCTTTCAGAAGATAAAAGTTTAATTTTAGCAAATTACTTAAATAAATCTTGGAACTTCTCAAATATTTATGTATGATATCCACACTTTAACTGATTTAGGCCAAAGTATAAATTAGTTACCTATAAAGTTACTGAATGAGAGCATGTAATAAACTAAATTTGCTCACTTTTTTAAAAGAAAAATCTGTCAGAGTCCCTCTTACTATCCATTACAAGCCCAGTCACCTCCCTTCTCCACTCCTGGAATTTAGAAAACTCTCTTGCTACTGTAATTGTGGTATTCCAAAAGTGTTACACAAGGGGAACACTTGACTTTGTAACTCAACATCAGTCTTTTCACTCAGTACAAGTCGCTTGACTTGTACTCACTTAAGCTGTATATAATAGTTGTAGGGAGAGGGCGTGTATTTTGTTTTTGAGTAGTAGTACAAGGTATCGATGTATCACAACTTAATCACCTTTTTGTTTGTTTGAGACAGAGTCATGTTATGTAGCCCTGGACAGCCATAACTCACAATCCTCCTGCCTCAGCCTTCTTCTACGATTGGTAGTATAAACATGTATCGTCACACCCAAGCCCATTATTCATTTAAGAACACTGTATTATGGTTCTCTGGTGGTGGTGGGGAATGGGGAGGAGATAAGACTTATAAGGGCAATTCACTCATTTTATCTGAGTTACCTAAGATAACTTGCAACATCGATCATTTGGTTTATTTAAATGAGAATGCACAGCATTGAATTCGTATTAGATTATGACATTTTCAAACAAAATCAGTTTTGTTGCTTCTCCTTCCCCATCTTCTCTCCTGTCTTAGTGTTTCTCTTGCTGTACTAGAGCACCATGACCAAAAGTAACTTGTGGAGAAAAGGGTTGATGTCAGCTTACAGCTTAAAGTCCCTCATGAAGGGGGATCAGGGCAGGAGCTCAAGAAGACCAGGAAGCTGGCAGCCAGAAATGAAGCAGAGGCTTAGGCTGTTGAGAAATGCTGCTTACAGGCTTGTTCCTCATGTCTTGCACAGCCTATTTTCTTATACCATCCGGGACCACCAGCCCAAGGTGGTACTAACCATCATGAGCTAGGCCCCTCCCCACATACAGTAATCATCAATCAATAAAATACACCCACCACAAGCTTACCTACAGGTAAATTTGGTGGGTATGTTTTCTCAATTGAGATTTCCTCTGCATCATTTCCTGCCTTCAGTTTCCTGCCTTGAGATCCTGAGCTGAATTCCATCCATGGTGGACTATGATGTGGGAGTACAAGGGAAGTAAACTCTTCCCTCTCCAAGTTGCTTATGATCATGGTGTTTTATCACAGCATCCATTAGAGCTGTTGATAACATAACAAAATATCAACTTATAGTATTAAATATTTAGTTATATATTTGTGTTTAATATTACACAAATTATAAGCTAAATATTAATTAGTAAATATTGTTCTCTCCTCTTAATTTTGTATACAACAACTTAATTCTCTTTATTCCTGTGCTTGTGACCAGCAGAATCATGTCTGGGTCTTCTCACAGTGATATTTGGAATCTACATTCAAGAGTATAAAATCCCAAGACAAATGACATGCAGAATAAGTGACATGCAGAATAAGGTAAGGACCTTCCAAGTGGTACATGAAGGCAAATGGAAAGAAATTTCTAAATGGTTTTTGTTTTGTTCTTTTGACTTTTGTTTGGCTTGTTTTGATTTGATCAATGGAATAGAATCAAAGACCCAGAAATAAACCCATACACCAATGCACACTTGATCTTTAACAAAGACACCAAAACCATACAAGTCATCTTCAACAAACGGAACTGGTCTAACTGGCAGTCTGCAAGTAGAAGAATGCAACTTGATCCATATTTATCACCTGCACAAAGCTCAAGTTCAAGTGGATCAGGGACCTCAAAATTATCTACACTACAATAGCTTAGTATTCAAATAAAAGCTATCTTGATAAAGGTAGCTGGATAAAGATCATGCTATTAAGCCTTCTTTTTGTATTTCATAGTGTCTTGTAATTTTTGTCTTTTTAAATTATTTTATTACAACATTCCAAATTTTGCTCCCCTTCCTGGTCTTCCCTCCATCTTCCATCCCCTTTGCCTCTGATAGAGTGCTCCCTCACACCATGATCAGAGTAAAAACCCTTAGCCACACAAGTCATAATCCCTAAGGTAGAACCACCTACTATTATTTTGCTGAACTATCATACTATTAAATTGACTCCTTATGAAGTTCCATTATGCACCTAGATCAATGCATAGCACAACCCTTATCTGAGATGCCTGTATTCGTAGTATATGGTGATTATCACAGAAACCCACAATGGGCTAAGGTGCACAGAATAAGAGACCACAGAATGCTGAGCCCTAAATGGAACATGTAAGTCAGACCCCTCCTCCCACAGCTCAGGGATCATTGCAGAAGAGGGAGGAGAAAAAGTTCGAGGGCTAGAAGCAGTGAATGGCAATAAGAAAACAGTATATTCAGGCCACATATGAATTCACAGCAGTTAGGGAAGCATGTACCAAACCTCAGCAAGCTCATGCCACATCAAACCGCAACATTGAGATGGAAGCTGGGAGGGAAATTCCACCACAAGCTATAGAGCTATGGGTAACTGCTAACTGCTAGGGTAGGAAGAGACAGTCTTCTCTAAGAGTGTAGCATCTGGTTAATCAACTGTACTCCAGTGGAAGGCCACAGACCCAAGAATATTCGAGCAGCACAACTCACTCTTAATGAGTTAAAAAAAAAAAAAACCCGCAACGTTGGATAAGTAAAGTAAGGAAAGGTGGGTCTGAAAAGACATACAGGGAGTGAATATGACCAAAATATATTGTATGAAACTCCCAAATAACTAATAAAAACATATCCGAGTTTTAAAAAAATTTTAATGCTCATAACACTAAAAGGATATGTATCTGAGGTAATAATATGCCAGTTACCTTGATCTGATCATTACATATTGCATACATGTATTAAAGTGTCATGCTGGACTTCCTAAATATGTACATTAGCATGTTTCAATTAAATATTTAAAAACTGGGTTAGGGAGATGGCTCCCTGGTTAAAGTTTCAAGCAGTAAGTATAAGAATCAGAGTTAGGTCCCCAGAATCCACGTAAATACTGGGTAGCCTGCCATAACACCAGTGGGAGGAAGACAAAGACAAGGAATCCCTGAAACAATCGACTGGCTAAACTAGACATATTGGTGAGCTGTGCCTTCAGCTGAGACACACTGCTTCCATCAGTACTGTAGAGAGTGATCAAGAAAGACTCCTGACATCCATCTCGGGTACTCATATACACATATATGTGCGTTCACACACATGGGAACAGACAGGCATATGCTTACCACACACACACACCACAGAAACTTTTTAAAAAGTAATGATTTAAGATATGTTTTCCAGGGCTGGAGAGATAGCTGAGCACTTAAGAGCATTGACTGCTCTTCCAGAGGACATGGCTCCAATTCCCAGCAACCACATAGTGGCACACAACTATCTGCAACTCCAGTTCCTTGGAATCTGACACTCTCTTCTGACATCACTGTGTACTGCACACAGTACACAGGCACACATGCAAGTAAAACACTCCTCCACATAAAATTAAAAAAAAGTTTAAATTTATTTTCCAATAAAAATTTAAAAATCACAATTTTAAATGCTTAGTAAATCCTGACCTGCTGGTATTGCAGCACAAGTTAAAGTGCTATGAAGGGAAGGAAAGAGGTTTTTATTCTTTGATGTGTCTGCTCCAAGCAACAAGAATAATGCCCAATATATAGTAGGTGTTTACTAAATAAGAGACAAAAGAAACCACTCCAAACATATCCTTAGCACCATCATTTAAAGCAACTGAAATCAAATCCAGAAACAGATATATTTGATTTATCTGTTTAAGCGCTTATGTGGAATCTGCCATTCACCAGCACAGCAGTGTGGTTCAGCTTGGATTTCTGCTGTTTGCCTGTTTTCACATATGATTTCCCAAATGATCATGAAGACTTTTATTACATAAGCCACTTGGCAGGTTTGCAACAGAAAACAGCCTTAATTGTGCTACTATTTTAATTTATAACAAAAATGCTAGTAATAAAGTAGAGAGCACTTTATGGAGTAAACAGGAGAGGTGGCAACTGGTATCAATGCTGAAGCCACAGGGCCTTCAGCCACAGTGGCCCTTATTCTACTCAGCCAGACTCTAAATTTTAGTCATGTGTGAACAACTCTCAAAGTATTGGTTGAATAATAGCATGCTGACTGCCAGTTTTATTAAGAAGCATTCCCTAAGTCACTCCCGGCCCGGAACACTGGTTCCTTCCAGTCTGGGCCAGAGCACTGAGCAGATCTTGGGTGGCAGCTCTGTCCCCAACCTCCAAGAACCCAGAGGAAGCAGGGATCCCAGGCGCTCGAACTCAGGCAGTATCTTAGGTAAGCAGACAGCAGGGCCCGCCCTAAACAGGGAGTAACTGGGAACCAAAAGGACCCAGGAAGTCACTCCCGGCCTGGAACACTGGTTCCTTCCAGTCTGGGCCAGAGCACTGAACAGATCTTGGGTGGCAGCTCTGTCCCCAACCTCCAAGAACCCAGAGGAAGCAGGGATCCCAGGCGCTCTAACTTGGACAGTGTCTTAGAAACTAGTTCCCAGATCTGAGGCCTGGATCAGACCTCTGCCAGGTCTGCTGTTGTGTGGATCCCGGATTCCACCTGAGACATACTGGAAGGTCCACTCAATCCAGAGCCACAGAGGAACAAATGAACTCAGAGCTTCAGACAACATATCCCGAGATATTCTAGAGGAGACACTGCACCCAGAACAGCAGACACCTAGCTGGACTACTACCTTGGAGGCACCATATCCTGAGGCATCCTAGAGGTACCACTATAATCAGTACAGCTGGAAAAGATCACAGAGACATCTGGACCCTAGGAGATCAGACACAAGCTAGATAACTAGAAAGACAGGCTTCAGTCAGAGACAGCAAGTACAGGGAGCACTAGACTTAACCAGATGGCAAAAGGCAAGAGCAAGAACATAAGCAACAGAAACCAAAGTTACATGGCATCATCAGAACCCAGCTCCCACATCAGAGCAAGCCCTGAACACCCCATCACACCAGAAAAGCAGGAATCAGAATTAAAATCACTTCTCATGATGATGATAGAAGGCTTTAAGAAAGACATAAATAACACTCTCAAAGAACTTAAGGAGAGCACTGGTAGACAGATAGAAACCCTTAAAGAGGAAACACAAAAATCCCTTAAGGAACCGCAAGAAAATGCAACCAAACAGGAAAAGGAATTAAACAGAACCATGCAGGATCTAAAAATGGAAGTAGAAACAATAAAGAAATCACAAAGGGACAATACCCTGGAGATAGAAAACCTAAAAAAAAGATCAGGAGTCATAGACACAAGTATCACCAACAGAATACAAGAGATGGAAGAGAGAATCTCATGTGCAGAAGATACCATGGAAAACATTGACACAACTGTCAAAGAAAATGCAAAATACAAAAAGCTACTAACCCAAAATATACAAGAAATCCAAGACACAATGAGAAGGCCAAACCTAAGGATAATAGGTATAGATGAGGGGGAAGACTCCCAACTAAAAGGACCAGTAAATATCCTCAACAAAATTATAGAAGAAAACTTCCCTAACCTAAAGAAAGAGATGTCCATAAATATACAAGAAGCTTACAGAACTCCAAATAGTTTAGACCAGAAAAGAAATACTCCCCACCATATAATAGTCAAAACATCAAATGCACAAAACAAAGAAAAAATACTAAAAGCAGTAAGGGAAAAAGGCAAAGTAACATATAAAGGCAGACCTATAAGAATTACACCAGACTTCTCACCAGAGACCATAAAAGCCAGAAGATCCTGGACCGATATCATACAGACCCTAAGAGAACACAAATGCCAGCCCAGACTACTATACCCAGCAAAACTGTCAATCATTATTGATGGAGAAACCAAAATATTCCATGACAAATCCAAATTTACACAGTATCTCAACACAAATCCAGCACTTCAAAGAATAATTGGTGGAAAACTCCAACACAAGGAGGGAAACTATAACCTAGAAAAAGCAAGAAAGTAAACTTCCAAAAACCCCAAAAGAAGATAGTTACACAAACATATCTCCACGGATGTTAGCCCAAAAGCTTGGATTAGTGAAGACTCAACCCACAGACCACATGAAGCTCATGAAGAAGGAAGACCAAGAGGGGATGCCTCAGTTCTACTTAGAACGAGAAACAAAAATGCTCAAGGGAGCAAATAGGGAAACAAAACATGGAACAGAAACTGAAGGAGGGGCCATCAGGAGACCATTCCACCTGGGTATTCACCCCATGTACAGTCACCTAATCTAAACACTGTTGTGGATGGCTGGAAGTGCATAATGTGAGGAACATGATATAGCTGTCTCCTTAGAGGTCAGCCAAAGACTAACACACTCAGAGGACAATGTTCACAATTAACCACTGATATGATCAGGGGTTTCCCAATGGAGAACTTAGTGAGAGGACTGAAGGAGCAGAAAGGGTTATTGACCCCAGGTGGAAAGCAACAATACCAAACAACCACAGCCCCCCAGGGTCTAAACCACCAGCCTGGGAACACATAGGGAGGGACCCAAGACTCCAGAGGTATATGTAGGGGAGGATGGCCTTGTCGGACATAGGTGGGAGAGGAGTTTCTTGGTCCCATAAAAAAAATGAACATACAGTGGGGGGGGGGGAATGTGAGGGTGGGGAGGGGATAGTGAGGGGGGGTAGGTGCGGTCACTGCCTCATAGAAGCATGAGGAGGGGGATGGGATAGGAGGTTTCTGGGTGGTGGGAGGAAGTAGGCTAAGAGGATAAAATCTGAAATGTAAATACTACAACCAATTCTAACAAGTGGGGAAAAAAGTCTTCAGAACCAACATCTTTAAAAAAAAAATGTCAGCCCCCTGGGGGTGGGAAATTTTTTTTTTCTTGATACTAAAACTTGTTCTGAGAATTGTATATTGCAGAATACACAGCCTTGGTGTATCTACTCATCAAGCATACTGAGCAGACCTGCCCAAACCTCTGATGTCCTGGAATTCCATCTGGATTCAGTGAAGACACAGCATCAGAGGCTTATCAACTTACTCTTCCCCCCACCCCTCTTCTAAAATCTCAACGCCCTTAATCAGCTTGAAGAAGTTAAAGAAGAGTCAGCGCCCCTATTCCCTGAGCTTGGGGACTAATGTGGTTAATAATGGTCTGTCTTTCTAGGGACAAGTAGTGGTTTTGTTGGAACAGGGATGATTAGCTAGGATTTATTGCATAGCCATAACCTATTGGTAGAAATCTGTATAATTATTATCAAGATGAAGTTATAATTTCTTAAATGGTACAAAATTTACTTTGATCTCAAATTTAAGGTTTTCATTGGTACAAGCCTCTTATTAATATAAAAATGAGATGAATATTGATACGCTCATGGGCATTGTGCCTGTATAACACATTTAGGAATACAAGGCCTAGACCCAGCCCCTTTTTAACCTTTTTAACTGATTTAGGACGCTTAACCTATGAGTTAAGGGACTATAGCAAATTCATATTTTTGAGTTTATTGTTAGGGTGTTTCCCATATTTTATTTAGAAATAGCTGAGAGGAGTGAACAGACAACAGTCCAGGTTACCTTACATGGATAGTTGGTTTTCAAAACATCAGAAGTCCATAGAACTGACGCTACAAATATTTATATATTAATGTTCATATTGATTAGAGACCTGTCTGCTCCTGACAGCTTCCTGTCGTGGATTCTAAGAAGAAATTGAGCATCCTTGGAGTTACTCCAGTTGGGTGGTAACAGCCACTAGGCAAGAATTGCCTCTCTCCATCTACAGACAAATTACTGTCCAGAAAAGGACACACATGCAGAATAGTCGACTGATTATATCTGCCTAGACAGAGTAATCAGTCCTTAATAATCCTGCATCACCAAGGTCTGTCAGATGATTCTGGGCCAGAAGGCTGAAGATTTGATGCTCCAACATTTGGTAGTATAGGGGCTTTTCAGGTGTTCAGAGGTCTCTATAAATTGGCTAAGTTTTAGAAGCTATGCTTTGTGCTTCCCACAATTATAGTTAACTCAGTCATTCTGGATTTCTGATGGGGTTGAAAACTTACAGCTATTTACCATAAGAGAAAAGACTTGAGTGGATGGTCGTCAGCTGACATTCATCCTAAAGCCAGGTTCAGAACTAAATGTTTTAGTTAGGATAAATGACAGAGGTGCTGGTTAGTCAACAAAAGGATGGACGGGGTATTAGGACTATCTTGTACCTCACTGGTACAAATTGGCATAATTATGCTCTAATTGTATTTTGAGAGAAAAGTTTCATTTTAACAGGAAGGGTGATGTGTAGGAGGAGCTAAGGTAGGAGGAGTACTGAGAGGAAGAAAAGGAGTAAGAAGAGGAGAAGAAGGAGAGGAGAAGCTAGGTGATGAAAGAGAGAAAGAGGGGGGAGACAGGGAGGCAGATATTCATGTATCTCCACCAGTCAAAGATAGTTGTTATATCTAGGTTGGTCAGTGGGTTACACCTCTGATTGAACAATCCCAAACTTATAATGCTTATGATTAACATTATTTTTAAAAAATGTATAAATGCAAAAAGGAAAAGGGGGCATGGGATAGGGGCTTTCTAAGGGGAAGGGGAATGGGGAAAGGGGATGGCATCTGAAATGTAAATAAAATATCTAATAAAAAATATGATTTCAAAAAAAAAAAAGAAGAAGAAGCATTCCCTAGGGACTGGAGAGATGGCTCAGCAGTTGAGAGTAGTTACTGCAGTATAAGAGTTACAGTTCAGATGGAAAGGTATCCTGGCAATCAGAGCCAAGGAATACCACAAAGTCATAGCACACACCAAACCTCACACTACAGATTTCATGGGAGGGGAAAATCCAGGAGGCTGGCTGCCTCTGCTCAGGTGGGAAGCAGAAGAGAACTGAACAGAACACAGGGTTTATATAGGGTTTCTTGGGGGTGGGACAGGGCTTTACAGGGTGGCCTGATTTGGAGGCATGCACAGGTATTGGTGGGATTTTTCTGTAGTTTGGGAGCTGGTTACTCTCCTGTATGGGGTTGGGAGTTGTGAACGGCTGTAATGGCAGTTTGAGAAGTCGGTGAGTGGAGCCTGGCCAGTGAAACTCCTTAGGCAGGGCCCTGGAAGCTCCTGTGCCTCTAGGGGTTAGGCCTGGCTTGAAGAGGTCCCTGCCACCAATGTAGTCTAGCAGCCTGGTGGCAAGAGGTCTCTAGGGACAGGACTGACAAAGAGTCAGTGAGTAGGGCAGGGAAAGCCCCCTGCCACCCAGTTGTCATGAATAGTCAACAAGCTGCTTTTGCAGGGGACCCAGGATTTGGTTCTGAGAATCCACATAAGTGGCTCACAATCCCCTGTAACTCCAGTTCCAGGAGTTCCTTTAGGGACCTGCACTCACGTGCACATAAGCTTACCTGGAAAACCATGTGTCTTAGTCAGGGTTATTTTTGTTGTAACCATGACCAATATGGTTGAGGTGGAAAGGGTTTATTCGGCTTACACTTCCACATTTTAGTCTTTCATTAAAGGAAGGCAGGACAAAAACTCAAACAGGACAGGAACTTAGAGGCAGGAGCTGATGCAGAGGCCATGGAGGAGTGCTGCTTGCTTCTCATGGATTGCTTAGCCTGCTTTCTTATAGAACTCAGAACCAACAGCCCAGCGATAACACCACCCAGAATAGACTGGGCTTTCTCACATCAGTCACTAATAGAGAAATGCACTACAGGCTTGCCTACAGACCCATCTCATGGAAACATTCTCTTAATTGAGGTTCTCTCCTCCCAGATGACTTTAGCTTGCATCAAGTTATCATAAAACTAGCAACATTCCGCCATCACTGGTGGGATTGCAGACCACTCTGCAATCCTGAGGGTGCAACCACTCTGGAAATCAATCTGGTAGTTCCTCAGAAAATTGGAAGTAGTTTTACCTGAGGACCCAGCTATACCTCTCCTGGGCATAAACCCAAAAGATGCTTCAACATGCTCCAAGGAAACATGCTTCACTATGTTCATAGCAGCCATATTTGTAATAGCCAGAAGCTGGAAAGAACCCAGATGTCCTTCAACAGAGGAATGGATACAGAAAATGTGATACATTTACCCAATGGAGTATTACTCAGCTATTAAAAACAGAAACATCATGAATTTCATAGGCAAATGGATGGAACTAGAAAGTAACACCCTGAGTGAGGTAGCAAATACCCAAAAGGACATCCAGGTATGTATTCACTGATAAATGGATATTACCCCCAAAGTACAGAATACCCACAATACACCCCACAGACCATAAGAAGTTAAACAAGAAGGAAGGCCCAAGTGAGAATGCTTCAGTCTCACATAGAAGGAGGAACCAAATAATCATGGGAGGCAGAGGGAAGGAGGGATCTGAGTGGGAAAGGGGAGGAGAAAGGGGGAACAGGATCAGATATGGAGGATGTGATAGCTATTCCTAGTTGTCCACTTGACTACATCTGTAATTAACTACAATTCAGAGATGGAGGGCACACCTGTGATACAGATCTTGAGGCTGGAAGACACAGGCTTCTGACCCAGATGTTGGCATGGACATATTGAGGCACAGTGGCTATGAAAAACTTAGGCCCAGACAAGGTAGTACATGCCTTTAATACCAGAAGACTGAGACAAGCAGATCTCTGAGTTCAAGATCAACCTGGAACAAAGCAAGTTCCAGATCCAGGTATGGTGGTACACACCTACTCCAACAAGGCCACATCCCCTAATAGTGCCATTCCCTGGGCCAAGCATATAGAAACCATCACAGAGGAACACAGAAGAGAAGCCCAGGGGGGCAAGAGAATGAATGAAAATATGCAGCTGCTAGGGGTGAGGGTGGGGTAGGGGGGCCTCCAGAAAGTCCCAGAGACCTGGAATGTAAGAGGTGCCCAGGACTCAATGTGGATGACCTTAGCCAAAATGCCCAACAGTGGGGAGATGTAACCTGAAGAGAGAACTTCCAGTGGTTGGATAGGGCTCCCAGTGGAAGGATGAGGACATCAACCCACCTTCAAATTTTTGACCTAGAATTGTTCCTGCCTAAAAACAAATTCAGGAACAAAATGGAGCAGAGACTAAAGGAATTGTGGACCAGTAATTGGCCCAACTTAAGACCCACCTCACGGGGACGCACCAAAGCCAGACAGTATTACTAATGCTATGTTGTGCTTGCAGACAGTAGCCTAGTATGGCTGTCCTCTGAAAGGCTCTACCAGCAGCTGACTGAGATAGATGCAGATACTTATAGCCAGCCAACCATTAGACTGAGGTCATGGACCCCTTTAGAAGACTTAGAAGAAAGACTAAAGGAGCTAAACAGGATAGCAACCCCACAGGAAGATCAACAGTGTCAACTAACCTAGACCCCTGGCAGCTCCCAGAGACTAAGCCACCAACCAAAAAGCATACACTGGCTGGTCTGAGGCCCCTGGCACATATGTAGCAGAGGACTGACTGCCTAGTCTGGCCTCAGTAGGAGAGGATGTGTCTAATCCTGTGAAGACTTGATGCCCCCGAGAAGGGGGATGGCCAAGGTGGCACCCTCTCAGAGAAGGGGAGGAGAAATTAGGTCAGGAACTCTGGGACAGGGGGACTGGGAGGGATATAAATAAAATAATTTTTAAAACCTAGCCATCACACCATGTAACCAAAAGTGTCAGCTTTGAATGCCAAATTCACCATGTAGGAAGATATTCATTCATAAATATATTCTTTTTGTTTTCATTTATGGGGTGATTCAGATATACACTGATACTTCAATAATTTTAGAAGAATTTGAAATTAAATTTGGAAGGTATAATATGCCAAAAGTCTAGCTAACTTAATAACTAAGGAGGAGATGTGACAGAATGAACCATTGAATGGGGGGGGGGCCGTGTTTCAGGAAAAGTTGATGGGGAAAACCCTCTCCCTCATGTTCTATCACAACTGAAGATAGGGATATAAAAAAAAGTGTGGCATGAGTCTCTTGGAGATGTTAGATAAAAACCTCAGGTCTGTATCCAGACACTATTGCCTTCATAGCATCTCCCCCCCCCCCCCCCCCCGCCCCGCCAGAGTGATCTCCTCCTCAGTTCCGGCTCCCATCGGGCAGCAAGGTGCTTTGTGATGTCAAAGCAGCCTCAGCCACTAGTAGCTGAGAAGGGTCTTGCTGACCAATCAGGACTCGGGGGTGTGGCCTCCCATTGTTCTAGGTGGGCTCATAAGAACATGCCTCTGAGCACTCTGGACCAGAGCACCATAGGGCTTCAACATGGCAAAAGCGACTAAAAAGACAGACAAGCCCACACCTGATGTTAAGCTGTCAACCTCAAGTGCTAAACCTAAGAGAGTGAAGATTTGTCGTTGTCGTCCCCAAAACAAAAAAAAGTCCGGTCCCAAATGTACTGGAAAGGTAAGAAGCCCCAAAGTAAGCCTCCTCCTTCTCCGGTGGTTTCCCCTCCCCAGCACTCTTGAACTGGCATTTACCCGCTTCTCAACCCATAGCCCTTCTCCTATAGTAACCCCTTCACATATTCCAGCCTTTCGAAGACTCATATGCCCTTGTTACCTTACTCTGTTGAACTTCCAGATTCAAAAAGCTGCGAGGAAGAGCAAGAACACCCTGCCAAAATTCTCAAATACAAAGACCGATGAGAAAACCACACAACCTACAAAAAAGGATAAAAAGGCAAAGGGGAAAACACTATTTGGTCACTACCGCCAACTGATGGAAGAAATGACAACAACTACCAGTGCAGAGCCACAACCAGGCAAGAGCAGTGCTGAGAGCTCTAGTGTTTCATCAAGTGATCAAGAAAGCCAATAGACTCAGTTGCCACATAGAAATCCGTTCAAAAGTCTGGCAGCTGAACAGTGTCAAACTGTGTAGACAGAAGTGGTACTGCACTATGCTTTGATCTTGAAAATAAAATCAATCTGATGTGAAAACTATGTGTCTCTGAGAATCTCTCTCTGATGGAGCAAGGAAGGGGAAGGGGAAGAAGGGGAAGGGGAAGAGGGAAGGGGAAGAAGAGGAAGGGGAAGAAGAGGAAGAGGGAGGAGGGGAGAAGAGAAAGAAGGGGAAGGGGAAGAAGGGAAGGGGAAGAAAGGGAAGGGGAAGATAGGGGAAGGGGAGAAGAGAAAGAAGGGGAAGGGGAAGAAGAGGAAGGGGAAGAAGGGGAAGAGGAGGAAGGGGGAAAGGGGAAGGGTGAAGGGGAAGAACTGGAAGGGGAAGGAGGGAAGGAGAGAAGAGGAAGAAGGGGAAGGGGATGAAGAGGAAGGGAAAGGGGACCAAGGAGTGGGTGAGACGGAAGAAGGAAGAAACGCAGGTATACAAGAAGCAGGAAGTATTGGGTCCTACAGGTGTGGGAGCCAGACAAGAAAATCTAATGTCCAGCAGACAATGAAGATTAAGACTGAGATAGGATGGAGCACTGAAGACAGTTTCTCCCGATGCTTTCTTTATCTCAGGCCAAGGATGAAAAGGGCTGACCTTTCCTTGGAAGGGGAGGGTGTACATATGTGAATATGCAGGTGCATGTGTCCATGTCCATTCCTAAATAGGTCAGAGCCAATTCAGCCAGGCAATCTCTGGGATTCGCCTGTCCCCACTCCACAATGCTAGGTTACTGGCATGGTGCTTGTGGGTGTTGGGGATTGAAATTCAGGTCTTTGTATATGTAGAGCAAATGCTATTAGCCACCGAACCAATTTCCCAGCCCTTAGGGTGGAGTGTTTTGTGTGTTCTGGCAGGGTGCAGGAACACTGCTTCAGGATATGGACTGTAGAACCTACAGAATGAAAGATATGAGGTCATCAGTATCATCCCAAAAAAACAGCACATCACTTACAGGACACCTACCTCCTTGTGGTGTTTCTTATTCCTTACCCTATATTAAGCAATTTAAAGACCTTCAGAATGGCCAAACACCCTAATAAAACATGTCAGTATAGGCTGAGGATGTAGCTTGCCTAGCATGCATGAAACCCTAGGTTTGAATCCCAGCACTGCATAAACTGGTTACATGTTTAGAATCCCAGAAACGCACTTGGAAAGTAGAAACAGCAGGACCAAAGCAAGTTCCAGACCAGCCTGGATATATGAGAACCTGTCTAAATAAATAAAGAACTTAATAGCACTCCCAAGGAAAATAATACTGTTTAGAAGCCAAAAAATGTAGAACTGATACCTGAATCCCTTCACTAATCACTTCCACATTTTAGTCTTTCATTGAAGGAAGTCAGGACAGAAACTAAAGCAGGACAGGAACCTAGAGGCAGGAGCTGATGCAGAGGCCATGGAGGAGTGCTGCTTGCTTCTCATGGATTGCTTAGCCTGCTTTCTTATAGAACTCAGAACCAACAGCCCAGCAATAACACCACCCAGAATAGACTGGGCCTTCTCACATCAATCACTAATAGAGAAATGCACTACAGGCTTGCCTACAGACCCATCTCATGGAAACATTCTCTTAATTGAGGTTCTCTCCTCCCAGATGACTTTAGCTTGCATCAAGTTATCATAAAACTAGCAACATTCCGCCATCACTGGTGGGATTGCAGACCACTCTGCAATCCTGAGGGTGCAACCACTCTGGAAATCAATCTGGTAGTTCCTCAGAAAATTGGAAGTAGTTTTACCTGAGGATGCAGCTATACCACTCTGGGCACATACCCAGAAGATGCTCCAATATATAACAAGGACACATGCTCCACTATGTTCATAGCAGCTTTATTTATAATAGCCAGAAGCTGGAAAGAACCCAGTTGTCCTTCAACAGAGGAATGGATACAGAAAACGTGGTACATTTACCCAATGGAGTATTACTCAGCTATTAAAAACAAAAACATCATGAATTTCACAGGCAAATGGATGGAACTATATCACCCTGAGTGAGGTAGCACATACAATTTCTCCTGCCTACAAGATGTGCTGGGTAATGGTGGTTCAGAACTTGTAAGTGTGCCCAAACAATGATTGGTCCAAGTTGAGGCCAATGCTAGGAGACAGAGACCACTCCTAACACTAGCTAAAAAGGCCTGCTCTTTTTTTTTAAGGAAACAGAATTGGGTGGGTCTAGGGGAGAGATGAGTTGAGGGCAGATACAGAGGGGTGGAGGGAGAGGAAACTGTGGTCAATCAGGATGTAATGCATGAGAGAAGAAAGAAGAAAGAAAGAGAAAAAGAAGGAAAAAGGGAGGCAGGAAGGAAGGAAGAGAAGGAAACTCCTCTTAGTCACATTCTGAGTAAAACACTTTATATAAAAATGAGTGTATTCAAAGCAGTAAGAGAGAATAGCAAATCATATATAAATTGGGACCGATCAGAATAAAAATACATTATTCAACTGAAATTTCAAAAGCCAGGATGTCTTAAACAAATGTATTTCAATTTCAAAATAATACCAATTGCCAAACCAGACTACTATGTCCAGCAAAGATACCTCTTCACTTTATTTTTATTAAAACAGAAGCATGCTCACGGATGAAAGTTTACAGAAGTTGCACTATAATTTACTGCACCATGACTTCATTCCAGGTGGTCCTCTTCAAAAATTAAAGAAGGGATAGTAAACCTTCAACCTGCCACTGCTTCTGCTTCTGCTTCCGCGCCTCCGCCTCTCCGCCTCTCCGCCTCTCCGCCTCTCCGCCTCTCCGCCTCTCCGCCTCTCCGCCTCTCCGCCTCTCTGCCTCTACTTCTGTGCCTTTCTGCCTCTTCCTCTCAGTCTTTGCCTCTTCTTTGACCTCTCTGCCTCTGCCTAGTTCTCTTCCTCTGTCTCTGCCTCTGCCTCTGCCTCTCTTTGTTGCATCTGCCTTGGCCTCAGCCTCAGCCTCAGCCTCAGCCTCACCCTCAGCTTCAGCCTCGGCCTCTGCCTTGGCCTCTCTGCCTCTCTGCCTCTCTGCCTCTCTGCCTCTCTGCCTCTCTGCCTCTCTGTCTCTGCCTCTGCCTCCCTTCATTTGCCTCCCTGCCTGTGCCTCTTCCTCTGCCTCTGCCTCCTTAGTGCTGGATTAAATGTGTGACACCACCACCTGGCTCTAACACTTCTTTGCTAGGTAATATTTCTTCTTAGTTAGGTGTGTATAGATATCCAAGTTAGGAATAGGGTAACAGTGCCCTTTTAGGATTGAGTTATGGCATTTAGAGAAACCATATTTATGGTATTGGGGTAGTCAGGGAACCTAATTGCTTGACTAAAGTATAAATAGGTTATATCTATCACCTGGTCTTAGGATTCATTTTTATATAGGAGATTCATATGTCATTGTGGTTGCACATAAGCACAAAATGAACTTGATATGGTAGGAAGACATATAGAGACACCTGTAGAGTAAAATATACCTACATAGTTTCCAAGGGAATCCATGGAATTTGTTTAGAGGGATCTATATATATAATCTTTTAACTGGATAAGGGGGCCATGTGGAGAAAGATAGTTGCTCCAGTGACCACTTTGTCATTGGTATTTAGCAGAGTTTCAAGTTCAAACTAGATCATTGGTCAAATATTGGGCCTGTCACATGTGATTGTCGTTTGAGATGAGCAACTGTCATTTGGGGACATTCAGCTGTGTCCCTTCGCACAAGATTATCGGTAATTGTGGCTGGGGATGGCAGAGGGTTCCTCCACGGGAAAGTTAGGTGCCGAGGCTGTGGCTCATTAAAGGCCTCCTCCATGGTTCCTCACAGGCATGGTTCATCACGGGCACAGTCCCAACGACACAAGAAAGTCCTTGAGTTTTACAGGCTTTATTTTCATGGCAGATGTAGATGGATCTGGATGTGTGCCCCCTGAAACCCAAGGCAGACCTGAGTTAAATAGGAAGGAAGAGAGGGGGAGGGGCTGGGGAAGAATGTTTAATTGGCTCCACCCTCTGGCCTTCAGGTATCTCATTAGTATGTAAATCTCTCTAGGGCATGAGGCCTGTTCCTGGTGACTGATGATCAAAGACCTCTCTGTGGGAGGGGCTATGGAGGGCTGAAGCTAAATGAAAAGAACCAGGCCCCGGGAGCAGAGCTGAACTCCTGTCATCCAATAAGGGTCCGAGGTTCCAAGCTCATGCTCAACCAAGCACCCAACTGCTTCTCACAGCCCACCGCCCCACACAAGATCACCCCAACTGGGCTTGTTGACAGTTTGTCCTCCAACACAGCATCCAACTGTTTCCTACCAATTGATAACTCAGCACATGGCCTGGGAGAGGGGACAGAGTATACAGAGGCCAGGGCTTCATTTTTGTGGTTATGTGAAAGCCCTCATTCCTTCTGGGTTAGGCTTTTCAGGTCCAGCCTGTTAGGTGAAGAGTTCCCACACCATTTTAATTAACCCTTCACCTATGCTCTGAAAGGAAGCCTAATAAACTCATTGACTCCTGGTATAGTTATTCTTCTATTGCTTTCATAATATGCTATAACCAAGGCAACTTATAGAAGAAAAGGTCTATTTGGTGCTTACTATTTCAGAGGGCTGCAGTCCATGATTGTTAGCACAAAGGCATGAGGGCTGGGACAGCTGAGAGTTTATATTTTGATACACATGTAGCCGGCAGAGAGAGAAAAATGGCGAACTAAAAATGATTTGAGTCTTTTGAAACCTCAAAGTCTTCTCCCAGGGACATACTTCCTCTAATAAGGCCCAGTCTTTCCCAGATAGTTCCACCAACTGAGGACCAAGGACTCAAATATATGAACCTATTGGGGCCATTGTCATTCAAACCACACAGTTCCTCAAAGTGAACATTGGGGAATCAAGCCTTAGTTTATTGTTGGGACCTTGGAAGGAGTAGACTTTACTTACCTCTCCCTCTGGGAAAGGATTTTAGCCACAGGGTCCCAGTATATGTATATGCTGAAGCAGGAGGAGACATGAAAGTAAATAGAGTTCAGAGTGATACCCTATGGAATTGAGAGAGATTGTAGCAATCATAGCAAGAAAGCTGTCCAGGGATTTTTCAGACCCATTGTTCTCAAGTACACATTCTGCTACATTGATCAGGTTTTTGATGCTTGTCCATATCAATAGTGGGTTGGAAGCTGAAGTTATTGATAATATTCACATCATCTCTTAAGAAGTGCATCCCAGGCAATGGAGTTTTCAACATGTGATTGAAGTTCAGAAGAAAGCCTGGGTCCCCCTTTTGTTACTCAGTTTTTGTCTTCTGAGGCCAACTCATGGTACAGTTTTGTGGGTAATGCTGGGAACCAGAGGGCCTGTAAGAGAAATCATAGATGTGGAGCCTTGGCCCCAATAATGAGGGGAACAGGACCCAGCCATTGGTTGGGCCCTTGAGGAATTTTATATAAAACCACAGGTTGGTTAAACCACAGGTTGCTTCTTGTGATGTTTTTCTTCAGGTGTTGGGAAGGCGTGAAGTTTAAAAAGTTTGAACTATAAATTGCTTTGGCAATTTTCTCCTGAGCAGTTGATACCTTACCCCCTATTTTGTTTATGTATTTGATTCTTGAGTAATAAATCAAATTAATTCGTTCAATTAAGGCTTGTACTTGGGGGTTATAGAGAATTCCCCAATGCTGACAGGAAGAGATAAAAGTTTTAGATACATAATCAGGACCACTGTCTGTTTTCATCCATTTTGGGACTCCAATTATAGAGAAAGCATTCAGTATATATCTGCAAACAGTTCAAGCAGACTCCTGTGTTTGAGCAGCTGGAGCAGGCTCCTGTGTTGGAGCAGTAGTGTAGAGAAAGCCAGAAAGGGAGTCAACACAAACATCAGCATATTTAAAATTACCAAAGGGAGGTATCCAAGTCACATCCATTTGTCAAAGCTAATTAGGATGAAGAGCATAGGGGTTGACTCCTTGGGATGGTAGGACCCAGCAACTGGCAGTTGGTCGAGTGCTGGACAATTTGTTGAGTTTGTTCTCTTGATTACTGGGATTGTTTTTGTAAAACTTTAGCTCCTTGGTGAAAAAAGGAATGAGAAGCAGTAGCCTGTTGAAAAAATGGCACAACAAAGTGGTTAGCATGATGATTTCTTTCTGATGGGGCCAGGTAATTCTGGGAGAAATCAAATTCACTGAATAAAAACAAAATGAGTCTGTCTGTGGAGGAGGCTTTGAACGGAGGTAAATACTGATACTATGAAGGGGTCTGAGGCATGCTCCAGAAAGGCTTGAAACAATAGTTCTTGGCTTGAGCCACATAGTGAGAATCAATTAGTAAATCAAAGGATCAAATCTGGGAAATATTTGAAGGCAGAATAGACAGCCAGAAGTTCTCTGGGTAGTGGTTACTCCAGGGGTGATAAGAGAATGCCATATTCTAACAGCATCACAGTTGGTTTTTTTTTTTTTTTTTTTTTTTTTTTTTTTGCCTGATCTATTGGCTCTATCTAAAAAAAATTGTGCATTACAAATAGGACATGTACTTATGGAGGGGCGTGGAAGACCTACATGGGAAGGAATAGAATTGTACAGAATCTTTAAAGGGGGGAGGCAAACGAAGACTAAAAACCAACAACAACAAAATGCCCATTCTGTTTTTATTCAGCGCATTTGATTTCAACCAGAATTACCTAGCCCCATCACAGGTCCCTGTAGATTTGTGGGGAACCTCTTTACTGCTCCTATTAATCTAATTATACATTTTTAATTATAGATAAGTTTAATTTTGAACTGCTCTTAGTAGTAGTAATGCAGTGTCTCACTGTTTGAGGGTTAAGAGTAGAGCTAGGTGGCTTGCTGTAGGAAAGAGTCAGGGTCTATTTAAAACCAAGCTGTGTTCCTGCTGAGAAACTGCAAAGGTCCAAGCAGTGGGATTCCAAGCTAGAAATGAATGTAAAAGGGCCTGCTTTACTCATTCTCTGGGTTCTCAAAATTGGGTTATATTTGTCATTGATCCTAGATTGATGTTAATTGGCCCAGTAAAAATGCTTTTTACATATTGGGAATATTTTAGGAGGGATGTTATTATATTGAGGTTGAGTAGCAAGTTTTTGTTTACATTGTTCTCTTTCCCCAGAAATGCACATATGAGCTACATGGAGAGACTAAGCGATTATGGAGTGCTCATCCTAACTTGAATGTCTATATTATATACCCCTCCTTCCAAGGCTCAGAGATTATCATAGAAAAGGGCGTGCAAAGATTATAAGATCCAGGGCGGCAGGTGACTACAAGGAAATTGTAATTTCTGGACACAACAAGGAAGCTGCATATATGAACTCACAGCAATTTAGACAACATACACATAACCTACATGAGTTCAAGCCAAACAAACGCTGGTATGGAGAGGGAAGGTGGACTTTAAGTCCTACCCCTAGCTAAGGAGCTATTGGCAATTGATAGGTGCTAGGAAAGGAGTGTTGGATTTCTTTAAGGGTATGGCTCTGGTAAGTGAGCCATGCCCCAGTGGAAGGCCATACATCCAAGAGTACATAAGGAGCACAAACTGTACTCGATGTTTTTGGAGGGTGCCTTTTGTTGTTGTTTGTTTGTTTTAAAGAGGACACGAAGCTGGGTGAATAGAGAAGAGGTGGACCTGAAAGGAATAGAAGGGGTAACTATGATCAAAATATATTGTATTAAATTCTTAAAGAATTAAACAAAAGAAAAACTGAGCAACTCTTGGCCAAACTAACCGAAACAAAGCGAAGGTTCAGATTAATCAAATTAAAAATGAAAAGTGAGCCACTATAACAGATACCAAATGACATACAGAAAATCATTAGATCTTACCTTAAAAACATAAATTCCATTAAATTGAACAATCTAAAAGAAATGGATCCATTTCTAGATGCACATGACCTGCCAAAATTAAGCCAAGATTAGATAAACATTTTTTAACAGATTTCTAGCAATCAGTGAAATTGAAGCAGTAATTGTAAAATCCCCCAACTAAAAAAAATCAGGTTCAGACTTTTACTTCAAATAACTGGCAGCAATGCTTCTGAAACTACTTTATAAAACAGAAAAAGAAGAGACATTACTAAACTCTTTTTTGAAGGTAACATTACCAATACCAAAAACAGATAAAAATGCAGCACAAATGAAAATTAACGGAGCAATTTCTCCAAATAAACTGAGATAAAAAATTCTCAACAAAATACTTACAAATGAAATTCAAAGGTTGTCGCAATACTTTAAGAGGCTAACACAGAAGGGTAAAAGAACTCTTCATAAAATCCAGAGAGGAAAACTACACCTCCTCTTTGGATCCTGTCTGGAGTCACAGATAAAAAAAAAAAAAAAAAAATGGAATTCAAGAGCATATCAAAAGATTATTCACTGTGATAAAGTTGTGGCTATTACAGAGATACTGGGATGGTTTCAATATATACAAATTAATAAATGTTATAAATTATATAAATGGACTGAAGGACAAAAAGCTTAAGGTCATTTCAATACACAGAGATAAGAGTTTTGACAAAATCCAAATCCGTGCCTTAAAAGTCCTGAACTCAGAATAGAAGGAATATATCTCAAAATAACAAGAGTTATTTTGACAAACCTACAGCCAACATTATATTAAATAGGGGAAAACTCAGAACATTTCCTTGAAAATCAAGAACAAGACAGGAAAGGGTATATACTTTCTCAAGTCTTACTCAGTACAGTGCTAGACATCTTAGCTAAAGCAATAAGACAAGAGGAGTGAATAAAAAGGGATACAGATACAAAATGAAGAAGTGAAAGTAGCTCTATATGCAGACGCTATGATTCTATACATGAGACCCTAAAGACTCCACCAGAAAACTGCTAGAATCAATAAACACTTTCCACAACAAGGCAAGATACTAGATTAACATGAAAAACCCACTGGATTTTTTATATACCACTGACAAACTACAAAAGAAACTAGGATACAAACCCATTCACAACAGCCTCAAAACCAAACCAAAGCAAAAAGGCTTGGAAGAAACCTAACAAAGGATTTGAAAGGCCCTCTACAATAAAAACTATAAAACACCAAAAAAAGAAATTCAGGAAAACACTATCAGATGGAATGACCTCCTATGCTTGTGATTTTCACAATCAGTATTGTGACAATGGCTATGTTAACAAAAGCAGTCTGAAAATTTTAGTGACATTCTTCACAGAAAACAAAACAAAACAACCCTAAAAGTCCACATGGAAGAACAAGAGACCTGGCTAGCAAAAGCAATCCCAAGAAAAAGGAATACTGTTGGAGAAGTCATACAGACCAGCACAAAAACAGACACTGGGATTAATGGAGTACACTATTAGGACCCAGATACAAGACCACACTACTACGGTTACCTGAATTCTTCAAGCAATATTCTTAATCCCTTGAAATGTTAATATCATATGTTTTAAACATATTCACACCCCAATTCTTCTCCTCACACTCTTCCTCCCAAGGCTCAAGGATCTTCAAGAAAGAGGAGGAGGGCAGTCTAAGAGCCATGTGTATTTGACAACACCAAGAAAACAGTGTTTTCTAGATACATACAAACGTGTCTGATTTTTCTTATAGATGTCGAAAGTACAGACTGGAGAAAAGACAACATCTTCAACAACTGGTGCTGGGAAAACCAAGTATCTACATGCATAATAATGAAGCTAAATCTTTATTTCTTACCCTTCAAGAATATCAACTCCAAATAGATCAAGGACTCAATATAAGATTTAAAACTGAATAAAACTTAAAGGGAAGAAATTTGTGAATAAGACTAATCACTCAGAACGATGGCCAATAATCATCCAATGGAATCTTGTGAAACTAAAAAGCAAAGGTAATTGTCAATCAAGTGAAGAGGCAGCCTAGAGAATGGAAGGAATTCTTTGCCAGCTATATACTCTACAGAATTAGTATCTAGAATATACAAAGAACACAAAAAAACAAAAAGCATAATTTTAAAATGGCTATGGAACTGAACAGAGTTCTCAAAACAAGAAATGTGAATAGATAATAATATTTTAAGTATTTGATACCATTAACTATAAGAGAAATGCAAATTAAAGCCACTT
The DNA here is from genome assembly GCF_011762505.2 of Arvicanthis niloticus. Lineage (NCBI taxonomy): Eukaryota > Metazoa > Chordata > Mammalia > Rodentia > Muridae > Arvicanthis > Arvicanthis niloticus. The sequence continues at coordinate 55,370,389 of NC_047679.1, read as the reverse complement.
TGAAACTTCATCTTATCCCAGTCAGAATGGCTATCATAGAAACAAGCCAAATGACAATACTGGCAAAGATATGGAGAAAGTAAGACATTTATCCACTGTTGGTAGAAGTATAAACTGGTACAGTAGTTATGAAATTTGGTGTGATGGCTTCTTTAAAAGCTAAAAATAGAATTACCATATGATCCAGTATATTCCTAGGCATATACTCAAAGGACGCCACATCCTCCTACAGAGACACTTACATGTCCACGTTCACTGCTGCTCTATTTACAATAGCTAGAAACTGGGAGCAGCCTAGATTTCTACCATTGATGAACAGATAATGAAAATGTAGTGCATACTGAAATTTTACTCAACTGTAAAAAAAATGAAATTATAAATTTGGGGGGAAATTGATAGACCTGGAAAACATACTAAGTGATATAACCTAGGCCCAGCAATACAGATGCTTTATGTTCTCATATATGAATTTTAGCTTCAAATTGTTTAGATTTGTGTCTTTAATTTTAAATATCTGTAGAAGGCAGAAGCTAGAAGGGGCCCATGAGATAGAAAGGGGAAGAGGCCTAAGTAGTAGAACACATGAGAGATGATGAAGGTGAGATACTAGGGGTTCAAGGTTTAAGTGGGGATGGGAGCAGTGAGACAGGAAAGAGCAGGAGGAGGCAGAACTGGGCAAACTCAAGCTAAGGATATATGAAAAACCCTAGGAGAACCACTACTTTATAAACTAATTCAAATATATAATTTAAATTGGGCTTGGTGGCACACACCTTTAATCCCAGTTAGAGTCTAGCCTGGTCTACAGAGCAAGTTCCAGAACAGCCATATTCTACACAAAGGAACCCTGTGTGTGTGTGTGTGTGTGTGTGTGTGTGTGTGTGTGTGTGTGTAATTTTAAAATGGTATTATGGTTTGGATATGACATGCCTATATTAGGCCAAGTTCTCTAGAGTAACAGAATTGGCAAAATGCACCTTGCTAATGGAGTGGATCATGAGTGCTCTAACCAAATCAATGGATTAATCCACCGCGGCATTAGTAATTTGATGGCTTTATTGGAAGTGGGAGAATCGTTTGGAAGGCAGTCATATTTAGAGGTAGGTTGCTGGGGTCGTGTTCTTGTGGACCAAACATTGTCATCTTCTTTTTCCTGTCCCCCGCCCCAGTTTCGTGGCTGCTATTAGGTAAGCAGTTTGGCTCTTCAGCTCCCCCCCACTACAATGTTCTGGCTCGCCACAGCCCAGAAACAACAGAGCTAGCCACCAGCGCAGGGAACTTCTAAAATCATAAGGCAAAATCAGTCTTCCCTCCTGTAAAGGATTTAACGTATCTGTCACAAAAAATAAAATTACTGACAAGCACAAATGTGTACTGAGCTATGCTTAGAAGTAGAAAGTTCTGGTATGTTATTGCACAGCAAGACGACTACTGACAACTTTCGTGGGGTATATCTCAACAGCTGAAAGAAGACTTCATTTCTGGTCCCTGCAAAGAAGGAAGCCTGAGATGACTGACAATAATAGCAAGTGTCAGGTTGCCTGGCCTGAGTGACAACACGATGTTTGGGAAGGTCATCTGCTAGGAATTTGAAGCAAAATTGGTTTTTGAGGATAAGAAATGTCATGCTTTCCATGAACTTTTCCCCTCAAGTACAAGCCCTTTTTGCTGGTGATACCCAAAAAACATATACTCTAGATTCCTGAAATTGCAGAAGATGCTGATGAAAGTCTTCTTGAACTGGTGAGAAATGTGCATAGATTTGGGCCTTAAGATGCTTATCAAATGGTAGTGAATAAAAGTTCAGATCAAGGACAGTACATCTGTCATGTTCATGCCCATGTTATTGGAGGTCTGCAATGAATTGGCCTTCTGGAGAAGTATGTTTTCAAGACAGTTTTCCCTTCTCTAGGCATTGATCAACTTTTCAACTTCCAGTGTGTTAAATAACAGATTTGTTTTGGTATCTGTAGAAAGATATTGAGGAAATAATTTTGAAAACATATTCACAATTTAAAAAATTGTCATTTGGATTTTTTCATTATGAGAAAATTATTTGAATAAATCAGTATTTCTAATCTGAGTCACATATTACAATATATATACATATGTATATATATAATCACATAGTATCTCACTAATATGTATAACCTTTGTTTTGTATATCAGTCTAAATTTTTAATAAAAAACAAAAATTGCTAAGAGAGATTTTAAGTTTTCCCATCATTGAAGTGACAGGGTAAGGGGCTACCCAGGTGGGCCCCCACCTGCTCAGAGGAAAATGGAAGGGAGGATGAGGTAAGGATTGTAGGAGGGGTGACAGGGGGGAGCAGTGAGCGGGATGTAAAGTGAATTAAGTAAATAGATGAATATGTTTTTTTTAAAAAGATGTCTGTAAGCTAATACATAGGTCAATTAACTAACTCAATTTGGCAATTCCAAAGGGTGTTCATATTTCAGACCATATTACATGTAATATGTACAATATTTGTATTTAAAAGTAAAATGTAGGGGCTAGAAAGACGCTTCAGCAGTTAAGGGCATTTACTGCTCTTTCAGAGATGGTGATTTAGATCCCAATACCCACATCCATTTTGAAGGGATCTGATGCCCTCTTGTGGCCTCTGAGGTGTCCTGCATGCATGTATGCACAAAAACTCACACAAATTCATATACATACACATTTTAAAAACAAATTGTAAAAATAGGGACTGGGGAGCTGGCCCTATGGTTAAGAGGACTGGCTGCTCTTCCAGAGAACTGCTGTTCAGTACCAGACTCACACAGTGGCTCCCAACCTGTCATTACAATTGCAGAAGATCTGTTGATCTCTTTAGTCTCTGCAGGCACCATGTGCATACATGATGCACAGACATACATGCAGGCAAAACACCTATGCACATAAATATTTTTGAATTAAAATAAATATTGAAAATAAAAATATGGTAGGCATGGCAGTGCATGCCTTTAAGTTTGGAATTCGGGAGAGACACAAGCAGCCAGGTCTCTGAGTTCCAGGCCAACCAGGCAGGCCACAATGTGAGTTTCTGACTTTAAAAAAAAGGTAGAATATGCTGGACATGGTGGCTCTAATCCAAGCACTCAGAAAGCTGAGTCAAGAGGACTACCATATGTTTGAGGCAAGCCTGGGCTACATAGTGAGATTCTGGCTAGTATGGATAACAAAGTGAAGCCCTCTCCACAAAGACCAAAACAAAACAAAAAAAATTCTTTGTTCAAAAATATCGGTGTGAGGGGCCAGAGAGTTGCCTCCATGGTTAAGAGCACTTGTTGCTCTTACAGAGGATCTGAGTTTGATTCCCAGCGCCCACATGGCTGCTGAGAAGTGTCTGTAACACTGGCTCCAGTGAATTCAAAGGCCTCTTCTGACCTCTGAAGGCACTAGGCATGCATGTGGTACAACAAACATGTAGACAAAACACTCATACACACAAAATAAAAATAAACAAATCTAAAAATATTTATAAATGTATGAGGTTCCCATATTGGTGTAGAGATTCTGCTTTTAAGTATTTATTTTTAAAAAGCAGAGTATCTGGAGTAAAGAGATGACTCAGAGGTTAAGAGCACTTGGTTTGGTTCCCAGCACCCACACAGCAGCTCACAACTATCCATAACAATTCCAGGGGATTCAGCACCCTCTTCTAGCCTGCATAGGTACCTGAACACATGTAACATACACACAGAAAGATATAACACAAATACTTAAATGAAGATAAAGATGAATCTTTTAAAATGAAGTTTCAAAGTGTTATTCATTGTTCATCTAGTGTGTTTCTAATAGCATTCTTTGAGAGAGCTGAGAGAGGAGGCAAGCCAAAAACCAGTGGGTGAGTAAGAAACAAAATGTGATCTATTCTTTTGTCTTGAGATGAAATTTTATTTGTGCTTAAGGAATTTCTTACACATGCTGTAAGCATGGATGGACCTTAAGGACATTATGACAGGGACCTAGTCTCTCAAAACATCAAATACTAAGGTTGGAGTGATTGTTCTGTGGTTAAGGGCACTTGCTGTGCAATCATAAGGAATGGAATTTGAATACCAATAAGTATGGCACAAGCCAGGCATCCTGAAGATACCTGTATTTCCAATTCTAAGGGATACAACCCTCTTATGGCTCCCATGTACAAATAGGCATGCATACCTACACACATGTAACAAATGCATACCCATATAAATCTTGTAAACAGTAAAATGCTGTATGATTTACTTACATGAGGGATCCAAAAGAGTCAAACTCAGAGGAACAGAAGCTAGGATGATGGTTTCCAGAAGCTACAGGCAGAGGAATATGGGGGTTAGTTTTTAATGATTACATATTCTTTTCCTCGTTGAAAATAGCATTATTTTCCTCGTGTAATATATCCTGATGACAGTTTCCCCTCCATCTTCTTCTCCCAGCTCCTCCCCAACTCCCCACCCACCCAGATCCCATAATTTACAAGTGTCTACTTATGCTCTTCACTAAGTTTGTTACATCCCACTATTAGCAATATGATGCTATGGACACCAAGTTCTCAGCAGGTGTCAATATCTTGGGTTAGACCAGGGGCTTTGAACCTGCCAGTTGCAACCTTTTTTGGCTTTTCACGAGGGTCGCTTAAGAAACAAACATTTACATTAGGACTCATAACAGTAGCAAAATTACAGTTATGAAGTAGCAAAGGAAATAATTTTATGGTTGGGGGTCACCACAACATGAGTAGCTCTATTAAAGGATCATAGAATTAGAAAGGCTAGAAACAACTGGATTAGTCTCTCAGAGGACAGTATATCTTCCAGTAAGATGCAGATTATGTTTGTAAAGAAGCTCAGAGGAACCCTGGCTCCCAGTCGGGGGGGGGGGGGGGGGGAATGTTGCTAGGGGCTCCCTAGTACCAGTGCATCAAGGGCAGGCACACAGCTCAGCCACCCTACAAGGCCCTCACTGAGCTGACTTGCAGCAGGAGGCAGGACAGAGCTTATGTGCTCTGCAGGACACACCCTCTCCTGCTGGGCAGGAAGCTGAGAAAGGGGGGTGGTGGTGGAAGGAAGGGAACCTTCCTACCTCCTTCTTTCCAATGGGACCCAATTTTATTTGTCAGAACTCAGCCTGAGAACCTGCCACTTCCTCCCCTAGAGGCAGCAGGATCAGTCTGCCACAGCAACACACTGTTGGGCAGCAGTAGGACTGGATCAAAAGGAGGAAGGTTGTGTGTGTGCAGCTGCACTGGTGATGATGGCCCTGTGCATGCAAGAACAGTGCCTGGTGCTGGAATGCACCACAGCCAGGCCTGAATGACTTGTGCAAGCTGCCAGAAACCCAGCTGCAGTCTGTCAGACTTCACTCAGCTCTTAGGCCTGCCAGACTTAGCCATGTGGCTCAGGATGAGAGCTACATCCCGAGGAACAGAGAACATCCTCTCAGAGAGGGGCTCCAGGCAGATGGGGTTAAAGTCCCCACTGTCCATTCAGGCTCTAAGGTCTGTGACTGTCATATATATATATATATATATATATATATATATATATATATATATATATATTGCTGTCTCCCTAAAGTTCAACCTATGGGGCCCAGAGGGGACACCTTAGGCTGTGGGGCAGGGTACAGCCAGGCCTCACCCACTCTCAACTTGCAGTGTGTACTGTCCCTGGACACATCCCACCTGTCTCTCCCTTAGCTTAGAGCATGCTAGCTCCTGGGAGAGCTACTGCTTCAAAGATGGGCACCAGCCAGCTAATCTGAGAAATGAAGCTTGCATATCACTATCTCACAAAGAAAGATTTTAAAACACTTATATTTCCATTATGTCTCAGTAGTTTGTCTGCATGTGTGTCTATGGACCATGTGTGTTGTGTGCCTCGTGTGGGAGGAAGTCAAAAAAGGGTTTTTGATCCCCTGGAACTGGAGTGAGAAATGAATGTGAGCTGGGTGTGAGTTCTGGCACTCAAACTCAGGTCCTCTAGAACAGCAACCAGATTTTTAACCACAGGGCCATTTCTTCAGGACCTCGGGGCAGATTTTATGAGAGTATACCCTAGGGCAGGATCCAGAGCCTACTTGGGCAACTACATTCTAAGAGCCTATTCACACTGACTTTTCTGACTTGCACTTCAAAACACTCTATGACTTCCTATGGTGAAACTTTAAAAATAAACAACTCTAATAAAAGGTTAAAACCATCCTAGCCCATTAAACATTGCATCCACCACAGGCTTAGGTCTCACCTCAGACTGCCAGTCACTGAGTCAGAGCTTTCCACACCAAGGACAATCACACTGCATTCACAGATTCACAGCACACACGGCCAGAGCAAGGGACAGACTCCATGGCCCCAGATGTTTTACACCACCAGCCCCTTACATCAAACGTGAAAAGCCCCACTTCTCAGGAATAGGAGCTGGCAGAACCCACACCTGCTCATCCCTCAATCTCAGATCCTGCCTGGCACTTGACCCTGGCTCAAGGCTGGAAGCCAACCTATCTGTAAGGATGAGGAGTCCTGGAGGAAGTAGGGAAGATGGACCTGGGACATACAAGTGTCATGTTTGGAACGATTTGTAACATGTGGGAAGGGTGAGGAGAGACCTGTGGAAGACCTTCCAAACACGGGTGGACACATCAACTTCAAAACCAGATGCACAGGCTAGCAAGATGGTTCGGGCCTGAAAAGCTGAGTTCACTCTTTGGATCCTACTTAAAAAAATCTGGATGTGGGGGCTGGAGAGATGGCTCAGAGCTTAAAAGCACTGACTGTTCTTCCAGAGGAATATGAGTTCAATTCCCAGCACCCACATGGTGGCTCACAACCAACTGGAATGGGATCTGATGCCCTCTTCTGGTGTGTCTGGAGACAGCTACAGTGTACTCACATACATAAAATAAACCTTTTTTTTTTTTTTTTTTTTTTTTAAATCTGTCTAGGAGGTGGTGGAGAGATGGTGACTCATGGGTTAAGCACAATGTGCTTGCTGCTCTACCAGAGGGTATGAGTTCAGCCTCCTCCTTCCTCCCTCTTTCCTCTCCTCCAGTCCTCTCCTCTATCCTCACAGATTGCACAAACTCCTTAAAACCAGAACTTTTCAGATGGGGACCAGATAAGAGCACTTGTCAGACCAGGACCTGGAAGAAATGACCCCTAGACCCTCACATTTCCACCGCCATGGGAAGGTTCCCCGAGTTAGCCCACGGACCCACTAAAGACTCACGTCACTACCACCAAGCCAGAGGCACACAAGCACTCTTCTCTGCTCCCTACACCCTGTGTGCACAGTGTGTGTAGCTTCACTTACTCCACCACCCATGAAGCTGTGTTCTTGGTGCATTCTCTACACTTCTACTGCCATAGTCCAGGGCAAGTCAGGGAACTTGGAAACTCATTTCAAAGGGGAAACTTGGAAACTCATTTCACCCAAAGATGAAGTGAAAATACTAGGCCAGTACTCCCCGAGTGCACTGCATCCCAGAGAGACTGATCCAGAAGGTCAGAGACTGGGATGAGGGAAGACCAGGAAAGGAGAAAAAACTGCTGCATGCGGGCAGCAGGAGACAAAAATAGGCTTTATGAGACTGTCCCAGAGAAGGCAGGAGCCAGGGCAAGGGCAGGGTATTTGGCAAGTGGGGAGGGGGGAAGGGGTAAAATGCTGGCTGTGTCAGGCCTGGCTCCTAAGGATCCAGACCCAGCACGGCTAGCTAAGCTTGGCTGCATGGTGCCTGCTCAGGAGCTGGCCCGCATCCCACTCAGGATTATTGCTCTTTTTTTTTCTTTTCCATAAAATACTTTATTTAGTTTTTGAAAAGTTCATACATGAGAACTGTATTTGGGGTAGAGCAGAGTGTAGGTGGGAACTAGTGTTCTAAGAGGGGTGAGAAAGGAACAGTTTCCACCCCATTGTAGTACCTCATCACCCACCAAAAGAAAACGGGCTGAACACAGGACAAAAGTACTTAATGTGAAACAGCTGCCACCACGGGCAGGGACAGGGCAAAAACAGGGGCACTGGTCAGCTCTGGCTGTAGAGCAGAGGTTCTCAATCTCTGGGTAGCGACTCCCACGGGCTCACACATCAGATAATTCACTATCATAAAGAACAGCTGTCAAAGTACAACGAAATTAACTTTATGGTTTGGGATTAACATGACACAAGGAACTGTATTAACAGGCCATAGCATTAGGAAGGTGGAAACCACTGCTGTAGAAGAACTGGAAGGAAGCAGGATCCATGGGTAGTAGTAGTTTGGCCTCTTCTGTGGGGAGAGATTCTGGGTCCAACCTGTCAAGCAAAACCAGAGTCAGGCCAGCCCTAACTTCCTCAGCATTCAGGAGTGTGGGAAGCCCTGTGGATAGAATACTCACTTCAAAGATCCTGGAACTTTTCATTGAGGGCCTGCATGATTGCTGAAACACAGAAGGACAAATGGGTATTCCGGACACAGACACAGGAACCCACCAGCCTGAGCCTCATTCTCTGTTCCACAGGAACTTCCAGACAGCCACCTCACTGGCCTCCAGCCCCCATCCAAGCAGACAGACTTGGGACAGACTCCCCCACCCATCACCGAGCTCTATGTGCAAACGTTTTCTACAGGAGAACAGCATGGACAGGCAGTCCTCAACGCTGAGTCACAGCAGTGCCAGCCCTACTTGTGAAACAAACAAACAAACAAACAAACAAACATGTGACAACAGACACCTGACAAGCCCCAGGTGCCAGGACTCCAAGGGAAAGTGAAGGAGGAACATTTGAATGTCCAGAGAGAAGGGGACCTGGGGCACTCATCTGCACAGCACACGGAGAGCAGAGAGCCTCTTGGTGCAAGTCCCAGAAGTCAAGGCACAGAGGGCTCCAAGCCTGGCCTGCTTCGTGTCACCTCCCCCATGAGTGCCTGCCCCACTACCCACCATCATCACCTGCACCCAAACACTAAGCTCCCCTCTTCCCCAGTCTGAATGTCCTTCCTGCCCAGGGTAGGCCATACCTAGTTGTTCCTTGAGTTCATCTATCTCCTTCTGCAACATCTGACACTAGCCCAGCAGACATGGAAGAAAAAGAGAGGTTAGTAATCAATGTCTTGGCTTCCTCCCTGCTCCACCCACACTTGCCCTTAATTCTTACACCTCCCACCATCCAGTGTCCCGTGATAAGACTGGCAAAGAACCTTGAACGGGAAGGAGGTGCCCTCTCTCTGTGCAATATGGGATAGAAGTTGGCACAGGAGGTTAATTGTCAGGTTAACTTTGACAGTCACCTCAAGGTCTAGCTGTCGCAGGCACTTCTGAGAACTGACAAATCCATACCTGAGCACAGCCTGGTGTCCCTTGTATTACTTGCTGACTTTCTTCATTAGGGAGTATTGAATCCACAGGTGGATTTTGTTCACCTAGAAAACAATTTTTTTATGTAGCATCTAGATTTGGGGTACAGGTGTGAACAGATTGGTGAAATCTAAAATGAGGCCACATATCCCTCTGTTGGTAGCAACTAGTATCCATTGGGTCATCATCTCAGAAGGCTTTGAGCCTTCCTTTCCTGTTGCTCCTTGTTTGTACAACCAAATCCAAAATCTGAGAGGAGCCCAGTGACTGAGCAGGGCTCACCAAGCAAAAACTCTGGTTAACTAAAAGCCACCTTCTGGAGTTGGTTGTTTCAGTTAATATTTAGAGCGGCAGTACTGGATCTGACTTGTACAACCCAATTGCTGAACTTTATACAAATGTAGTGGGATGATTACAGTTGGTGTTGCCCTACCCTTTAATGTCATGCATCCCATAATCCCTCTCATTTCACAATGTGGCCTGAAGCCAACCCTGACCACAGCTAGTCTCCTGTGGACTGCCTGCCTACCTTGACAGAGAAGCCTAGGAAACAAGTCTGCAATCCCCAAAAGAAAAGAGCCTGAAGTTGCTTTCCTCTCCTCTTCCTCCCACGCTGATCTCAGGACCCCAAAGTCTCACCAGCAGGTGCAGGTGCTCTGGGTCTGGCACATCTCTGGCTCAAGGACAAGAACTGCGGGTTTCCTGTAACTTGAGGCGCTCTGGTGTTGGAGTCTCCACTGTTAATGCACATGGAAGGCTGCTCTGCCCTGGGTGGTGGAACCTCACACACACAAAAAAATTATCACTGATTATATGTTGTTGAGGGGCTGAGGGGAAAGTGGGCTAACAAAATGGAGGCTTGTAAGGCTCATCCCAGCTGTACTTTCTATCCTCAGTCAGCCTCTGGTCAGGAGGCAGAGCTCAGCCAGGAAGGAGCCCACAGACAATGAAAAGGCTCAGGTCCTGGCCTGGCTTCCTTAGGCAGGAGCCAGGGAGGCATCAGGAGGCCCTCAGGACTGACTACATGCTCAAGTCGTGCAGCCCACGCTGTGAGGGCTCTCTGGACACCAACTACCCAAACTGACAGCCAGGTACACTTCTCACCCCAGCCTGGTTAGAGAGAGGAAATGCACAAGGAATCAAATTGTAACCAACACCTAACTGAGGCTCCCTTGATATCCACCCTCACTTACTGCAGGGACTCCATCCTAATCAGGATGAGTGCCCACTGACAACTTCCCAAGCCAAGGTAGGGGGAGCAGTGCTGGGGAGGGAAAGGGCAGGGTGACAAGAGACAGGGGATGGGCTACTCACTTGGGCCTGTAGGCCAGGATCTCTTGGTGAGTTATTATCTTCTTTGGGCCCTGCCTGTGTCTCCCTTGTCTTTTTTGCCATGGATTTCTTCCCAGTGCAGAAGGGCTTGCACTCTTTGGGCCCTGAAGGCAGTGAGCATTTGCTGGCCTTTCCTAGCAGGGCAACCCCTGAGATTGGGGGTAGGGTGGCTGGCCCCACAGGAGCTGAATTGAGTCTCTGCCCCCATAGTGTGAAGTTTCTCCCCTGGGGACCTTTTGAAACATCTGAGGAGCTCTTCTCCTGGGCTTGCTTCTTTTTGGGACTGGTCTTGTGCAGGGCACCTGAAGCAGCAGAAGCTGAGGCAGGGGCAGCAGCTGCAGTAGCTCCTTGGTGGCTGGGCCTGCTCCCTTCTTTGCCCCAGACCACACTTGGCTTTTTCTTAGACAAAGAGCTTTCCAGTTCTCCTGCAGCCTGCCTTCCCACACTTGACCTGAGTCCCCAGATAGCACTGGACAGTACAGAATGGGGAGCATGGACAAAACTTCCTCTGCCATGGACATTTGTGTGTCTAGCTATGTTATCCAGCTCAGTGAAGCCACTGGACCTGGCCTGGTCTTCTTTGAGGCCAATGGTTACTTTCTTCATGTGAGTGTCACTGAACTCATCAGAAGACACAGGGTTTGAGGAGGGATATTGGACACCTTGACTGCGCATCATCCTACCTATGGTGCCTCTTCTTGGAGTCACCCAGGCTCTGCCTCGCCACAGGCCTCTGGGGTATGGTGCACCTTCAGAAGCCTGTTTCCCTTTCATAGAGCTCAGGGACAGTGCCCCTCTGTTGGAGCCTTCATCTATGTTTCCCCAGAGAGCGGCCAGTTCAGCAGCACAAGTCTGTGGGGATGGGTACCTGCTGACTTTTCGGGTCTGTAGGTTGGTCAGCTCTCGCATTACAGACAGAGCCTCATTACTGAGCTGGGGCAAAAAATCCAAGTCAACCTCTTCTTGGTCTACAGGGGAAGTGGTCCGGCATTCTGGACCCCTAAACACCCTGCCTCTTTCCTCTGTTGCTTCCAACTTAGGCCCAGACTCCAAGCCACTGCTCTCAGGGCCTGGGAGGCTGCTTTCACCCTGTTTAATCTCTAGAGGACCTTGGATGAGGCTCGGACTCTCTGGAACTCTGGGGCTGATCACTGGGTCCCCTAAACACTCCCTGCCCTCCTGGCCCAAGTCAGCTTCAGGAACAAACACCTGACCCCGCGAATTCATATCACCGGTAGGAGAGCTGTCCTCATCATCACAGGCTGTAGGGGCTGCCACCTCATCTGGAGAGCTCATGGCGATAGAATGGGATACACAGGAAGCTAGTCCCCTTCCTCACCACGGAGAAAGCGAGGCCTTTCGTCACCGATTCCGTATTGCAAGCTTTTCAGAGAACACGCGACTTAGCGAGGCTTCGAAGTCTCGAAAAGGCCTCACACTAGGTTCCAAGCCCCGCCCTTTCTTTAAGAGTCTCCGTCTCTATTGGCTAGGGCTTCGAGTAACGGCCCAACAACCAGGCGCCCTGATTGGTGGCTAGCGGAGTGACAGACCAATGAGAACAGCGAAGCGAAGCCCTCGAGGGTGCGTGAAGTCTCGCGATATTTGAGCGGAGGGCGTAGGGCGTAGGGCACCTGCAGCCGCGGCGGTTACCTTCGCTGAGGCGTAGCTGGCGATGCGGTGAAGGCGGTGACGGTTTTCCCTCAGACTGTGCCTGCAGGGCTGGAAACATGAGCTCTCCTGACGAGGTGTCTTTTCGGGGGGCCAGTTTGGGGCCAGAAAGTGGGGAACACTCAGAAAGACGCCGGTTTGCCCAAGGGTTCCCAAAGGGACACGGCCTAGGTCCTGAGGAGAAGCTGTTACGGAGCAGAGAGGACAAAATGTGTCTCCCGGTCTCCAAGACTTTCCAGTGTGACTCCTGGTTAGACACGGAGGAGATGGAGGGAAGGTCAGTCATTTGGGGCTGCGAAGGTCGGCCTGGCACTCCAGTGGATGACAGAGGGGACAGTTTGGACTTTGTACAGCAACTGGCCATAGAAGGTACAAGCTTCGGGCAGCATGTAGCCAACCGGGAGGCCTGGGGTGTCCATAGACAACCGTCCCCACAAACCTGTGCTGCTGAGCCCTTTAGCATTTGGGGAGAGTCAGACGCAAGCACGATTAGGAGAAGCATGCGGCCTCTGACCTCAACGGAAGGGAAGCAGTACGCAGGTAGCCAACTACACCCCAGAGGTCTGGGGCGAGGCAGGGCCTGGATGACCCCAAGAAGAAGTGCCACTAGTAGGATAACCAGTGATGATACTCAATATCCATCCTCTGACCCTGAGTCTTCTGATGAGTTCAGTGAGATACAGATGATGAGGGTAACCATTTGTCTCAAAGAAGGAAGCCAGCCCAAGTCCACTGGCCTCACTGACCTGGAAGATCCAGCTAGACACACCACTGTCCATGGCAGGGAAAGTTTTGTCCATGTGCCTCCCTCTTTGCTGGCCACTACTCCAAGAGGACTCAGTTCAGGGGTAGAAAAGCAGGCTTCCGGAGATCTGGAAAGCTCTTTGTCTAAGAAAAAGCAAAGTATGGTTTGGGGCAAAGAAGGGAGCAGGCCCAGTCACCAAGGAGCTACTGCAGCTGCTGCTGCCACTACCAGTGCCTCTGCCACTGTCTCTACGGGTGCCCCTGCCCCTGTTACTACTGTGTCCAGTGGCTTACCCAAGACCAGTCCAAGAAAGAAGCCAGCGCAGGACAAGCCATCTCAGTGGGATGCCTCAAGAGGACCCGTGGGGAGAACCTTCCCACCATGGGGGCAGAGACTCAAGTCAGCTCCTGTAGAACCAGCCACTTTCCCCCCAATCTCAGGGGTTGCCCTGCTAGGAAAGGCCAGTAAATGCTCACTGCCTTCAGGGCCCAAAGAGTGCAAGCCCTTCTGCACTGGGAAGAAATCCATGGCAAAAAAGACAAGGGAGACACAGGCAGGGCCCAAAGAAGATAATAACTCACCAAGAGATCCTGGCCTACAGGCCCAAGTGAGTAGCCCATCCCCTGTCTCTTGTCACCCTGCCCTTTCCCTCCCCAGCACTGCTCCCCCTGCCTTGGCTTGGGAAGTTGTCAGTGAGCACTCATCCTGATTAGGATGGAGTCCCTGCAGTAAGTGAGGGTGGATATCAAGGGAGCCTCAGTTAGGTGTTGGTTACAATTTGATTCCTTGTGCATTTCCTCTCTCTAACCAGGCTGGGGTGAGAAGTGTACCTGGCTGTCAGTTTGGGTAGTTGGTGTCCAGAGAGCCCTCACAGCGTGGGCTGCACGACTTGAGCATGTAGTCAGTCCTGAGGGCCTCCTGATGCCTCCCTGGCTCCTGCCTAAGGAAGCCAGGCCAGGACCTGAGCCTTTTCATTGTCTGTGGGCTCCTTCCTGGCTGAGCTCTGCCTCCTGACCAGAGGCTGACTGAGGATAGAAAGTACAGCTGGGATGAGCCTTACAAGCCTCCATTTTGTTAGCCCACTTTCCCCTCAGCCCCTCAACAACATATAATCAGTGATAATTTGTGTGTGTGTGTGAGGTTCCACCACCCAGGGCAGAGCAGCCTTCCATGTGCATGTATCGTGGAGAAATGAGCAGTGGAGACTCCAACACCAGAGCGCCTCAAGTTACAGGAAACCTGCAGTTCTTCTCCTTGAGCCAGAGATATGCCAGACCCAGAGCACCTGCACCTGCTGGTGAGACTTTGGGGTCCTGAGATCAGCGTGGGAGGAAGAGGAGAGGAAAGCAACTTCAGGCTCTTTTCTTTTGGGGATTGCAGACTTGTTTCCTAGGCTTCCCTGTCAAGGTAGGCAGGCAGTCCACAGGAGACTAGCTGTGGTCAGGGTTGGCTTCAGGCCACATTGTGAAATGAGAGGGATTATGGGATGCATGACATTAAAGGGTAGGGCAATATGAACTTTATCCTCAACACCAGAGATTTTGCTGTTGAGCCCAGTTCATGCACTGAGCTCCTTCTAGCTTCTAGCCATAGTGGTAGTCCTGGAAGCATCCACCCAATGCCACAGTCTTAGGAGTTCACAGGACATTTATGCTGCCTTTGGGCAGCAGTGAAGGGAGGAATAAAGCAGGATAGAGCTGAAGACTTACCAGGTACGAGCTACTGCCAGCAGAGGGCATTGCTGCTTCATTTTAGACTCCATTAGTCGCTTCCCACCTGTATGTTCCTGCTTCTCATCTCCACCCCTGTCCCTGTGTTCCTGTGTTTCAGGTGACCAGGAGTTACCTCTACGCCTGCCATTCCCAGTTGGAGACAGGCAGCATCCAGTACAAGGAATAGGAGGGGGCTGCCAACAGGTAAAAAACTTTATCAGTTCTCAGAAGTACCAGTGACAGCTAGACCTTGAGGTGACTGTCAAAGTTAACCTGACAATTAACCTCCTGTGCCAACTTCTATCCCATATTGCACAGAGAGAGGGCACCTCCTTCCCGTTCAAGGTTCTTTGCCAGTCTTATCACGGGACACTGGATGGTGGGAGGTGTAAGAATTAAGGGCAAGTGTGGGTGGAGCAGGGAGGAAGCCAAGACATTGATTACTAACCTCTCTTTTTCTTCCATGTCTGCTGGGCTAGTGTCAGATGTTGCAGAAGGAGATAGATGAACTCAAGGAACAACTAGGTATGGCCTACCCTGGGCAGGAAGGACATTCAGACTGGGGAAGAGGGGAGCTTAGTGTTTGGGTGCAGGTGATGATGGTGGGTAGTGGGGCAGGCACTCATGGGGGAGGTGACACGAAGCAGGCCAGGCTTGGAGCCCTCTGTGCCTTGACTTCTGGGACTTGCACCAAGAGGCTCTCTGCTCTCCGTGTGCTGTGCAGATGAGTGCCCCAGGTCCCCTTCTCTCTGGACATTCAAATGTTCCTCCTTCACTTTCCCTTGGAGTCCTGGCACCTGGGGCTTGTCAGGTGTCTGTTGTCACATGTTTGTTTGTTTGTTTGTTTGTTTGTTTCACAAGTAGGGCTGGCACTGCTGTGACTCAGCGTTGAGGACTGCCTGTCCATGCTGTTCTCCTGTAGAAAACGTTTGCACATAGAGCTCGGTGATGGGTGGGGGAGTCTGTCCCAAGTCTGTCTGCTTGGATGGGGGCTGGAGGCCAGTGAGGTGGCTGTCTGGAAGTTCCTGTGGAACAGAGAATGAGGCTCAGGCTGGTGGGTTCCTGTGTCTGTGTCCGGAATACCCATTTGTCCTTCTGTGTTTCAGCGATCATGCAGGCCCTCAATGAAAAGTTCCAGGATCTTTGAAGTGAGTATTCTATCCACAGGGCTTCCCACACTCCTGAATGCTGAGGAAGTTAGGGCTGGCCTGACTCTGGTTTTGCTTGACAGGTTGGACCCAGAATCTCTCCCCACAGAAGAGGCCAAACTACTACTACCCATGGATCCTGCTTCCTTCCAGTTCTTCTACAGCAGTGGTTTCCACCTTCCTAATGCTATGGCCTGTTAATACAGTTCCTTGTGTCATGTTAATCCCAAACCATAAAGTTAATTTCGTTGTACTTTGACAGCTGTTCTTTATGATAGTGAATTATCTGATGTGTGAGCCCGTGGGAGTCGCTACCCAGAGATTGAGAACCTCTGCTCTACAGCCAGAGCTGACCAGTGCCCCTGTTTTTGCCCTGTCCCTGCCCGTGGTGGCAGCTGTTTCACATTAAGTACTTTTGTCCTGTGTTCAGCCCGTTTTCTTTTGGTGGGTGATGAGGTACTACAATGGGGTGGAAACTGTTCCTTTCTCACCCCTCTTAGAACACTAGTTCCCACCTACACTCTGCTCTACCCCAAATACAGTTCTCATGTATGAACTTTTCAAAAACTAAATAAAGTATTTTATGGAAAAGAAAAAAAAAGAGCAATAATCCTGAGTGGGATGCGGGCCAGCTCCTGAGCAGGCACCATGCAGCCAAGCTTAGCTAGCCGTGCTGGGTCTGGATCCTTAGGAGCCAGGCCTGACACAGCCAGCATTTTACCCCTTCCCCCCTCCCCACTTGCCAAATACCCTGCCCTTGCCCTGGCTCCTGCCTTCTCTGGGACAGTCTCATAAAGCCTATTTTTGTCTCCTGCTGCCCGCATGCAGCAGTTTTTTCTCCTTTCCTGGTCTTCCCTCATCCCAGTCTCTGACCTTCTGGATCAGTCTCTCTGGGATGCAGTGCACTCGGGGAGTACTGGCCTAGTATTTTCACTTCATCTTTGGGTGAAATGAGTTTCCAAGTTTCCCCTTTGAAATGAGTTTCCAAGTTCCCTGACTTGCCCTGGACTATGGCAGTAGAAGTGTAGAGAATGCACCAAGAACACAGCTTCATGGGTGGTGGAGTAAGTGAAGCTACACACACTGTGCACACAGGGTGTAGGGAGCAGAGAAGAGTGCTTGTGTGCCTCTGGCTTGGTGGTAGTGACGTGAGTCTTTAGTGGGTCCGTGGGCTAACTCGGGGAACCTTCCCATGGCGGTGGAAATGTGAGGGTCTAGGGGTCATTTCTTCCAGGTCCTGGTCTGACAAGTGCTCTTATCTGGTCCCCATCTGAAAAGTTCTGGTTTTAAGGAGTTTGTGCAATCTGTGAGGATAGAGGAGAGGACTGGAGGAGAGGAAAGAGGGAGGAAGGAGGAGGCTGAACTCATACCCTCTGGTAGAGCAGCAAGCACATTGTGCTTAACCCATGAGTCACCATCTCTCCACCACCTCCTCGACCGATTTAAAAAAAAAAAAAAAAAAAAAAAAGGTTTATTTTATGTATGTGAGTACACTGTAGCTGTCTCCAGACACACCAGAAGAGGGCATCAGATCCCATTCCAGTTGGTTGTGAGCCACCATGTGGGTGCTGGGAATTGAACTCATATTCCTCTGGAAGAACAGTCAGTGCTTTTAAGCTCTGAGCCATCTCTCCAGCCCCCACATCCAGATTTTTTTAAATAGGATCCAAAGAGTGAACTCAGCTTTTCAGGCCCGAACCATCTTGCTAGCCTGTGCATCTGGTTTTGAAGTTGATGTGTCCACCCGTGTTTGGAAGGTCTTCCACAGGTCTCTCCTCACCCTTCCCACATGTTACAAATCGTTCCAAACATGACACTTGTATGTCCCAGGTCCATCTTCCCTACTTCCTCCAGGACTCCTCATCCTTACAGATAGGTTGGCTTCCAGCCTTGAGCCAGGGTCAAGTGCCAGGCAGGATCTGAGATTGAGGGATGAGCAGGTGTGGGTTCTGCCAGCTCCTATTCCTGAGAAGTGGGGCTTTTCACGTTTGATGTAAGGGGCTGGTGGTGTAAAACATCTGGGGCCATGGAGTCTGTCCCTTGCTCTGGCCGTGTGTGCTGTGAATCTGTGAATGCAGTGTGATTGTCCTTGGTGTGGAAAGCTCTGACTCAGTGACTGGCAGTCTGAGGTGAGACCTAAGCCTTTGGTGGATGTAATGCACACAAGGCAGTGTTCTTGTATTTCTTTGAGTTTATGACCTTTATAAATTTGGAGACTTGTCTGGACTTAATAGTGCAGGCTTATAATCAGTACTTAGGAGTCTGAGACAGGAGAATCATGATTTTATGGGTAGTCAGATCTATAAAATGAAATATTTTTCTTTATTTTTAAATTATATAAGGTTGATATGTGCATGTGAAATGCAAGTGCATTAGGGTTCTAGGGCCTTTATATCCCCTGGAGCTTCGGAATTACTTGCGGTTGTGTGCTGTCAGGTATGATTGTTGGGACTAAGAATTCAGATTCTCTGCAAGAGCAGTGTGTAACCCCAACTGCTAAGCCATTTCTTTTGTTTGTTTGTTTGCTTGCTTGCTTGCTTGCTTGTTTATTCAGTATCTCATATATTGCAGGCTGCTGTTGAACTCACCATGTAGCTAAGGGTGACAATGAATTTCTAACCATACTAAGTGCTGATACTGAGACACCATGCCTAGTTCACTGAATGCAGGGAATGGAATCCATTGTTTCTCAAATGCTATGTAAGTACTCTCCTGATTGAACTATCTCCCAGGCAGAAAACCTATTTTTCAAATCATGCAAAGTGGACTTGGGCTGAAGTCTCAGTGGGTAAAATGTGTACTGTGCTTGCATGAGGGGCTACATTTGGATACCCAGCAACAGTGTAAAAGTCTGAAATTGGCAACAAACACCTGTAACTCCAGTGCTGGGGTGAAGGCAGCTGAATACAGATGTACTCCGGGGGCTTTCTGGCTATCTAGCCTAACTTAATTGGCAAGCTCCAGGTTTAGTGAGAGACCCAGTATTGAAAAAAATAACATGGAAGGGGTGGATAAATGGTTCCATGGTTAAGAGGATATACTGCTGTTGTTCAGTTGTTCACTGTTGTTCAGTTTCCAGCACCCACATCAGGCAGCTCACAGCTGCCTGTAACTCCAGCTCCAGGGAATCTGACACCTCTGGTTTCTGCCAGCGTACACACACACATACACATACACACATATTGTATAAGTGCAATACCATCTCTAGACACATATACCCAGCACATACATAAATACACACACTTAAAATTAGTAAAAATTCAACTTCTTTATTAAAAAAATTATAAAGCAGAGAATGATCAAGGAAAAACTGACTTCTAGCCTCCATAGGACTACTCAGACATATATCATGCATGCAACACACACGGGGGGTGGGGGTGGGGGTGAGGCAGTCCCTGAACTTAATAAACAAACACATCTTTAATCTCAGCACTCAGGAAATAAAAGCAGAAGAATCGGAAGTTCAAACTCATCTTCAGTTATTGGGAGAGTTCAAAGCAGCCTGGGTACATAAGATTTGTCTTTAAAAAAGAAAAAGGAAAAAACCTCAGGGACTTAAGAGATGACTCTACTGTTAAGAGGACCTGGGTTCAATTCCCAGCACCTGCAGGATAACTCGGTTTTCTCTAACTCCTGTCCAGGGGATTCTTCTGGCCTCTAAGGACACCCATGCAGTGCACAGACATACATGCAGACAAAACACCCAACACAGAAATATCACCGTTTTTAAAGTGTCAAAGTCTCGTCGGCCTGTAAATAAATTTTACCTCCACATTTTGACTTCTTTAAAAAACTGTAAGTAATTTATCTTAAATAAATATTGAATGTCCTACCTAACTTTTCTTGAATGTGAATAGTGTGGTTTTGTTTTCAGTGTGGAAATGTGCACAAATACTTTATTTCTGAAGGGAGGTTTACATTCCTGGAATGAACCCAATTCAGTTGGGATTATTTTTCCTAGGGCATCTTGTAGGATTCAGGTTGCTTCCAGTCTCTGTGATGTTTTTGCTTCTGTGTCCTGAGTGTGCAATTGCCTTGGGGCTTGTCTCTTTCAAACTGTCCTCACCAGCTTTCAGTACCCTGGTAATTCCCATCTAAGAACTTATGCTGGGGAATGATCCTTCTTTCTAAGTTTCTCCAGCAGTTTGTATGGGTCATATGTCAGAATTAAGTGGGGAAATATTTGATAGAGAATCCTAAGGGTGTGTGTGTGTGCATGTGTGCATGTGCTCAGTGTATTTCCAACATTTCAGAGACCAGAAATGTTGGATCAAACTCCCTAGAGCTGGAGTTACTGTAGATTGTGAACCACCAGATGTGAATGGTGGAAAATGAATTCTGACCCTCTGTGAGAGCAGTATATGCTCTTAACTACTGACTCTGCTTTCCAGCCTTTGGGTTTTGTTTTCATTTTACCTCATTCCATCTTTTTGTTTGTTTTAGATTTGAGGATCTTACCTCAAACTTCTGGGCTGCATGATGCTCCTCTTTTCAAGTTACTGACTACAGTTAAATTCTATTGCACTCAGCTTTGTGTGTGTCCACATTTAATCATTTTACTGAGTTATTTGTGTACCCAAAGACATTATGATACATTATTTCTAAATGTGGCAGCATCTATCTCCCAAGAAAAATAATGTTTTCCTACAAACCCTTAATTCACTTACTTACCACACTGACTATTTTAACATTGAGACCATCCAGTTACCTCCTTTCTGGTCACATGAAACATTTTCTCATCATCTCAGTAATATCTCTCATTTTCTAAAAGTCTTCTTTCCAATGCAAGGCCATACATTTGTATTACATCTGACTGCCATGCCTCTTCAGTAACTTTTAAACTAGAACGCTGCTCATAACAATTTTACCTTGCAGCACAGGAACTTTTGTGCAGATCGATTGGGACTGTTTTACTCGAAGCCCCTCCTAGTGTGTTAGCATAACTGCCCTGTCATGAGAAGATTGGATATTCTCCATGGGTAACATGCTCTCCTTCCACCTGCCTGACACCAGGATTTTGCCTTGTCTTGATGCTGTTAACTTTTACTTTGTGATGAGGGAGCATGTCCAGCTCACTTCATTGTAAAGGAATTGGTTTCCCTCTATATTTAAAAATGCATCAACTGTATTTTGTGTAGATACTGTGTGAACATCCATTTCCCTCATGGTGTCCTGTTGATTTTAATATCTGCATGCTTTGTGCTATTTTTTTGTGGCCTTTTATTTCCTGCTTTTGGCTCTGGCTTTCTTTTCCTTTTAAAATTGTGTGTGTGTGCGTGTGTGTTCTGTCCTGTTGTTTTAATGCCAAGTCTATAACATAGGCTAAGCTGGCCTCAAATTTGCTGTGTAGCCCAAAATAACTTTGAAGTTTTTATGGTCTGACTTCACCTCCTAGGTTCTGAGATTATAGGTGTGCTTTACCATGCTCACCCAATTTGCCTGTTTTTATTTTTTATTGTATCTCACCAAGCCTTTTACCAGTTTCATTCTTTGTCCAAGCAACCAATTTTTCCTCGCTTACTTTTTGTTTGTTTTACTGTGTTATTCAGAACCCATAGTGATCATTCTGCCTCAGCCTCACCAGTACTGGGGTTACAAGCAGGAGACACCATTCCAGGTTAACAACAGCCAACAAGTGTTTGCATCCCTGTAAGGTTAATGGGGTCCCTCCCTTGTCTGCTCAGCCACAGGACTCAGGCTGCTTGGGAAGGCAGGACGCAGGAGTTTTGACTGCATTTACTCCACACCAGTGCAGGTGTCAGGCAGGTCATAGAGCAACCCCAGGAACACCACTCTGGGGGTGGGGAAGCACAGTCTGAGGTCCCAGGACAGCCGAAGCAGGTTTGGGGGGGTCTCTGGGCCTGCAGGGAGGCCTGGGCCATCTGGTTCTCAGGCTCTTGGGCACCCAGGCACTGCTAGGAAGAGCTGAGAATGGAGTGGGGGCTGGCAGGCTGGATCTAGTCTGGGGCCGAAGGGGAAAATAGGAAGCTCCCAAGGTGGGAAAGTCCTTGGCCTTGTCTGTGGCCAGCGGCAGGCTTGGCTTGGTGGTCATGGCTGGGAGCACAGAGAGGCCTGGTACTGGAGATTAGAGGACAGCTCTGTAGGCAAAAGGCCTTTTCCATTGCTCCCCACAGTGGATCCTGATGAAAAGAGACAGACAGTCCATGGTTTTAAGGTATTTATTGTCATGGCAGAAAGTAGATGAGTAAAACCGTACCCCACTTCTCAGGGTGGGCCTGAGGTTAAGTACCTTTTGCAGGGAGGAGTGTCTGGGAAGGAAAGCTTAATTGGCTAAGCTCTTCAGGCCTTTAGGTACCTCATTAAAATGGAGATCTGTCTTGAGCCTATGTGACCTGTAGTCATGTCCTCTACCTGTGGAGGGGCTTGGAGCTTTGCCCTTAGGTGAGTGATGGCCACAAATCTATGGAGGGCTGTAGTCTTGTGTCAGGACCCTAGTGTCCGGGAACCAGACAAAACACCTACCATCCCTCAGGGTCATGGAGGTTTTCAACCTTAGCTCAACCAGGAACCAGAATACCTTTCACGGTCCTACACATTCCCTTACGGTTTGAACTTGTCTCCATACTCAGCAATAGTAGTTTCCTCCCTTCATCCTTCCCTACCTGAGTTTATGCTTTGGTTCTCTCTTCTTTCTTTCTTTTCTGTATTTGTGGTATTGGGGATCGAGCTCAGGGTTCCCCACATGGAGATGGTACATTCTACCACTGAGCTTGTTCTTGGCCTTGCTCTTCTTTTTTCTAACTTCTCGTTAAATTTAAATTAATGGGGAAACAAAGGACTACTAAGAGGGCTACTTGGGTGCTAAAAGCCATCCTCTCCAACGAGCAAGCGTTTAGGCTGCACTTGAGGCAAATCTCCATTCCTGTAGGACCATGTTAGTATGTCATAGTGCATCCATTCACTGAAATGCTTGATCAATAATGGAGATAGAGATATGTTCTCCCATAGAACAACAGGAATCAATCTAAAAGACCATTGGGAAGGGCCATTTTCATAACACAGTGGTTATCATGTTCGCCTCCTGAGAATGACAATGAGGGGACAGTGAGGTGGCTCAAAAAGCCTGCTGACCTGAATTCAATCCCTGGAATGCACATAATGGAAACAGAAAACTGACTCCTGAAAGTTGTCCTCTGGCCTCTACATGTGTGCTATGGCACATACATAGCCATACATACACACACAAACAAGGAGAAATAGTAATGAGAGAAGTAGTACTAAGGTAAACAGCACCCCTATAAAAATATTATGTGTATTTCATAACCCAAAGCATCACTAAAATGACCTTCTTCATAGAAGATCTCATTGAGATTAGAAATGCTGTGTCATTTGGAGATATACCTTAATTCTCTTCTTTCATGTTTGCTCTGTATGAGAGAGAGAAAGAGAAAGGAGGCAGAGACAGAAATGATGTCACTCAATTTTACAGCTCCTGCTAGCCTTAAATTGACTATGTAACTGTGACTGGCCTTGAACTCCTCCTCCCAAGTGCTGGTACTATAAACATGTGCCAACAGGACTGGCTCTGTTTTCAGATACTTAAAAATGTGTAAAGGAAAAGGAGAATGATACCTATATACTGCAATATCAACTTCAATTTTCAATAAATATTTCCCCTTTAACTGGTACATTTTTGTTCAGAATGTAATTATGATTTTGTGCTGAAAACTTACAAAAAAGTTGCACTTAAGCCGGGCGGTGGTGGTGCACCCCTTTAATCCCAGCACTTGGGAGGCAGAGGCAGGTGGATTTCTGAGTTCGAGGCTAGCCTGGTCTACAGAGTGAACTCCAAGACAGCCAGGGCTACACAGAGAAACCCTGTCTCAAAAAAACAAAACCAAAATAAAACAAAACAAAAGTTGCACTTAAAAACAGTAACTTTAAAAAATTTGCATTCTCCCATCTACTCACTCTCAGAGGTGGAAGTGTTGTGGAATTCACCAGAGAAAACCTTCTTCTTGAACATGGGTTTAAGCTAATAGAAAGTCTTCATTAACTGTCTAGCAACTATGCTGGGTGTTTGGGATCCCAATATAGCCCTAAGCCTTTCCCAGAGTGAGCCTTTAAGCAAAAAAAAAAAAAAAAAAAAAAAAAAAAAACCATATTCTGGCCAAGCACTGATAATGCACACTTCCCAGCATTCAGGAGGCAGAGGCAGGCCAGTCTCTGAGTTCGAGGCCAGCCTGGTCTACAGAGTGAGTTCCAGGACAGCCAGGTCTACACAGAGAAACCCTGTCTCAAAAAATATCCTGGGTTGACATACTTCAATTAACAAAACAGCTAATCAGAAGCAGAGACTATAGAGGCAAAAGGCAAGGTTAGTATAATTAGAAATTTCTGACTGGGAATGATTAACTCTATCCTCAGGGTCCCATCCTGTGACATAAAGTCTGATTCCACAGGGTTTCCCTGTTTCCCATAGGTCAGAATATTTTTCAAAGGAGTTTCCAGCTTTTTAATTTTGTGGCTATTGGATTACATTTTCCTATAGTGTGTTTCTTGGAAGGGGCTTTCTTTCTATAAATACATCTGTGTGTTTTTAGGAAGCATCTGTTTTATAACTTCAATTTTTGCTATGGAAACTATCCTACTCCTGGCAATTAATTATGCATAGAATACCCGGCAGGGTATGCATAGAATTGTAAAGTCTTCATTTCTACCTCAAAAGATAAACTTGGACATCTTTCCTTTTTCCAACCAGACACTTAAAGTGAACATCCACGAGCAAAGGTCAAGATGAATATGGGTGACTGGTCTGTAGTCCCTCTAGCTAATACCTCCCCTGCGTCTGTACTCCTCAGTTTCTAGGCCAGACCTGAGGGGGAAATGGAGTTGGACCATAACCCTATATTCATACCCATAGTGCAAAACACAAGATTCAGGAGGAGGTAGAGGGCCACGGGATTGGAAGGGCCCAAAGCACAATGAAACCTTAATTTCAATGGGTTCATAGTCCAGAAATAGTCTATTTGGCAGCAGTATCTGTGGCTTGTGCTTTCCTGATCTGGGTGTGGTGGACCCATGGTGTAATCCCAGCTACCTTTACCGATATACAAGCAGAGAGAATCACCTTGTATAGTCCTTTCCAGGTTAGTTCCAGGGCCCCTTTGGCTGCTCACTTGGCCTAGATGGTATCACTGGTAGTGAACTCAGAGGTTGACAGCCGGGTCTCTTCCAGAGTCCAATGGATACCCTGTATGGAAAACTGGAGAGCCTTCAGTGATTTGAGAAAGAAATAGATAAAGAGTTCTGCCAACTTCGGGTCTCAGACTGGGAAGCAGTGAAGAAGGTCTTCCAATCATAATCTCATAGAAGGGTAAATCCTTCCCTATATGGGGTGCAGTGGGTCAAAGAAAAGAAAGGAGGCCTAGCCATCTTTTGCTGGACTCTAATGAGAGGTGTTTTTTTTTGTTTGTTTGTTTTGTTTTTTTTTTTTTGTTTTTTGTTTCTTTTTGTAGGAAGCCGCTGTTAGCGGTGGTATAATTTGCCATTCCAAGATGGCTCGGACATCCTGTCCTTCCCACTAGTAAACAATGGACTGCACAGGTGCAAAAGGCAAAAGCGCGCCAAAAGTCACTGCCCATCCCAGGGCGTAATATGAGTAATGAGTGAACAGCCAATCAGAAGTGAACACATCACTCTAGGGTGTATTTAAGCTGTGCCTCTTCCTGTCTTTGGCCCTTCCGCGGTCTTTCACGTTTGCTGATACAAAAGCCTTGCTGTGGTGATACCCGAATTCTGTCTCACGTGTACTCTCTTCCACGGGCGGAGGGGACACGGGAGGTGCGCGGAACAACTGGAGCCGAAACCCGAGAGTTTCAAGGCAACGCGGAGGCCCCCAAGTTTTGGGGCGGGTTAAAAGACTACAGGATCGAGGTACACCTCTGGAAGATATGCCTGGGGTGGAAGCGTTTGTGGCAAGCGGATTTAAACTCACCGCTGCCACTCCACTAGCTAGCCTCTTGCTTACATTGCATTTGTTTTTAACTTATTTGTGTTGTGAGAAAGAGGGCCACTCTAGCATACCAGAACCAGGGTGTGTTAGCCGGCATCAGGCCAAAGGGTCTGGGGGTCAGGCCAAAGAACCTGGGGAGAAAGAGTACTCAAAAGGAACAAGGGCTACTGCAGAGCTCATTAAGCTTATGGAACCTTCACCAGTGGGTGGAGAGAGAGTGGAGGACAAAAGGATCCTCCTTTATGACAGAATCTTTGGGGAACCGGAGCAAGCAATGCCAGTGATAGAACAGATGATCTTCGAAAAGGCCACAGCTGAATGCGGTTTGGAAAACACCCTTACTAACGCAGGACTAGCAGCAGCTAATTTACAGAGGGCTGCTGTCCTTCTCCAAGGTCAGGGACGAGATAGGCCCGAACCATGGCCAGGAAGGAGGGCTGTTTGTGCTTATTCCACAGGTGAAAACAATTCAATTTGGGTCCCTATGCGGCTGGTGCAGATTGTGAAGAATGAAGCTAGGTTGCAAGATTACGGCCCTGATTATCCTGACACTGATGTTCGATTTGGCGATAAGTATACCACTGTGGGCCATAGTCAGATCTTGGCCTGTTCCCTTGCCAGTACATTCAAATGCTGAAGCACCTCCATAGTTTACAGCTATTGAGTGTTACTTGGTTGCCCTGGCCTCAGGGGCATCCGCTGACAGCCTGGGTCATAAATGCTACATGTTTTCCATTAAATTTTACACTTTGTTTTGTGGCAGCAAAACTTTATAGCATAAAGGTAATCTACTTGGTGTTGATTTGAGAGAAAATAGATTGCTTACATCATTAAAGATTGGTTTTTTGATTTGCCTATGTTTATAGAGAAAAGATACAACACGTGTCTTTTAAGGTTTACAGTTTAAATTTAAGGTTTAAAGTTAAGGTCAAAATCACACAGTTCAGGACTAGCCAAGCCTCAGAGGACAGGCCTGAGGGAGGTTACATTTACATTTGAATTGAGACAATGCAGACTGAGCTGCAGAAGCTCAGGTGCTAAAAGCTCCTTTTGTCCTGGGTCTTTATAACCCGGGTCCTAGAAATGTGCTTACGGGGTCTCTTGTCTTCATTGTTTCTTGTGAGAAGAGGGATAAATCTGAAAACCAAAGACTTTACAACAGTCTGTGGGCTAAAAGTTATGATTATGCTGGAGAAATTAAAATTATGTCTACTTCCCTCCATGAGTATAACTGTACCTGCTGATAAAATATGGTTCAAATTATTTTAATTCCTTTATATTTAAAGTTGTTAAAAATGAGATGCCTTGGATTCCTCTAATATATGTAACAATTATTAGAGAATAAGGTTGGCTTTTATCTGATATTCTCATGGGACTAAAAAAGATTGGTTATTAAATTAATCCAAAATAAAGTTCAAATTTAAGATTTATACAGCCTAACTTGCCTACTCCAGCTGCCATTTCAGTAAATGCTTATAGAATTTTATAGATATAAAAGATATTTTTATACCATCCCTTTACATTTCTGGTAAAGGTGAGAGATTTACAGGCAGTAAATTTATTCATAATTTTTAAGAGCCCATGAAGCAATATTTGTTAGAAATAATTGCTTCAGAAAATGGTTAATTGTTTTACATTTTATATATACAAATATTGTTGCTGCTTTAATACAAAAAATTAAGAGGTTAAATCTTTTGGTGTGTATTATTCATTGTGTGATACTTTATTAGTGGATTTCTCTAAAGAAGTTTTTTCTGCAAGCCATTGCTCCAATATAACGAGCTTTAAAAATTTTTAGAGTACTTGTTACTCCAAAAAAGGATTCAAAGACAGTGTCTTTCAATATTTGAGACCTCAGTTATATCCTAATCAGATGGGGCTAGAGAGATGGCTCAGCCGTTAAAGGCTAGACTTTTAAAATTTAAAAGCTGAACTCCCAGCAACCACATGGTGGCTCACAACCATTTGTGGTGGGGATCTAACGCCATCTTCTGGCTTGTGAGTGTACATGCAAAAGAAAATGGTTTACTTTTAATCTTGATTTGCTCTTAGTGATTTTTAAAAGTTGTTAAGAGATATTATTTGGCTAAAACCTCATCTTAAGCTTACCATAGGAGGATTTAAACCTCTGTTTGATGTTTTCAAAGGGATGCAAGTCCTAAATTAAATCATATGTGTATTTTCTTGAGTTTATCCTGCTTCAACACAATTAAATTATGTGTTGTAGCCACTGTTTAGAATGTTAAAAAAAAAAGGGTGTATCTGCCTTTGTCTTGTTGAATGGTGTGTTTCATGAAGTGCAGAATGTTTCGGCTACATGATCTAATATCTCTAGCCATTTGAATAACATTAAAATTAATAAGGTGTTTAAGAATGCATCTGCACAACCGGTGTCGGTGTGTGTGGACCCTCCATTTTTCTTTATGTTATCCAACTTTCAGAGTAATTCTGATATCTTGGATTGTAAGAATGTTATGTGCTTTTTAGCACAATGCTGGAATGGATCACTAGACCTAGCCATGGTTAATAAAGTTACAGCAGCTACTGTTGTTAATCAAATTTCAGAAAAGACCTCTAAGGCTTTGACCATTTTACAGAAAGTGGATACATATCAGGCATCCTGTTGGTCAATCAGAGAGTTGATTTGCTCCAAGCCCATGTGGAGCAGCTCACGGATGTGGTTCAAATGAGCTGCGTGTCAGCAACCCCACATCTAGGTATTACACCTCTGAGATTTGTGAATGATACATTTATTCAAAGCCATAATCTTTCTGCTTATTTAAAAGGGAATTGGAATGGGGAGTTGGACCAGGTGCAACAGCAATTGCAGATTCGGATTTCGAGCCTTGATGGAGTGCGGATGGACCCTGTTTCCCTTGGCAATTTTACTTCTTGAATTTCTTCTGCTTTTTCTTTCTTTCTTAAATGGGTGGGGATAGGCCTGCTTGGTACTGCCCTATGTTGTAGATTAGTGTTCATGATGGTTGGTCTGTAAGCTCAGAGCCCAACAAAAACGTGACAAGGTCGCTAGCACCCAAGCACTCACAGCCTTGGAGCAAGGATCTCCCCCTGAACTTTGGCTATCTAAGCTAAGAAAGTAGCCGATGACTGAGACCCTCAGTCGATGCACCCCAAGGGTTCAGCCCATTGCACTGGGTTGATGAGAGGTCTAAGCCCAGCCAGCCCTTGCCTAAATAGCTGTGGTACCTGAATAGTAGGTTGACAGCCCTTGCACTCCTGGGAGCTATACTCCATTGCACAGGGATGGGTGTCAATTCCTCTTTACATCCTCTTAGCCCTTGCACCCAGAGGACTTGTTTCCATTGCACCTGGTAGGGTAAGGGAGAATCTTCGGGCTGTAAGCTCTTGATCGCTTATTCCCCCAAGATGGAGTTTGCTTGATCGGGCTTGAATTCGAATCTTGATTGGTGCTGCGCTTAATAGGCAAAAGGCTGTTTCATATTAATAATTTAAACAGGGGGAGATGTAGGAAGCCGCTGTTAGCGGTGGTATAATCCGCCATTCCAAGATGGCTCGGACATCGTGTCCTCCACTAGTAAACAACTAACTGCGCAGGTGCAAAAAGGCAAAAGCGCGCCAAAAGTCACTGCCCATCCCGGGGTGTAATATGGGGTGATGAGTGAACAGCCAATCAGAAGTGAATACGTCACTCTAGGGTGTATTTAAGCTGTGCCTCTTCCTGTCTTTGGCCCTTCCGCAGTCTTTCACGTTTGCTGATACAAGTAAAGCCTCGCTGTGTTGATACGAATTCTGTCTCACGTGTACTCTCTTCCACGGGCGGAGGGGACACGGGAGGTGCGCAGAACATCTTTTAATGCCCTGTTTATTCTTTTTACCTGACCAAAACTCTGAGGTCTATATACACAACAATGTTCTCAATCTACATTTAATAGATTAATATCTGAGCTATTAATTAAGAAGTTTTGGCTATGAAAGTTGGGCCCATTGCTAGGGGAAGGTCAAATCAGGGGATCCGAGAAACCTTTTAGCTGCTATCTGTGCAGTTTTAGTCTGGGTAGGAAATACTTTTACCCACCAGGAAAAGGTGTATTTAAAAACTAGCAAGTGCTTTTCTCCTCCCCAGCCAGGCCAGATCTTGGTGAAGCCAGTTTTCACAGAGTTCACTGGAGTGTTGGTCTCTCATTCCGACCCCTTTCTGAGTAAGAATTCTCTGTTTTTGATTCACTGAGCACAAACTTGGCATCTGGCTGAGACATAACGCCCTAGACTGTCCCGTCTGCTAGGCAATGGCTACTCCTGGTTGTCAACTTGACTGTATCTGGAATGAACTACAATCCAGAATTGGAGGGCACACCTGTGATCCAGATCTTGGGGCTGGAAGATACAAGTTTCTGACCTGGATTTTGGCATGGAGATCTTGAGGCATAGTGGCCATAAAAAGCTTAGACCCAGGCAAGATACTACATGCCTTTAATCCCAGGAGATAAAGCAAGTCCCAGATCCAGGTGTGGTAGTACACACCTTTAATCTGGGCCACACCTTCTGCTGGAGACCTACATAAGGACATTGGAAGAAAGAAGATTCATTCTTCTTGGACTGCTTGCACTTACTAGCCAGCACATTTGTTAGAACCTACTCCTACAGAAGACTGCCTGAAATAACCAGCTTTATGCGGCTGAGCAATGACTAGATTCTTGGACTTCCCATCCACAGCTGCCCATTGTTGGGTTAGTTGGACTGCAGACTATTTAGTCATCACAATAAATTCCCTCAATATATAGAAACATCCCATAAGTTCTGTGACTCTATAGACCCCTGACTAATACATATACTATCCCTTGGTCTGAGCCTCCAGTTTTGTGGACCCCAGCCTGGTGAAGGTCAATTAGTTACCAGAGTCCTGCTAGTTGTTTCTCAGAAAATTATCTTTCCCTCTGGTGTCCTCCATCAACCTGTGTGTTTGAGGCACCCATTCCTTCTTTTTGCATTCATCCCCAATTTCTTCTTGGTTGTATCATGGAGTCTCAGGAAGTACTGGGTCAAGGTATGTCACCAGCATATCAATAGGCCTCACTGGTCTTAGGACCATTTGTCAGGCAGCCAGGTCAGCAGCCTAGCAGTGGAGGACAGCAATTCATAGAATTGTAGAAGCCAAATAACCTCTAGGAAAGCCAAGACTTTTTTTTCTTGAGAAGACCTTTTTCTCTATAGATCTATGGGCATGCATGGTAGTAAAAGCATAGTGACTGTCTATGTATATCTCGGTGGACTTTTCTTTTTTTCACCTGAGAGCCCCAATAACATCCATCAGTTCTGCTTTTGGGGCTGAGGCGCCTGGCTTGGGCCTAAATCATTACAATTAAGGTAACTACTGCAGCTCCCACATACCTGGTTTCTTGTAACTGTCATGGCTGAGTACCTGTGGGTCACCATCAGGAAAAAGGGTAGCAGTATTGTGAGAAAAATATTTCCCGGGGGTGGGGGGGAGAGGGAGTCGGGCGGCCGGGTCTCAGCTACGGCTTCCCACACCACCACGGAGAGTCCCACATTCACGCAGCTGTCGGTGGGCGGGCCAGCGGCTACATCGACAAGGTTCCAGGATTCCAAAAGCTGGAAATCTGGTGGTGAGACCAGGCAACATGTGGAGTCCGGTTTTCCAAAGCTTTATTGTTCATGACATGTTGAGTGGACATAGATGGTATGCGCTTCCCTGCCAAAAGCCAGGGGAGCCAGCCGGACTTTTATAGGGAGGGGAAAAGGGGAGGGAATAACTTAATTAGCTACGCCCCTGGCCTTTAGATAATTCATTAATATTTAAATCTCTGGAGGTGGAGACCTCTACCTGTGCTACGTGATTGAAGGTTGCAGGTTAAATAGAGTTACCTCGTCCAAGGCCCAACACAGTATTGATGGCAATGGTCCAGAAGTAGGGCTTGGTACTGGGTCACACAGGCATCAGACAACCAGTGTTCTGTGTTTTTTGGAGGAGGGCCTCAAAGGCATGGGGTGCTGTGAGTACAAGATCTTGATCCAAAGTTACTTGTTTGTTGTTGTTGTTCTTTTTCCACTAGACTAGCAGTAGCCACCACAGCTTAGACAGGTGGGCCATCCGGTAGCTACAGGATACAACTGTTTAGACAGGTATGTCACAGGGCATTTCCATGGCCCTAAAGTTTGGGTTTCAACCCCCTTTGTCTTTTGTATTGTGGACAAAGAGATGAGAAGGTTTTCCAACAGCCTGGAGATGAAGTCAGAGCTGTTTTTAAAGCTTCAAATGCCTTTTTTGTTTAGTCTCATTCCAGATTAAGGGCTCAGCGCCCCACTTTATGTTGGTACTTAGAGGCCTTGCTATTGCCACAAGCATAGCATCCAGAGGCAGCAGTACCTAGATGTACTAGGAACTCTCAAACCTATCTCTTAGCCTTTGGAGTTGGGATCTGAAGGATGATGGCAGCAATCCTACTCTGAAACAGGCTCCTTTTGCCTCCCTTCGGCTGGCAGCCAAGATAGGTAACCTTCTACAAAGCTGGGCTTTCTTAGCCAACATTCTGTAGTCCATGGTCTATAACTCTGGCAGCAGTCCCTCAGTGGCCATTTTATAATTTATTTTCTTGGGAAGCCTCTGATGTAAGGGTAGGAGGTCAGCATTTAAATCTTTGGGCAACCTGGCCCACAGAAATTACCTGCTATAACCTTCCTCTGGGTTTGTACATTTAAAATCAAATATGGGTTGGTTCACCTCTGCCAATAGGAGGCTGAAGAAGGCATCTTTTAAGCCCAAGACAATCTATGCATGTTTCTATGAAACAACCAGACTCATGAGAATCAGAGTCTTAGATTTATTCACAGGGAGGAGAAGAAAGGCATAGTCCAGGATGACTGACAGGGCATTAGCATGACTGTCTCTTTAAGACAGGCAATATAGACTGCAATTTACATTTTTGTTTCCAAGGCCATTGGGTATTGTTCCATCTGAATGGAAGTAGCTGAACTGGTTAGTTAAACAATTATATGAGCTTGATGTTGGGCCATTCCTATAGGGGTTGGTTTCTACCCAGATGCCCGAGAATCTTTTATCTTTTGACTGGAAGCAGTTAGGAGATAGTCTTGTGACAGAGGATAAGACACAAAATGTTGCTGGGTATCTGTAAGTCTAACTGTGTCTCATCATCAGAGAAGGCGACAGTGGCTTTCAGTTTGTCAAGAGCCAACAAGTAGAAGCTAAAAACTAGCAGGTGATTTTCCTGACATGGGTCTGCCTTGCATTATAATCTACAATGGATTTGCTCCAATAGGCAAGAGCCAGGAGAAATTCATTTTAAGAAAGATTCCTGATATTAATATGCTTTTCCTGTTATTATTAAATATATATATATATAGCAATCACTAGGTATTAGCCCACCCTTTAAGCAGATCTCTGCAGAACAACGAAGAAGTACTGTCTTCTAGTGATGTTATATAGATAAATAGATGACTTCTTAAATTTTAATGGTGATCCTATAAAAATTCCTAAAATTATAATTATTAAGCTCTTTTGATAACACTGCTATTAAATTCTTTCTGATTGTCAAAACTGCAATGAGAACTCTGCCAGTCTTTAGTGCCGTGAGTTAATTGCTTCTGAGATCATAAACAGGCATCTACTACTTGGAGCACATTCCAAGAGATTGTAAAACCATCAATCAAAGGTCATAAAAAGGGAACTAATGATTTACTATAGGTATAAGGACAGAAGATAAAATATTGGATTGGTTTATCTATACAAAAGTTCACTAATACCTTGGTCATAGGAGTTACGGTTTTTAACTCTCCATGAATCTGTAGAGCTGGTGACAGGTGATAAATGTTTAGCCAGATAATTACTCCTAATGGATATGCATATAAACATTCTCTGTTGTAAACTTTTTATTCAATTTTACAGTTTGAATTTATGTGTAAACTTGTGAACTTTTTATCATGTGATCATGTATTCTGAAGGATGTATAAGTGCTGAGGACAGAAAGAGAGAGAACACTTTTTTTAGACAGAACTTTTTAGACAGAACTTAACTGAACTGAGAACTTTTTAGCCAGAAATGAATTCAAGAAGAACTTAGAAATAAAGGCATGGCATTGGGAATAATGGTATTGAGAGTAAGGGCATTACTGTGACATCAGAGCAGGAGGAGAGAGCAAGATTTGAAGGAGAGTACAGAGTGAAATAACTTAGAAACTATCAGAAACTAAGAGAGCAATGTGCAGAATGCAGAAGGTAAGAGGATAAAAGAAGCTGCAGAGAGCATAAGGAGCAGGCAGGCTTCTCCTTACCATGGGACAGAGCAGGTCTTTTCTTAATAAGACAGTCTTGGTCTGATTAAACTAAACAAAGCTTTCTTCTTACAGACTTAGGTTTGATTCTTTTAGCATTAAAAGGGTAGAAGCTTTTTCTTTCTCTGTGCAATAAAGATTGGAGCTCATTTTTCATCCAGAATGAGTGAGTGCTTTCCGCACTGGGGCTTAGTCTTTTGCTCCAAATGCATATGTAAGTATGAATGTGTGTGTGTGTGTGTGTGTGTGTGTAATTATGAAAATGTATGCAAACTGAGCCTAACTGGTTTGAATGGAAATGTATAAATATGCATGCGTGAATCCCTATATGACTTTATGTGAGTTTATGTTTATCTGCTTATGTAAAAGTTTTTTTTTCTTCTGTGAGCATGATTCTCTTCTCCTGGTTTAATAGAAGTTTATTGCTCCAAACTTCCCCCTAGCCTGACAAGCGAGGCATCTGGACAAAAGGGGAAAGGCTCTAGCAAGTAATCCTTTACTTAATACCCTGCTGTTTTATCATAAGATGCTAAATAGTTTCTCTCCTCAGAGGAACTCAGACGGCAGGCCAGGTACTGAATCAAAGTGACTTAGATTATAGATAGGTAAGCATTTTAGTATTATAGAGTAATCCTAAATATCTCGTGTAAGACCAACTCTTACCCCCACCGACACTCTTCCCCGTCCACTTCTTCAAGAAGAACCAAGAACAAGAAGAACAGCCAGGGTTGGCCCCCAGTATTAGTTTGTGCAAAAGGTCTTGTTCTGATTAGGGGCTCTGAGAACTGATTCAGTTTTCTGTTCTTAAAGATCCTTTGAGCTATCTCCAGCTACTGGGATCTACTTAGACCTTTAAATTATTTTTTTTTAGATTTTATACCCTTTTTCCTGTATCTAGGGCTGACTGAGTTATAAAGGAAATCTTTTTTAACGGCTGCCTAATCCTTCTAAAAAGGACCTAGTGAAAAATGTTTGAAGTCTCCTTAGACAGAAGGGAAAGCCCCTTCTGTCCAGGCTGTGTTGTCTGGCAGTGACCCAGTGCCCAGCCCAGGGACAGTTTTTCTACCTTTTTTCCAGAGAATGGTGGGTTTTATGGATCATTGATTATGAAGGAGACATAAATCATGAAACAGAAAGGAGTAGAACTTTCTTTTTTTTCCTTCAGGCTTGGCACAGGGGGAACTTTTCTTCTTCCCTGGGGCTGCTTAGAGTAGGCACTGAGGAGAGGGGATGGTCACCTGGGAGGACTACTTCCCCACCCCTGTGTGTGAAAGAGTTAAAGATGGAGTCAAAATGCAGATCAGCTTGTTCTGCGCTTTGGGTCCTAGGAAACTACCTATCCACAAGATAGGTATGATGAGAGATCAGGGTAGCGTGACCAAGCGCTGTGGGTACCAAGAACTAGAAATGGATTAGATAGAGTTTGAGAAGAGTTCAGGTCAACGCGCCCGTGTACCCTGGATACCAGAGAAAAATTGAATAGGGTCTTAAAAGAACAAAAGGATATTCCCCCTGACCATTTGTTGAACCTGTCACGGGAACTGAACACTAGACAGGTACTTTCTATAGATACTTAATCATGACTCCCCCCTCATTCCCCCTGGGCTGTGGCTTTTCCCTTATAAAAAGCCCTTCCTCTTTCCGGAAGGGGTCGTACTTCGTTGCAGGCTGGAAATGCGACCTCAACGCGTTGATTTGAAATATACCTCTTGCAGTTACATCAAGTTTGGTGTCTTTGCAGTTATTGGGGTGGCTTCGAGTTCCCAGGAACAGGGAGGGAGTTCCTCCCTTCCTGTCAGGCCTAACATCTGCATTCATCTTACCTTGGAGGGGCTGGATGAGAGACCTGGCCCCTCCCCACCAACTCTGACTTGTGAACAGGAGTCAAACAACAAAACAAGCCAAGCTCTTCTGACCCTGGAGTGGGATAGGTGCTTTTCTTTTGTTTTTATTTGTTTCTCTGGGTGGCCTGGCAGAGCCAAAAATATTCAGTTCCTGACAGGAAGGAGCACATATTTTAAGCCAGGTGGTGAGAGGGTCTCACAACAGAGAAAGTCACTGGTCCATACAGGGAAACAAAACTGACAGAAACATATAGAAAGACACACAGATAGAGACACACACAAAGAGACGCAGAGTAAAAATAACCATGGGTGGCCACCACACATTCATACACTGAAAAGACAGAAATATCCAGTGTTGTCTTAACGTGGGTCCTGGACACTGAAACAGCAGCAGTCTCGTCTGTGCTCTCCTATGTGTCCATACAGAAGGCGCCTTAACCAGACTTACCTCCGGAGGTGACAGACCAGGCGACTTTCTAATTTGCTTTCTTTTGAGGTGGAGGTGTCAGACTCCTCTGAAGCATTAGGCAATGATTGATCAAGGGTAGCTCTGGGGACCTGGGGTTGCATACCCCCTAGGAGCTCCTTGACCACTGCATTCTTCCCCTAATACCTGGGATCTCAAGGTCTTACTCTGGGACCTTGGTAGGACCTGCAGAAGTGTTGTATGGTATTTACCAGAGAAGACTTCTCAGAATTGGGTGTAAACCAATAGAAAGTTTTTCTCAAAGTCAGCTTTTAAGAAAAAAAAAAAAGCAATTATGTCCTGGTTTGACATACTTCAGTTAACAAGAACAGTTAGCCAGAAGCAGAACTACAGAAGCCAAAAGGCAAGGTTAGTACATTTAAAGATTTTCTCACAACTATGGACTTTGATAGATTAGACTTTTTGTTTTGTTGATGTTGTTGTTGTTTTCTTTTTATTAATCATTGCATTCATTTACATCTTAAATAATATTCCACTTCCCAGTTACTCCTCCATAAGCCCCCCATCTCACATCCATCCTCTCCTCCCTCCCCTTTGTCTCTATGCGGGTGCTCCCCCACCCACCCTCTCCTGCCCCACCCCTCCAACATCCCCCTATACATTGGGGCATCAAGCCTCCACAGAATCAAGGCCTCCCCTCCCATTGATGTCAGACAAGGCCATCCTCTGCTACCTATGTATCTGGAGCCATGGATCATCCCTCCTGTACACTCCTTGGTTGGTGGTCTAGTCCCTGGGAGCACTGGGTGGTCTGGCCAGCTGATGTTGTTCTTCCTATGGGGATGAATCCCCCTCAGTTCCTCCAGTCCTTCCACCAGCTCCCCCACCGAGATCCCTGAGCTCAGTCTGATGGTTGGCTCCAAGTGTCCACATCTGTATTTGTCAGTTGCTGGCTGAACCTCCCAAGGAACAGCCACACCAGGTTCCTGTCAGCAAGCACCTCTTGGCAACGGCAACAATGTCAAGTTTGGTGTTAGACTCTTTGTTT
The DNA here is from genome assembly GCF_011762505.2 of Arvicanthis niloticus. Lineage (NCBI taxonomy): Eukaryota > Metazoa > Chordata > Mammalia > Rodentia > Muridae > Arvicanthis > Arvicanthis niloticus. Next base: position 55,332,878 of record NC_047679.1, on the reverse strand, counting down.
TCATCTTGGCATATAGTACTGTCTTGATGCTGAGTTTTATAACCTGTTGTGCTAAGGTCTGGAGGCCTCCTAAAGTCTGGGGCCCTGTTGCAGAAGGTCAAAAATAAGACAAAAAGAAGTGAGGAGGGCTAAGAAGCTGGCTCAGTAGTTTACAGCACTTGCTGCTCTTGCGTGGACATGGGTTCAGTTCCCAGCACCCACATGGTAGTTTGCAACCCTTCCTAACTCGAGTTTCAGGAGATCCCATGACCTTTTTCTGACCTCTGAGGGCACAAGGCACACACATGGTACACATAAATGCAGTAAAACACACATACACACATGCAATAGAAAGAATATATATATATATATATATATATATATATATATATATTTGTTGAGATAGGATTTTTCTATGTAGCCTTGACTGTTCTGAAACTTGGCCTTAAAGACATAGAGCGCCTCCTGCCTCTGCCTCCTGAGTACTGCTTAGCTAATTTTATTTTTTAATAAAGAACAAAACCCAAAATTATGTCAAATGAAATAAATGACAGGCACAGAAAAACATAGTTCTCACTCATATGTAAATGCTAAATGAACTTTTCTAATCAGAAAATAATAATAAAATGGTTACCAGAATTTGAGATCAGTCAGGTGACAGGGGATAGAAATAAGCTGGTTCATCTGGGTTACGGGTGCATGTCTATAAACCCAGCACTCCGGAGAAGACCAGGTTCCTAGCCAGCCTGAATTGCATAGTGAGACCCTAACACACATGCCCCAAAAAGAAAGAAGTTGCTGAATACTGTATCACCACTAAATAGCAAACTAAGTTCTAGTATCACAGTTGCATAATTGCAGTTAATAATGATTATTCTAAAATGCTAGAAGGAAGGATTTTGAATGTTTGCAAAACAAATAAATGATAAATATTGTTCATTTCCTTGATTTTTATCATTACATATTGTTACATGAAATATCAGTTTCCACAGGCCTGTTGTGGTCGGCACATGCCTTTAATCCCAGCACTCTGGGGGGTAGAGGTAGGAGGATCTCTGTGAGTTTGAGGCCAGCCTGGTCTACTCATTGACTTCTGGGACAGGCACGGCTACATAATGGAACCCTGTCTCAAAAAAAGAAAAGAATGTCTTAAAGTCACCTACATTTTAATACCCTTTTGTTACTGTTTTGTCTGCAATATTGGGGATTGAAACCAAGACTTTGCACCTGCTAAGCAAGGACTCCATTACTAAACTGTCCCCAGCCAGCCTTGTAATACATGTCTATGACCACCAGAGGGCAGTGCCGCTTAGGCTGTTCCTTGGGAAAGGGTAGGTTGCCAGTGATTTAAGCTAGAGTGGTTGGCTCTGAGGTTGGTTAGCCAATTTAAAGAGAGTGGAAGGTGATGGCGGTGGTCATTGTTCTGATGCTGCCTCTTGATTGAAACTTTGACACTTCAAAACACTGGCCTCTTACTTCCACTTCCCTTGTGACAACTTTTTGTTCTCTACACAGAAAGTGAATCTACTGATTGCTGAGCCAGGGATGAGGTCTCCTCAGACAGACAGAGATAGCAGCAGGTGGATTTGTGGACTCCTTTAAGGCTTTATTGTTTATGGGGAACAAAGCTACAGGAATTGTTTCTGGAATATCAGCTTTCAGACATTTCTGATATTTCTGGAATATCAGCTTTTGCTGTCAGTGCTATTGAGTGAAGGCTCCAACTGATATGTGACATTAACAGGGAAAGTCTGATTACTTATTAAATCGATTGACGGAATAAAAAATATGGTTCTCTGGGACCATCCCCCTTTGCCTAAAGATAAATAGCATTTCCTGTTGTAATCACCACTTCATTCTCTCACCCCATCTTTTAGAAATAGAACTTGGTACTAAAAGCCAGGGCTGTACCTCAGTTGGGATATGTGGGATACATGGGATACATGAAAGTCTCTGCCCCTCCAGAAGGGAGAGGGCAGCAAAGGTTGCTCAGTGGGTAAGAGCTTTGGCCACACAAACCTGGTCACCTGAGTTCCATCATCAATACCTAAACGTGGAGGGAAGAACTGACTTCCATACACACACTGTGAGCACACATACACACAAATAATGTTTCTTTGGAAACATAAAGAAATTGAGTTTCTATAATTCACCCCCCTTTTAGAATGGGTAGTGGAACACAAAGAACCATTTATGTAGAAATTTTAAATGACTAGTGAAATATTTTAAATATTTTAAGGGTATTTTCAGACTGTTCCTGAGGGTTTCTCATCCTTTTAAAGCACACTTTTTTTTTTTTACTAATAATTCTATTATATTATTAGAAGACAATCTGTTGGTTGATCTTGGGACCTCCCCTCCCTCTGCCTTCTTTAGAATCTTCTGTAGTTCCAGCTAGACTTGAGTGTGCAGATGCAGATTTTGATCCACCCACCTCCACCTCCCAACTGCTGGCGTTAACAATTGACAGATGTGAGCCACCAGTGCTGGCTCTGACTTGCTATTTTATTTTTACATATAGGGGTATGTGCTCGTGTATACAGACATTTATGTACACACAAGGCCAGGAGTTTATGCTCAATGGCTTCCTTCATTACTCTTCACCCCTCCCCACTTTTTTGAGACAGGATATCACTGTGTAGCCCTGGGTGGCTTTGAAGTCTTAGAGCCTCTCTGCCTCCTGAGTGATAGGATTAAAGGTGCCTGCCACCATACCAGCCTCCACTTTATTTTTTGAGACAGGGTCTCTTACTAAATCTGGAGCTCAGGGACTGGCTAGACTAGCTGGAAACCCTTGGGACCTGACTGTATGTCTTCTGTCCCCCAAATCTAGACCTACAGACATGTTCTACCATGTCAAGCTAGAAGACATTTTGAAAAAAATATTTCCTCCCAAATTCTAGGTCCCAAACACATCAAATGATTTGTTTTTCCTCCATGACTCCTGTTCTAGAATCATGGAGGCATAGACTATTAGAGCTTAAAACACGGTGGGGGCGGGCAGGATTGAACTGGCCAGTTTGAGTAGTGTGCAAATTCAGAGTGTAAGAGCCAGAGGAACAGTCCATGTACAGACCACCAAACAGTAGGGCTTCCGTGCAAGTGAAACTTTGGTGCAAAGAAGCCACTTTATCCACTCACTTTCAAGCCCTGTGCTGACCAACAGCAAAATTGGTGCCATCCATGAGCTGTCACCTTGTTTTCCCTGGGGACTGTCCCAAGTAAAGAAACAGCCACCTGGTTTACCTCCTGTCTAGGACTTGCAGTATGCTGGGACACTTGTGCTAAAGTTCTAACAGATGATGGGGTGAAGGAAGCGACTACAGGATGAAGAATCAGGAAAGCTGCTTCCTTTCTGACCTGCTGCAGTTCATTTCCCCTTTCAGAACCTTTGTTTCTGCATCTGTGAAAAGAGGAAGATGGCCTAAGGTGGTGGCTCTCAAATTGGGGGCTGTGAACTTCCTGAAAATCTGTAGGGGTGTAAGAGGTGATGCAGGAGTCTCCTGGGGACAGTGCAGAGCTGTCATGTGCGTCTCAAGGACGTTCTTTTATAGTCAAAGTGTGTCTCCAAAATTGAGCTATGACAGCTCTAGCTTCTAATGTGGAGCTTTTAGAACAGTAATTTACAAGGGCGGAGGCCTGATCCAATAGAACTCGCATAAGTAGAAATACCAGGCTGCACTGCATGGTACCAAGAGGATCCAGAGTTCAAGAACAGTCTCTTGGGATGAGGGGAGGAGATAAACCATCCATGAGCCAAGAAGTAGGCCTTCACCAGGACCCAAATTTGCTTGATCATTGTGAGAAAATTAATTTCTGTGTTTAAGTCACCCAGCCTGTGGTATTTTATTATGGCATCCCAGCAAACTAATCATAAGCCCTGTAACTTAAAAAGATTTAGAGATGTTGAACATGCTGGGCTCCAGAAATCACAGGCATTTGCATTTTACTGAAGTATGTCCCCAAAGATTTTTCAGACTCCTTGAGCTTTTAGCCTTTCTCTTACATAGCTGTGATTACACTGTGTATACAAATCTGTTTTCTTTTTTCTGCTCAGGATTGGGCAGCATATTTATTATGATGACTGCATTTTCCAGTACGGTCATGTATTGCCTTGTGACCAGGATCCATTGTGAGGCATGTGTCATTAAGCAATTTGGACATTGTGCGATCATCAAAGCAAACACCTCCAAAACTAGGATCATTAGGCATTGTACTCTAATGGGAACAGCATCATACAGGAGGTCCATTGTTGATCAAAAACGCTGTTATGTAGCACGTGTCTGTACTTGCATAACAGAATCTGATGTTACCATGTGCTAGCTGTGTGACAGTGAGCGAGTAAGCACATGTTTGTGCCTTGTGTATAAAATCAGGATAATAAATATGAAAATAAAAGAGTTGCCAAAGCAATCCTAGGCTAAATTAACAATACAGGAGGTGTCATAATACTTGACTTAAATATACTGCAGACAAGCTGGTGATATAGCTCAGTGGGTAAAGTGCCTAGAATGCAGAAAGACAGGGTTTGATCCCCAGTACTGAGTGAAGCAGCTCATACTTGTTACCTAGTACTCAGGAAATAGAGGCAGGAGGCTCACGGTCATCCTCAGCCACATTGTATATTAGAGGCCAGTAAGCGTGTATCAAACAGATCCTATCTTTAAAATTGTGTGTGTGCATGCACATACTCTACAGGGCCTGGTGTGGTGACACACACCTATAATCCCAGCACTTGGGAGTGAGGCAGAAGGATCACTTCAAGGCCAGCCTCAGCTACCTAGTGAGTTTGAGGGTAAACCTGGGCTATTTGACACATTGACATGCTTCTGCACAGCAAAAGAAACAACAAAGTAAAGAAACATGTACAAATAGAGAAAAAATAATTTCCAGATACTTACTTGGAAGGCAATTTATTTTATGATGATGATGATGACGACTAATAAATTTTTTAAAAGCAAATTCTGATGGCACAAGCCTGTAATCTCAGCTACATAGGGGACTAAGCAGGAAAACTGATCAGTATACACATGAAAAACATTTGTGACCTTGCCACTGGGGAGGTTCAAATCCAAGCTACAGACAGCATGGAGCGGGGATACAGACAATTGGTGAGCTCTTGCCTGGCATGCTTGAGTCCCTGGGTTCAAAATCTAAAAACGAAAGTATAGTGAGCTGGGTTAGTGGCCCACATCTGTAATCTCCAGACATGGAAGCTGAGGCAGCAGGAGTTCCAGGGGTTGTTTTTTTCTCACAGAAGGAAGTGGGTAAAGGACAGAAAACTCGAAGGGAAAATGCTTGAGATAGAGAAAAGGATAGACAAAGGTCAAGGGTGGGGGAGGAAGCTGACAGTAATAGAAGAAGTGGGTGTGATTGGTCGTCAGCCTTTGAGGTGGGTGCCTTTAACTTGCTGAGCAATTTTGCTGGCCTAAAAAAAAAAAATGTAATAGAAAAAAATCGTGGTGACGCATGTCTTAATCCCAGCACTCAGGAGGTGGAGGCAAGAGAATCATTTGAAGTACAGGGCTGTTTGAAGTGCAGCGCAAATAGACCCTTTATCAAAACCACAAAAAGAAAATGACGTGAGCAGGAATTAAGTAGGTCAAGAAGCCATAGAGACTATGCTTTGAAGTTAAAGGGAAGATGAGACAGCCATAGAATGTTGTCCGGAGTGGAGAGCTGAGAAAGAAGGCGCTCTGAGTGTATTCAACACTGAAGAGAAGATGATGGGAAAAGTGCCTAAGACAAAAGGTGGATGGTCTCTGGAGCAGCACTGGGGTGGTGAGCTAGGGTGACAGTCATTGAGTGTGTTGCTGAGGGAAAAGGTGACTCCTCAGCCACAGCAGCAGGAGGCTCAGGAGAGAGGCAGGGAGCTTCTCTGATAATAAAGGTGACCCTGTAGGAGGAAACAACTTTTTCTCCCACAGATTTGCAGGGCAAGACAGAAAGGGGCTCTCCAGACCTGGAGAGCATGCAGAGAAAGACATGGAGGACTGCCAGGTGACCCAGTGCAGCTTGACAAAGCTGGGATCCTGACTTGGCAGAGAGGGGGTGGAGACAAGGTCAGGGGTAACAAGGATGGCTTGAAGTGGAACAGAAGACAGGATAAATTTGGTGGACTGAAGAAAAGTGAATGAACTATCCGGGGTTATGCTCAGAAAAGAAGGTTTCCACATACAAAATCTTGAAAATAAAACTATGGTTAGGTAGAGGTCATACCACCCTGGAGTCAATTAAAGGTATAAGATGAAAGACAGCCAAAATGGAAGTTACTGAAATAGAAAGGGACAGTTAGGCTTCATATGATTCTCACTGCATATCTTTAAACAAGATAGTCTAAGTGCCCAAATGTCACAAAGCTAGGAAGTGCCAGACTTGAGATCTGAGCCCAGATCTGTACATCAAATATCCAGTTGACAGTGTCACAGAAGGAACATGGTACTGTTACCAGTGGTTAGGGTCTAGGACTAAGTATTCCCAGGTTCTTGTCCTCTTATCCAAAATATTGAAAATAAGGCTTCACACACATATGCAAAGGAAGCAGATAGCTTTATTAGAGAGAAATGCACTGTCAAGATTGACTTGTGAGCCGCATGACAGAATACTCAGTGGCGCCGGGCGGTGGTGGCACACGCCTTTAATCCCAGCACTTGGGAGGCAGAGGCAGGAGGATTTCTGAGTTCGAGGTCAGCCTGGTCTACAGAGTGAGTTCCAGGATAGCCAGGGCTATCGAGAAACCCTGTCTCGAAAAAAAAAAAAAACATAAAAAAAAAAAAAAGAATATTCAGTGGCCCCAATTATTGTTTGGTACATCCTTTTATGGAGCTCAAGAGAAAGAAGTGGTTACTAAGGGAGCCATTTTGGGTAGTTCTCCATTGTAATTGCTAGATTACAACATAATTCCTTTTTCATGCCGTGCATGTCCTTTCCCATAATGGGTCTAATCTTAATAATATGTATGCCACTTGTGTATAAGCATAACATATATAGTCCCTCTAAAATCTCACTTGAAAAACCATACTTCCACCTTAAACCAGTTCAGGCCAGATCAGCCCTTCTCTTCCTGTACCTGTCTGCAACAGAAATACATCTGAGCAGAAACTGTCTAGGTCTGATTGTTACTAGGAGTGAAGAAATCTATATTATTGTTCAGAGATCAGAATGTGTAAGCAGATACAGGTGGTGCCGAGAGGATGCCACTGTTGCTAGGTAGGTGCCCTGTTTGGAGAGGAGTGTGTGAAGAAGCTCCTGAGCTTGCCTGCCTGTGTTTTGCAATCCCTGAGGAAAGTAATAACAGGGTGAAAGTACTACAAGCAGAGAGGACAGTGCCCTGCAGGAAATTAGTTTGAATTTACATTGGCAAGGGAATAAGAAAGATTTAATCTATGTGAGTTAAGTTCCTAAATTAGGGAGTTAATTTTTAAATATTTGTTTGTTTATATTTTTTTCCAAGACAGGGTTGCTCTGTGTAGCCCTGGCTGTCCTGGAACCCATTCTGTAGACCAGGCTGGCCTCAAACTCAGAGATCTGCCTGCCTCTGCCTCCCATGTGCTGGGATTTAAGGTGAGAGTCACCACTGCCTGGCATGGGATTTAATTTTTTTAATGCAAGCTCTTGCAATGTAGTCCAGGCTGGCCTCAAACTTGTTGGCCTCTAATTTCTGTTTCTAGATTACTGGGATTTTTGGCGGCCGGCACCATGTCTATCAGGACTTAACATTTTCATGTCATTTTTAACTAAAATGGTTCTTTGGGGACTGTTGTGCAGCAAGGTGATTCACAGAGCACTTTCACTTCATGTGTCACAGCTTCCCACAGACTCTGGGGAGACGCCAGCCATAAGCTTTAAGTGATTCAGTAAGAAACTTACAGGGCGATGTGCCAATTTCTATTCTATCCTGGTACACGCTGTTCTAGAGAAGCTCAAAGACTAACAACTACTACTGTACTGTGGGGTTCGAGGCCACTTTCTGAAAGGAAGAGATTCCTATCAGTTAGAGCTTAAGCAGAGGGGAACAGCAGACTTGGAGGCAACTGGACGAGCCTACCGATCCATTTGGTGAACAAACAACGTGTTTGCAAAGAGGGGATCTGTCACCAGAGGGCATTGAAAACTACATGAGAATTGTGAACAGGGATGTGATATAACTGGACCTGTGTTGTAAGCAATCTTTCCCTAGCTAGCCAGGATGGGGAACAGGAACATCTGGTGGGAGAGGCTACCCAATGGGGTTTGTGAGGGTCCTGCAAGAAAGGCTAGAGAGGAGTGAGGCTTCTAAGGATAGAAGTGGTTTGTTTCCAGGCACTTGCATCTGTGCAGGGGCTGAGTCACAGCAGGTGCACCTGTTTCCTAGAGACTGTCTAGTCGCTCTGAAAACCCTGTGTGATGTTTATAAAAGTTGTACTTTTGTTTTTGGCAACAGGGTCATGTTTTGTAGTCTGGGTGAACCTTGAACTCGTGATCCACCACCCTCAACCTCCTGAGTAATCAGAATTACAGACATGTACCACAACACCTGACTGAACATGTTTTGCTTTGCTTTGTAGTGCTAGGATGAAGAACAGGGCCTGTGGGATGCTGGCCAGTGTTCTGCCACTGACTTACATCCACAACTCTAGCCCTCTTTTCCTTTCTTTTTTTAAAATTTTTTTTTTAACTTTTTCTTTTCACTCTTGGGTGGGCAGGATCTCCCCCATGTAATATAGCTGGCCTAGAATTCACACAAATATGCCTGCCTCTGCCTTCCAAGTACTGGGGTTAAAGATGTATATCACCACACTCAGTCCCAGCCCTCTTTAGTTTTTATTTTGAAAATAAGTGTCTTACTAAATTGCCCAAACAGGCCTTGAATACGTGTTCCTCTTGCCTCAGCCCGAAACATCTGGGATGATATCCTGCTCCGACAGGCCCTGGTAAAGCTGTCCTTTTATTTTTCTTTTTACATGAAGCATTTTTTAAATTTAAATACATTTTGATTATATTATTCCCCTCACCCAAGTCTTTCTAGATCATCTCCCCATCCCTATCCACATAAGTTCTTTCTCAAAAAAAAAAAACCAAACAAAAGCCTTCACACACAGAGACACAGACACAGACACAGACACACACACACACACACACACACACACACACATATGCACGGGCACACACACACACAGTGTGTGCATGCTAAGTTGTGCATGGTAAGTGTGTAAGAGTCAGAGAGCTCCCAGAAGACCAGTACTGGAGTCAGGTGACTCCCAACTCCAGTAAGTCCCACTCCAGGGGATCTGACACCCTCATCTGTCCAGGTGTCTTAGTTAGGGTTTCTATTGCTGCACTGAAACACCATGATGAAAGTATCTTGGAGAGGAGAGAGAGTATTTGATCTACTCTTCCCACATCACGGTTCATTATCAAAAGAAGTCAGGACAGGAACTTATACAGGGCAGGAACCTGGAGGCAGGAGCTGATGCAGAGGCCATGGATGGGTGCTGCTTACTGGCTTTTTTATTGTGGCTTGCTCAGCCTGCTTTCTTATAGAACCCAAGACCACCAGCATAGGAATAGTACCACTCACAATGACCTGGGCCCGCCTCCATTAGTCACTAACTAAGAAAATGTCCCACAGGCTTCCCAATAGCCAGATCTTAGGGAGGCATTTTCTCAATTGAGGCTCCCTCCTTTCAGATGGCTCTAGCTTGTGTCAAGATGACATAAAACTAGCACACTAGGTTTCTCAATCACTTTAATTTCTGTCCTGTACCCTATCTCAGTGGAGTGTGGGGAAGTTCAGCCTGAGTCATTCCTGCCTTTCTGATGTAAATCGTGGGTCTCTGAATCTTCCATGGGAGGGAATCTTCCGTGTGGGAGGGAGTACACACAGGGTGGAGGCACATCTGGTGATCAACTGTCATTGTTGTAAATTTCTGCTAAGCCACTTATCTCCCACCACACACCCCTTCATTACTGTTTTGGCCAGAAGCTACGGGAATCTGCCAGTTGGCTGGGAGGCTGGCTGCTTCCAGTTCGCCTCCTTGAACAAACCAAGAGGCTCTTTGGGAGTACTAGTAGGAAACATGTACCAGTGACCTGCATAGTCTCTTTTCTTCTCCTCCCCAGGATGTATTCATCCCCGGAGCAAACAAGCTTTATTTTAGCACAATATGGGGGGAAAGAGGAAAATACAAGAAGGAGAACTAAGGCCTAAGTCTATGGCAGCTAAAAGCCTGAGCTAACCAGCTGTTGAGTGGGATAATTAAACCTGATTATAGAGAACTGCAGCGAACTTCCAAGTATGTCTCTGAAAATGTCCAGAACCAGACTTCCAAATGAAGACTGTTATTTCCAATATTGAATTGATTTCTAGACTAGTCCATGATTGAGTCCCAGTAGCTGGTCACATTTAAGAACAGTACAAGAGGCATTTTAACTTCTCTTTTTGATTCTCTGTTCCACAAGGTCTAAAACCTTGAGGCAAGGCAGCTTGTCCCATCAGGGGTATAGGTAAGCAATGGTGGGTTGGGAACATATGTCCAATACAGCTTCTCAGTCACCATTGTCAGGGCAGTCAGCAAGCTCACAGGTCAGCATCATTCTTCGTCCTGGCATCAGCATGTCTCACCTGTCACTCTGGCAGCCACCATGATCCTTCAGCATCCTGCAGAAAAAACACAAACATGCCCTCTTCCCCATATTTAATACCTGATCAGGATCATGCCATATGCCAGTAAGTGGATCCTTCCCCTTCACCTATGCATAAGTATGCCTACTTGTAGAGTGCCATAGACACTCGGCAGAAAGTTCCTTGGTATCCAAATTTATTTTAAAAATTAAAATAAAAAGAACATGATTTAAATAAATTTGTTGTGTACGGGGATATACTTCCCCCCTTTTAAAAAAACTGATATAACATCAGGAAACAGCTGTGAACAGGACATTTGGCACCTATTCAAATTATAATACTGTAAAAAAGATGTTTAAAAAGGAAACAGCTGTGTTGACCATGACTTTTTTTTCTATTGCTGTTCTGAGACAGGACTCATAGACAACCCAGGTTGGTCTTAAAAATATGTAGCTTGGGATGACCTTGAACTCTTGATCCTCTTCCTTCTGCTAGGATTACAGGCATGTTTCACCAGAGCTGGTTGCAGTCTAACTTAAAAAAAAAATTGTATTGTGAGGGGGGTCTAGAGAGATGGCTCACTGATTAACACTTCTGTTCCTGGCACGCACATGGTGGTTTACAGCCATCTGTAACTCCAGTTAAGGGGAATCTGATGCCCTCTTCTGACTTGCATGGACACTGGGCATGCATCTGCTAAACAGACATACATTTGACTGAAGAACTCATACATATAAAATAAAATCCATTAATTAAAAAAGGCATATACATAAAATAAATAGATCCCCAAAAGGAAAAGATTCTAAAAGAGATTATATTATTTCTTTACAAAGAGAGAGACAGAGACAGAGACAGAGAGAAAGAGAGAAAGAGAGAGACAGATACAGAGAGACAGAGAATGCCTGTAAGTGTCTGTGGAGGAGAGGTCGGCCTCGCTTACTGCTCCTCAGAAGCTGGTTGCATCATTTTGGGGACAAGATCTCTGCACTCGGACCTGGAACTCATTGCCTGACTAGGCTAGCCCCAGGGACCTGACTACTCCACTTAGCCTGGCGTTTTCACATAGGTTCTGGAAACTGGGCTCAGGTCTTCATGCTTACATGGTAAGTAAGCTCTTACCAATTAAGCGAACTCCCCAGCTCCATTTCTCTTTTTGAAACATGGTATCGTTTCCATGACTACCTCTGTCTCTTTTTCTCCTCCAGTCTCATTTTCCAGAGCTCAGTCATTACACACGGCTCCTCTTACCCACAAGAAAGCCTGGCAAAGTAAACAGCTGGAATTTACAACCTCCACTCTAGGAGAGAGGCAGGGGTTTTGTTGTTTAGCTATTTATTTGACTCGTTAGTTTGGCTTGGGTTTCTGTATGGGGGTGTTTGGTTTTTGTTTGTTGGTTGGTTGGTTTTGTGCCCATACCTAGGATTGAACCTAGGACTTCATGCCTCCTGAACAAGTGCTGGAGAGCTACATTCCCCAGCAGAAAGGCACTTCTAACGATAATGGAGACCAAGCCAAGGCTAAGGTGGACAGCCAACAGTTTGCCACAACTACTTGCCTAGGTCTGCATAGGAGCACTTTCTTTCAAAGTTTCATGAAGCCTAGGTTGGCACTGAACTCAATACATAGCTAAGGCTAACCTTGAAGTCATGGCCATCCTGTCTCTAACCTCCTGAGTTCTGTGATTAAACACAAGTATTAACATGCTAAACACATGGAACTATGGAATATTTTCATATATAATGCTGTTTAAATCAGGCTAAGTGTATTTATTTCCTAAACATTATCATATCTTTATTGCAGAAACTTGCAAAATTCCCTCTTCTGGCTTTGAAACACATTATTACCTACAGTCATCCAACCACAAGCCAGCACATGAGAGCTTCTTGCATCAATCTGACTGCAGCTGTGTAGGTACCCCCAGCTTAGTCTCTCTGTGGGGAATCATGTTCTTGGGATAGTTTGCTCCTTTTGGGCTCCAGATGGGCACTCACAAGTAGTCTTGGGGGAGGGAAACTCAATCCTCCCACTCCTTCCCATGCACCTCAGCTTATGATCTGTTCCACCTGACTTGTAAGACACCCTATATATCAACTAGAGTATATCTTGTAGCTGAACATGCCAGTCCTGAAGGAATTCCAGTGCCTCTAACTTTTGTGCTTTTTGGAGGGACTGGAACTTCAGAAAAGTGGACCAGGAGACTAGCATAGCCTTTGGAACCTCTTTCATCCACTTAGATGTGAAGGGCTTCTCTTTTTCTTTTATAATTTTTTAAAATTTAATTTTGGAGACAGGGTCTAACTATGAAGGTCTAGCTGTCCTAAAACTCACTGTAGACCAGGCTGGTCTCAAACTCACTGAGATGCATGTGCCTCTGTCTCCTAAGTGCTGGGATTAAAAGGTGAGCACCACTGCACCTAGCCGTGAAGGACTTTTCCAACTGGCATGCTAATCTTAGTGAAACCCTTGCTTTCTGCCTGTCATCTGGAAGGGATACAGGAATGAGAACAAGACAGCTTGTAAGAAGCCAGCACAGAAAATTCCAAGTAGGAAGTGCTTCTCCTTCTGGGGGCTGTAGTGGAGATGCTTCTAGAAAAATAAGCTTGCCGTAGGGTTAGGGTTTAGCTCTGTAGTACAGCACTTGCCTAGCAAGCACAAGGCCCTGGGTTTAGTCATCATCTCTGAAAACAGAAAGAAAAATAAGGCTCTCCCTCCTATCAAGACCCAAGGTGTCTGAAAGCTCCAGGAAGCAGAACACAGACTAGGAGAGACGGAGCCCCCATCATCTTCCTTCTGCTTCTTGATTCAGTCAGAAATGGATACATATGGCATCTGAGAAGAGAAACCCCAGTCTGTTTCTAATCAGGGCCAGCTTCCCAGGGATCCTGAGAGCCAGCTCACAGGGCAAACAGTAAGTGGTGGAATGGAGGAAAGTGGGGCAAGTGTATCTTTGGAGGCCATGTCACCCCAACCCAGAGCAGGATCTATGTGAAATACACAGTGTCTACTTGCTGCACCATCCTTTCCACTCTGTCTCATCTCTGGAGAAACAATCCCTGCTTGTTGCTCACAGCAATGTTTCTCTATTTTCAGTACTGAGGATTTGGAGGCAAGTGCTTATTTTGAGACAGGTTTACCTTAAAATCATGCCTCAGCCCTCCAAGTGCTGGAATACAACTGTGAGCCATCATGTCTCAAGTGTATGTGTGTTTGTGTGGTATGTGTTGCCGTTGTTTTGTTTTGTTTGAGACAGGGTCTTTCTATGTAGTCCTAGCTGTCCAGATCACTATGTAGAACAGGCTGACCTTGAATTCACAGAGATTTCGCCTGCTGGGATTGAAGGTGTGTGCCACCACACCTGGCTTTTTTGTTATAATTTTTTATGTGTATGTGTGAGGAGGCCAGAAGGGGGACATCAAATCCCCTGGGGCTAGAGTTACAAGTACTTGTAAGCCACTTCTCCTGGGTGCTCGGAACTGAGTTTGGATCCTCTGCAAAGCTGCAAATGCTCTTACCAGGTGAGCCAACTTTCCAGCCCCTTGCTGTTGTTTGGAGACAGAGTGTTGCTGGGTATCCTGGACTGGCCTTAAATTCACAGTACTTGCCTCAACATCTTGAGTGCTAGGATTGTAGATGTTCTGCCGTATGTGGCTGATGCTGAGAGTTAAACCCATGGCCTAATATGTTCTAATATGTTCTAGGCAAGTGCTATATACCACTGAGCTATACCGCTAGCCCCAGCAATCCTTTTAAAAAAAGGATTTTGTTTTTATTTTTATTTCTGTGTCTATATAAATGTATAACATGTGTGTTTAAATTCCCCTGGACCTGGAGCAATTGTGAACTGTGCAACGTGGGTTCCTAGAAGCCAAATTTTAGTTGTCTAGAAGAGCAGCAATTCCCCTTAACCACCAAGTTATCTTCTTGGCCCCAGGATTATTCTAATAGCCAAAAGCTGGAAGCAGCCTAAATGCCCATTGAAGAATAAATGGATAGACAAAAGTGAAAATATTTCTGGGGATGTAGCTCAGTGGTAAAGCCATTGCCCCTAGCATACTCTAAACACACACACACACACACACACACACACACACACACACACACACAAAAGTGCATATCCACTCAAGAGAACATTATTAAGCCTTAAAATGAAAGGAAATTTTGCTATGTGCTGCAGCATAAATGAGACTGAAGAACATGCTGCCAAGTGAAATAAAGCATATGAAAATGGACAGTTTCCACATGTGAGAAGTACCCAGAGGCCCAGGGCTGAAGTTTAGTGGTAGAACACCAGCCTTCAATGTTGGAAATGGTAAGTAGGATTTTCAGCCCTCCAGAGAAAGAATACCCAGAACAGTCAAATTCAGAGACAGAAAGCTGAATGCTGGTTGTCAGAGGCCAGAAATGTGAAAGACTGTGACAGTGTTCTGTTTTTGAAATAGAACATATCCAAGGGTTGGCCTGTAACTCACTGTACAAGTGAGGATGTCCTGGAACTTCTTCCTGGCCCTCCTCCTTCCAAGTGCTCGCCTTACAGGCGTGCAGCACCATGCCTGATTTAGATGGCTACGGATCAGACCCAGGGCTTTGCACATGCTACAAAAGCACGCTACTGACTGAACCACATCCTCGGCTCCTGTTTTTGGTTGGTTGGTTTTGTTTTTGTTTTTGAAATAGGTTTCATGTGGCTCAGGTTGGGCTAGAACTCATTATGTAATCAAGGCTGGCATTGAATTCCTGATCCTTCCTCTGTTACAAGCATGTACCACTACCATACCCCATACCTGGGTTGTTTTTGTTGTTGTTGTTGTTGTTGGTGGTGGTGGTGGTGGTGGTGGTGGTGGTGGTAGTTTGGTTTGGTTTTTGAGACAGGCTCTCATTCATTAGCAAAGGCTGACTTGGAAGTCTATGTGTAACACAGGTTGTTCTCAAATTCATGCTCCTGCTCCAACCTCCTTCCTCAGTGTTGGATTACAAGCATGAGTCATCGTGCCCAGTGTCAAGAATTAGTATTTAATAAATACAGAATTTCAGTTTCACAAGGTGAGTGTTCTGACAATGGATACTGATTATGGCTTCACAGCAGTGGGAACGTACTAACCGCCACTGAACCTGTTTTGATTCTTTGTCCTACTTCTCAATGGTAGCCAAGAATGAGAGGTAAAATTTAATAGTATAGTCTTCCTGATATTTAAAATTATTCCAAATAATCAAGAGTTTTAAAGTTTGGAGAAAGCAGCTCTGAACCTGTCATTGTTGGCATTTTGTCTAGGCTCCACCCCCACAGTTACCTGGCAACACCGTAAAGAGTTGTATAGTGAGTTATCTGACTCACTATAAAAGGGGCTGCTTGCCCCCTCCTCTCTCTCTTGCTCTTGCTACCTTCTGTTCTCTTTCTCCTGCTCCTTACCCTCTCTCTCCCCACCCATCTCCCCCATCTCTCTCCAAGTGCTCATGGCTGGCCTCTACTTCCCTACTCCTCTGCGCCCACCCCACCCCCACCTCTCTGCCTCTATTATCCTCTCAACTCCCCTCCCCATGCCCTAAATAAACTCTATTCTATACTATGCCATCATGTGCCTGGTCCCTGATGGGGAAGGGATGCCTCCAGCATGGGCCTGCGGAGACACCCCTTTCCTCACACCTGACTACACATCCACCAAAACATATTCCTTCTCTTTCTTTTTATAAAACACAACAGTCATTCCATGTCATTTCCAAGATATACTAAAATGGTTTAATTTGTGACTTGGATATAAGTGCAATATTCTTTTCTTTTGTTTTTATTTTGTTGTTTGTTTGTTTTTGAGATAGTGTTTCTCTGTGTCACCCTGGGTGTCCTGGATATCACTCAGTAGACCAGGCCAGCCTCAAACTCAAAAAATCAGCCTGCCTCTGCCTCCAGAATGCTGGGATTAAAGGCATATGCCACCACTGCCTGACTGGTAAGCACAATATTCTACATGGACAGAATACATTGATATCACAAAGTGTGTCTGTGAGTTTGAGAAGTCTTTACTATAGTAGGTTTTATATCATGTATTTTCTGACAATCAAAAATTAAGAAATAAAAGAGAGCTGGAGAGTTGGCTCTGGTTACAGAGCACTGGTTGCTTTTCCAGAGGACCAGTGTTCAATTCCTCACACCCATGTGGCAACTCATACTACCTGTAACTCTGGCCCCAGGGGATCCAATAACCTCTTCCACTTGTGCAGGCACCAAACATGCATGTGGCGCACACACACACACACACACACACACACACACACACGGGTGAAATACTCTTGCACATAAAATAATAAAATATTTACAAGGGATTAGAAAAGTCTGCCTGCCTTATGTTCATAGGCAGCTGAGATACTTAGGGAGCCAGTGGCTAGGAATACCCTGGCTCCAATCCAGGGGAGAACAGAAAGGCTATAATCATCCCTAGTTTGTTTTCTATGATTTCAGTTACCTGTATCCAGACTTGGTCTGAAAATATAAAAATGAAAATTCCAAAAGTAATTCAAACGTTTCATACTGTCCTTTTTTCCTTGCAATACTAGGGATTCATTAAAAACTTTTTAAATTGTGTGATTAAAAATTAAATTTAAATTTAAATTTAATTTAATAAAGTTTAAAATTAAAATTAAAAAACTTTTTAATTGTGGTGGGGGTAATGGGGTAAGGGAATAAAATTTGAAATGTAAATATAATATCCAATAAAAAAAGGAAAAAAAACTTTTTAAGTTGTGTCCCTTCAGAGTAGTGTGATAAAGAGCCCATGCCACCCCACCTTCCTGTGCTTTTGAACCACATCTTCACAGGTGAATCCATGCAGTGTGCTCAGCCAGTTACTCAGGCCATCACCACCATGGTTAGCAGCCCAACTGTCAGGCTACTGGGTTGCTGGCCTGTATTATTATTACTGCTGCTGTGAATTCTCTGTAGCTCGGGCTGACCTAGAACTCACCATGAAGCTAGGCTGGCCACAGACTCACAGAAGTCATCCTGCCTTGAGCTCTTGAGTAGCAAATTTGATCTGCACTAAGCCAGGCACTGGCCTCCAAGCATAGAGTCGTGATGTTGAGAGTTTGGATATGACAAAGAGATGGCCTAAAGTCCTTCCTTAAATTAGTGGAAAATTACAATAAGCTCATTTGAGAGAAACTACATTCACATAACTTTTATTACAGTACATTGGTATAATTGTTCTCTTTGCTAGTTATTGTACTTAATCCTCTAATTTATAAATTTAACTTTATCACAGGTATATACGTATAGGAAAATATGGTACACATGGGGCAGAGAGGTTTCTGAAGTTCCAGGCACGGATCGGGAAGACTGTCTTTACTCCTTTGGAATCAATAATCTCAAGAAGGTTAAGTGAGTCCTTTGTGAGGACCTAGGACACTCAGCTTTAACCCGAAGTGGACACTGAATGCTTTTATATTTGGCCCATCCTAAAGGCCACCTTCTCTAGCAGAGAGAAAGCTATTGAAGAGCCTCTGCAGCCCTCACCTCTTGCCTCAGTCTGGGCTTGCTGGATTCTCCTGGGGCAAAACAACAGAAGCAGCTGACCCCTGAGCAAGGTAAAAGGGATTTGTTTTCCTTAAACAAAAACAGGGAGAGCTGGGTTTGGTGGCACATGCCTGCTATCCACTTAGAATAGCACTTGGGAAGTAGAGACCTGAGGACTTAGTGGGGGGCATGATTGATTTGTGGGAATTGTGCGTAATCCCAGCAGTACTTAGGAGGCTAAGATGGATCATGTGTTTGAATCCAGCCTGCTCCAAAAAAGGACAAAAACGCAAGGGCTGAAAAAAAAATGACTCAGCAGTTAAGAGTGCTTGCTTGGCAAACATGATGGCTTCACTCCAAGCTTTTGATGTGAGTTCTAGGGAGTGAAGGCAGTGCTGTGGGGGTGAGAAGGGGAGCATTGTTGGGGCTTACTGGCCATAAGCCTAGCTTCAGATCTTAAAGGAATAATGCAAAAACAGACAGAGGACGCCTGACAACCTCCTCTGCGCCCCAACCCCCAGTACACTCAGGCATATATGCCTGCTTATAACACAGAGACTCGAGAGAGAGAGAGAGAGAGAGAGAGAGAGAGAGAGAGAGAGAGAGAGAGAGAGAGCTAACGGTGTAGCTCAGTTGATAGAGTACCTAGCATGCAGTTTGATCCCTAACTAACACCACATAAAACTAGATATGATGGCAATGCCTGTAATCCCAGCATTCAGGAGGTGAAGATCAGAGGTTCCAGGGCAACCTTGACTACTATTGTGGATTTCAGGCCAGCTTGAGCTATATAAGACCCTGTCTCAAAAAAAAAAAAAAAAACAAAAAACAAAAACAAACAAAAAAAAAACCCAACTAGGCATGATGGTACCTACCTTTAATACCAGTATCTAGGAGGCAAAGGCAGGGAGAACTCTATGAATTCAAGGCCAGCCTGGTCCACAAATCTAGTTCCAGACGAGCCAGGACTACAGAGTGAAATTCTATTTTAAAAACCAACCAAACAAATAAAAAAAAAAAAAAAAGAATGCCAAAAGCTGAGCACAGGAGCTCATGCCTCCAGTCCCAATACTTAGAAGCTTAAGGTAGGAGAATTTCTGTGATTTTGAGGCCACCCTCAACTACAGAATGAGACTGTCTTAAAAAAAAAAAAAAAAAAAAAAAAAAAAAAAAATAAAAGGAAACAAGATAGCAGCTGGACTGGTAGTACTGTTACCCGGCACATAGAAGTTCCTGGGTTCTGTTCTCAGCATTCGCCCCAGGCTCTCCTTGTCTCTTTCTCTCTTTCCCAGGAACTCTTGTCAGCTCTTTTCAGGTTCCCTAATTCTGCATATCTTCTGGCCCTGTGGTCTACAGTTGGTGACTGATCTTATGGAACATCAATGGCTCCAGATATAGCCAGTGTAACATAGACCTAAAGAATTAAAATTTCTCCAATGCAGGAAGCAAGTAAAGTCCTGGGTAAAAATGTATATTGTTGACTTGGGCACAGTCATGTCAGTGACCAATGACTCAGATCCATGAGTGTGTCAGAGCCTTCCCCTAGTGGGGTTCAAAGGGATGGCCAAGCCTTTCTGTGGTCTGTGATGGATGTCCATAGTATGTATAGGATATACCCACCATAGCTTTCTCCTCCCAGATGTTATCACCTGACAACTGTCCCCCTAGAGAGACTGGCTATGAAGATTAGCTAAACCTGTCCTTTTGGTCTGGCTACATACCATAAACTGCCTCCTTGTTTATCTATATGCAAATAACCTTGTGCCCTTGTTCAGCTGTATGTAGTGACCCCAACTCTCTGTTCAACTTTATATAATAAACATGCTGGGCTCCAGGGGTGCTGTGGCTTCTCTGTTCAAAAGCCCAGCTTTTCTGTGTGTGTTTGTGATTCTTCATTCCCTAGGTGTCCCAGTTAAGTCAGTCCCTAGAGCTGTGCTGAACATGGCAAAGTGGAACCCAAACAGGGACAAGGACTGTGGACACAGACTACAGGGAACTTAGCTCAATCAGACAAGGGACCACTCCTGTGACAAGTGTGATTTTTTTAAAAAGGAAAAGGAGGAAATAACATAAAGACATAAAGATGAAGGAACAAATGGATAGAGGGCACACAGTTCTGATTGTCAGGCATAAAAGCCTCTGGACAAGTACACTGCAGCTCTATGTTAGTACTTAGAAGTTAGGGGAACAAATAGAATCTAGACATAAGGGTATTTCAGCTTCGTTAGTTCCTGAAAGGCCTACCCTTGCTTCCCAGGCAAGGGGGTGAAGAATTTGGCTACTGGAAATAAACTTCAAGGGGATAAAAACTGAGGGGTAGACACACAGCTGAGGCATCCAAGCATGTTCCCATTTTTGCTTTCAGTTTAACTGCTTTCAAAGTGTTATATTTGGTAAAAAAAATTGAGCAACAGGCAGGTGGTGGAGTCCAGGCCTGGTGTGGGGGAGAAGGTGATAGCAACCTCTGCAGCAAGGAGATGCTTGTCCCTACCTTGCAGTATCAGCACCATGAGAGTGGCAGTGTACTGGAGGAGAGAAGGTAGCCAATAGTGAAGAGGCATGTACCCAAAGGGGGAAAAAATCAAGCTGGTTTTAAATGTTACCCAGTTTAAAAAAAAAAAAAAAAAAAAAAAAACCTAATTCAAATAACCCAGTGACTCTGTTTCTGATTTGTCTGGTAATTATATCCATGCAGGTAAGACTGATCAGAGGAGAAGCCTGCTAGGTCTATGATTTTTTCAGTGACTTGGCCACACCTCTTGATACCTGTTTATACTAGTGATTCCCTCACTTTTGGGGGAGGGACATTTTTCTAGCCATCCAGAGTCCAAGTGGGCTTCATCCAACTATTGGGGGCAGGTTCTAGCCCTGCAATTTAAACAGGACTTAATATGTTCCACTCATATGCGGCAGCAGCTCCTATAATGAGAGCAAATGTAACTAGGAAGTAATTAGGACCTGCCTCCTGGGTGCTTGGACCCACAATAATAAAGTAGATGTGAGCCAGTTATGTCAGCATCTCCTAGAAAAGTGGAAGGATTATGACCAGATTGGTTTCTCCTACTGATATTGCAAAAGACGGTCCTTGGTGAAATCTGCAGCTTCAGTCCCTTTAACTTGTTAAAATATCCCACTGTTTTTGTTGGGCATAGCAGCTTCCTTCTGATCATCATTACAGTCTGGTGTTACATTTGCAGCAAAGCACCCCTGGAATAAGTGTGAAGATCCATGCTGAACATGTAAGAAATAAGAAAGGTGCAGATACAGGGAGCCAATGAAGCCCTGAGTGAATGTGTGTTGACACGGACACAGCCATGTCCTCAGACTCACAGGAAAACAGCAAGGCCTCCCTTATCCCCTCAAGTGTGAACATTGCTATTCAGGTGTGGAAAATGTCCTCCATAGTATTCTCCTCCCAGATATTTACACTTTAGAAGCTTCTCATCTATGCACTGTGCCTACTGAGATTAGCTAAGTATGCTTCCTACTCAGCTGTCTACTCGAAACCCTGCTTCCTTGTTCAGTGTATATAATAAACATGTTGAGTTTCTGGGGTGCCATGGCTTCTCCTCACTACTGGATCCTAGCTTTACTGTGTCTGTGTTTCTGTCATTTCTTCAGTTCCTCACCAGCCATAGTTAGGGTCCCAGGACACAAGCTGTGTAAGGACAGGGCACTACAGGACAGCCAGTGCTTGGAATAAGAGCACTTTGAGTTTCACAACAGAGCAGTTCTAGGGAGAGTTTCAGTGCTACCATGAATCCAAGGATGAACCCGTCCCCCTTAGGGATTGCCACTTGGCAAAGCTAAGCCTTGACTAAGAGGCAGAAAAGAAGTTCAGGGTAAGCCAGGGAGAAGCAAAGTCAGTGAGTTTTACGAGAAGGGTGAGTACACACTTTAGATTTAAGTGTAGGAGGGAAGAATGGCAGGAAACACACACACACACACACACACACACACACACACACAGAGAGAGAGAGAGAGAGAGAGAGAGAGAGAGAGAGAGAGAGAGAGAGAGCAAGCGCTTAAGACAATGTAACACATGTGAAAAACGGGAGTCACTCTTAGGTTACAGTGATGCTGTAGTTTTCCAGCTTGTATTGTTTAAAGGACAGACTTTACAAGATTTAAAGACAAAGCAAAGCCACCATGTGTGGCTTATGTAAATAAAATTTCAAGCTGGTTTGCCGGGTGCATTGCTTACCTTTAGGCATGAGAGAGGAGCGCTAATGTGGTAACAGAAAGTCACAAACCCTTTGGTCCTAGGTTAATGTCTTAGGATTATTTTTACTAAGATAAAACACCACAACTAAAATCAACTGTGGAAGGAAAAGGTTTATTTCACCTTAAAGCTTGTAGTCCATCCTCCAGGGAAGTCAGGAGAGGAACCGAGCTAGAGGCCAAAGAGGACTGCTGCTTATGGCCTTGCTCTAGTGATTTGCACCTTTTCATTGTAGATCAGCCATAAGGCTGATTACTGAAGTGGAAACTTAAGAGTTCTTTGGAAAGTCAGTTCTGTTGGATGGTGTTTTGTTAAGGCGAACACGTGAAGGAGCGTCTCACTGAAATGATCACAGGTGAAAGACTAAGGCAGACTCGTGAGGGAACTTTTCACTTGAAGCAGACACAGGAGAGAGGATGTTCTGCTAAAGCGAGCACGTGAAAGGACACGTGATGAAGGATTCTTTACTAACTACATGTGTGTATTGGTCTGCTTTACATTGTGTAGTTGAGCTCCATTTGTCGGGACTTGCTAAAAAACTTCTGGTGATGTGTTACAGTTTCTTGCCACTTCCTCAGAAGTGATGGATAGTAGAGTGATGTCATCTGAGACAAGACACATACTGAGGCAAGACCTGTGGAGGACTCGTGATGTTTGGAGGGAGTATAAAAGGTCTTGAATCTTCGCCGATCTTTGCTTCGTTGAGAAAGTCACAACCGAGAATTTCTTCTGGTGTAACCTCCTGGTCCTTCCTGCTGACTTGTGCCAAGGCGGAGGCTTGGCTGTCTCTGCTAGGTAGTGCTACCACTGCTGATTCTTGTTTGCTATACTGACTGTACCAAACTGGACTGCTGATGTATCTGTGAACTGTTTGTGAGTGGATCAAGCTGCCTGCTAACCTGTGAATTGAACTGCTGATTTCCAGACAACACTGATGGGGGTTGCTCCAAAGAACCACTCTAAACACATCTACTTCCCATATCTTTTCTTTCCCACTACCTCCGGTGGGTGGTGGGCTACAAGGGAGGTTAAAGCGTTTAAGAATCACTGTTAAAATAGATTTAAAAAATATTAAAGTTACAGATTATTAGTAACTGTGGAACAGAGTAAATATTAGGCTGTCTTGAAATCTCCTTTCCTACAGAAATCAATTCATTACTTTTCAACTTACTCTCAGGAAAATCTTTAGGCCAAGCACAGAAAACAGAATATCTTTGCCAAAATATTACAGGAATGATCTCTAGCCCCGCTGCTAATATTGTTCCTCTTTGAAGCCGTTTGAGCTGGGCTTCCATAGTTGCATGTCTTTCTTCACTGCTGTCTTTCAAACTCCAGCTATGATGGCCCATTAAGCTATGCTTACAGCATTCGACTACTTTTCTAGTACAAAGTTCCCACCTTACCCCACCCCCCAAAAATACAAAAACAAAACATAGTTAAGTTCTTCACAGCAACAGCCCACTCCAGGTACCAACTTTCCAATTGTAAAAGAAAATGTTTGATTAGGTTTGCAGTTTCAGGGGATTAGAGTTCATGATGATGGAGCAAAGAACAGATGAGAGCTCACATCTTTATCTGCCAGCAGGAGACAGAAAGAACGTGCTGGGAAGGGTGACTGTTTTGAAACCTCAAATCTCACCCCCCAATGACACACCTCCTTTGACAAGGCCACACCTCCTAATCCTTCCCAAGAAATTCTACCAACTAGGGACCAAGTATTCAAACATATGAGCCTACTACATCTGGAATCAACTAGAACTGAAATACACTTCTCATTTGTTGTTTTTAACATCCTCTTTTGAGATATTTAGGAAAACATACATTCTCTTCATAGGTAAGCCTGACTGTCAGCAGGGAGGGGAGACTAGACCCCAGGGCACTGGGCTTCTTTCCCTTGTCTTTTGATCTTACCTGGGGGAGGGCAGAAGAGGCACTATCTCCCAAGAAGACTCCTCACAGTATTGGTAACTCTCCCAGCTAACTAAACAGATGCACATTTCCTGGATTTTGTATTATCATATTATCTGTTCTACAAATTAGGATGGTGCTGCAGGCAAGCTGGGGAGAAACTAAGAATGGCTTCTGTCCTCTGGTTATGGCTTACATCATCTCGAACCCATTCCCCTCTATAAGTTCCTGTCTGCTCAGGCAGCAAGCTTATGCTGGTTGCTGCACCTACAGCTGAGTATCTTCTCTTGTCGGCAGCCACTGCCTCTGGGTATTTTACTTAATTATTCGCTCACTGAGAAGGTCAAGAGGGTTAATTATTGATGTCAACACTACGAACTTTGTTACTACTCTTAAAGATAATCTGCATTAACAGCTGTTGCAAAATTGTCATTCCTAGACCGCTATTGTCTAGTGGATTTTCTGCTCTCCATGTGCATGACAATTACCTGGAGAGCTCTCAAGAGCCACCAAACTCAGCCGACTCAAGGCAGAATGACCCAGAAGCACAGTGTAGTCATTACTCTTCATCAGGCATAATTGCCTCTCCATGTCTTTGTATGTGGTGGTCTCGGTCCTTGACACGCAGAAAGAATTAGCAGAGCTTAGTCAATACCCAGCCCCCTCTCTCCCGTTTTGCAGCTAGCCCAATAATTGTAGGATTAATTTGAATTTTCACATTGTTCGTTCCTAAACTCTACTCTATGCCCAGCCCCATTATTCTCTACAAGCCCACTCCCTTAAGCCACAATTTCTCAAAATATAAGCTGTACTGAGCATAGAGGAGTTGTGAAAAACAGAGCAGTCAGAAATGGGTTGGCTTTTATAGGCTCCCTAACTTGTTTGGCCCTAATTTCTAGAAACCATGAATTATACTTTATTTGAAAAATGGGTGCTTTGGCCCTTCTTAGAAGTGGGTAACAAAATACTCATGGGAGCAAATATGGAGACAAAGTGTGGGACAGAAACTGAAGGAGGGGTCATCTGGAGACTGCTCCACCTGGGTATCCATCCCATGTGCAGTCACCAAAGGCAGATGCTGATGTGGATGTCAGGAAATACATGCTGACAGGAGCCTGATATATCTGTCTCCTTAGAGGTCTACCAGATTCTGACATATTAGAGGTGGATGCTCACAGCTAACCATTGAGCTAATCATGGGGTTCCCAATGGAGGAGTGAGAGAGAAGACTGAAGGAACTGAAAGGGTTTGTGCCCCCATGAAGAGAGCAACAATACCAACCAACCAGAGCTCTCAGGATCTAATCCACCAGCCTGGGAGTACATAGGGAGGGGCTCATGGCTTCAGCTGTATATGTAGGGGAGGATGGCCTTGTTGGGCATAGGTAAGTGAGGAAGTCCTTGGTTCAGTGAAGGCTGGATGCCCCAGTGTGGGGGAAATTGTAGCTGGGAAGGTGAGAGTGGGAGGGTGGGTGGGGGCATATCCTCATAGAAGCAGGAGGAGGTGGGATGGGATACGGGGTTCTTGGGGGGGGGAGGAGATTACATCTGAAATGTAAATAAAATATCCAATAAAAATTTTAAAAAAAGAAAAACAGGGTCTTGGGTCTATAGAGATGGCTCAGTGATTAAGAGCACTGACTGCTCTTTCAGAGGACCCAGGTTCAATTCCCAGCACTCAAAACCATGTCACAACCTCTGTAATGCCAATTCCAGGGAATCCAACACCCTCTTCTGCCTCACCAGGTGCACAGACATATATGCAAGCAAAATGCCTATACACATAAAATAATAAAATAAAATTTCTTTGCTCTTTTTTATTTTTTATTCACTTTACATCTGGGTCACAGGCGCCCCCTTCTCTCCTCCCAGTCCCCATCACACACTCCCTCGCCCATTCCTCACTCTCCTGCTCCTCTGAAAAGGAGGAGGCCCCCTAGGTGTCACTCCCCACACACATCAAGGCCCCCCAGGGCTAAGTGCATCCTATCCCACTGAAGCCAGACATGGTGGTCCAGTTCGGGGTAATGGGATCTGCAGGTAAGTAAGCAACAGAAAATAAAATAAAATCTTTAAGATATAAAAGGCATGTTTACAGAAGTTATTGAAGATTTGAGATGACTGGACGCTCCTGAATTTTCTGGACGGGGACCTAAATGCTATTGGGATGGGGTTGAAGAGTTATCATATAGATGAGGGCAGAAACTGGAAGGATGCAGCTGAAAGAAGCAAAGAATGGATCCTCCACTAGGACTCCGGTGATATATCTTGGTTGGCTCCCTATTGGGAGCTCAATAGGGATGCTAAAATGAATTGTTGTTTGGGGTAAGAAGTTTATTAAAAGAGCCATTAACACCATGGGGAGACAGCTTTACTGTGGAGGACTCAGGAAAATTCATGCCTACAAGGCAAGTTGGAGGTTCCTTCTTAAAGGTTTCAAAGAAATGGTAAGGTTTTACAGAGTGAGTCTATAGGCAGGTTGTCCCTAGTTCCTGGGCAGCAGGCGAGGGATTCCAAGGAAGGAATGTGTGATTCTGAGGATGTGTCACCAGGGGTAGGCCTCTGATGCCCCAGGAAGTCTGGCAACCTCAGATCTATATGGTTTCTTGTAGGAGTGAGAATGATGTCTGCTGTTCTCCTGGAATCTGGGCACCTATGGAATTTGTTTACAGACTCATAGACAGGTTATCTGTAACAGAAGGGATCCCAGAATCAGCTATGAGGATGGAGATGGAGAAGGCTGCAAATGAATGTGGCCTGAGCAACATCTGCTCTGGGATTTTAGTGCTCAGGAGGGAGTGCACCCCTGCCAACACCTTGGCTTTCAACTTCTGGCCTCCAGAGCTCTGAGAGAATATTTCCATTGTGTTATGCTGCCTAGTTTATTGATAATTTGTTATGACAAATAGAAACCTTAGGAACCTAATACAGTGAGCAAAGGGGCTTATTAGCTCCCTAGAACAGACCTTATGTCAAGTCCAAGTCTAACCAACACCATGAACCAAGGTGCATGCTGCAGGTGCACAGGATTTCCATGCAGGAGAGTTGCTGGCATGCTTCTATCTATAGCATATACCTTTCATGACCTCCTATTCACCCATCTTCAA
The DNA here is from genome assembly GCF_011762505.2 of Arvicanthis niloticus. Classification (NCBI taxonomy): domain Eukaryota; kingdom Metazoa; phylum Chordata; class Mammalia; order Rodentia; family Muridae; genus Arvicanthis; species Arvicanthis niloticus. The sequence goes on along the minus strand of NC_047679.1, from coordinate 55,305,559 downwards.
ACTCAATCAACACAAACTCATTGAGTCCACTGCAGAGTCTCATATCTGAAATTTCAGCACTTGGAAGGCTGATGCAGGAAGGTTGCCACAATTTCAATGCCTGTCTGAAATACATAGTACATTCTAGGCTACCCTTGAGTACAGAAAGAGAACCTATATCAAAAAAGCAACAAAATGGCTCTGGAAATGGTACTCAATTGGTAAAGGACTTGCTTTGCAAGCATGAAGAGCTGATTTCCTTCCCCAGAACCTACATGTAAAATTGTCGGGTATGGTGGTATGCACTTGTAATCTGAGCACCCAGGAAGCAAATACGAAGCTGATCCTTAGGGCTCACCAGCCAACAAGCCTAGTTTACTTGAGTGAATTTCAGGCCAGTGAGAGACATTGTCTCAAAAACAAAAGGTAGACAGTGTTTGGGTAATGACACCCAAAGTTGACCTCTGGCCATCACATACATGTGCACATATATGCACATGTACCCAATCATGAACACACACACACAAAATGTAACAAAAGGATATTCATTGAATGTGTAAATAAACAAATATTTACCAAATGAGCTCTTAATAGTTGAGGCACAGGGATTATAAAGATAAAAGCCCCAAATCATGGGTCAAGAATAGCCTAGGTACATAGTATAATCTTATCTCAAAAACTAAAAATAAATAAAACTTCTAAATTGTGGGTAGAAGAAAATGTACATAACATGACTCTGTGTTTCATCATCTTCAGCTTCATACACACACACACACACACACACACACACACACAAATTATAATCTCAGAACATATATGCTAGTGGGCCAATTAGCCAATAAAGAAGCATTATTAAATATAAAAATCAAGCAGCTCACAACCTTCTGCCTTCAGGAGGCAGAGGCAGATGGATCTCTGAGTTCGAGGCCAGCCTGGTCTACAGAGAGAGTTCCAGGGCAGACAGGACTACACAGAGAAACCCTGCCTCAGAAAAAAAAGAGCATGGAGGAGTCAGGTCCTGGTTAGGATGGTTAACAAGGACTGTTGTTAGGCCACAGCAAATACAGCCTAATTCTCTGTTCTAGGAAGGTGCAGCTAGAAAAGGCACGATCTCTTCAAGTTGTAGGAACTGGCTTCTTAAAGAGTGACCAGTGTCTTACAGGGGTGGACTTTCTGATTTCGTTTGCTGACACCCGGAAGAATCAATGAATGAGAGTTCAAAGGCAGAAAAAAAGCAGAAATTCAGATGGCAAACGTGCTCCTTGTCAAGAGACTTGCTCCACAGTGTAGCATGAGGTACTGAAACTCCCTGCTTCCTCCCCGGGTCTCTTCACCTTTCAGCAGGCCTGCCCTGTCACATTTGGCCCTCGTACAAAGCCACAGAATCCACCGAAAGCAACTATTAGTGCCTTTGAGGTTCTTTCTGAACTGTATTTCTGAGTTCGGAGTGGCAAGTGGGCCTGGAAGAGAGAGCAGCCAAGCTGGGGACAGGGTTTCAATGACATTAAGTCCAGTGTGAGCAGAATATAGGGTAAGAGAACGAAGAAGAGAGTTATGCTGGACAGGTAGCTGGAACCAGATCACAGAAGACCTTCATGGCAAGGCCAGCTGCCAGCCTCCATGTTCTGACTGATGTCTGATGAGACGTGCCCGGCTGACAGCCTGCATATTGGCATAGCAAAAACAAACAGAAATGGAGTTTGATGAGCCAGGCAGTGTTGTTACACACTTTTAATCCCAGCACTCAGGAGGCAGAGGCAGGCAGATCTCTATGAGTTCGATGCCAGCCTGGTCTACCGAGCGAGTTCTGGGACAGCCATGGATACACAGGGGGGAAAAACTGTCTTGAAAAGAAAAAAAGAAAGAAAGAAAGAAATGGGGTTTGGTGAGAACAAGAAAATGCTTTGTCAAATAAGGTAGAATTTAATGTCAGCTGATCCATTTTTGTGACAATTTCTCTTAACTCCACAAGACTGAACTGTTGCCAGATCTTGAATCCAAGTTAGTAATATGCCTTGAGGTCATTTAAGGCTGAGTACTTAATCTGCTGTCCTATTGTGCACAAAGCCTGCTTAAACTTAACCTGCCTTTAAGAGAAGAATGTAACCAATCTCACTATGTCTTGGATTTTCCCCATGCAATCAGCCTTTACAACCTAAACTAATGCATAACTTTCATCTTGAGTTATGTACTCTTTTATGCCCCCGACTTAGAATGTATATGTGTTGTAATCATTTCCTGGAAGCAGCCAGCAGGTTGAAAAGCAAATTTATACAACAAATACACCAAAAATGTTGAAGGCCACGTGTAGATATAGGTTGAAATCATTAGTTTGTGGTCATGAGTGCTATTCTGGATAAGTTGGGAATTAGTAAAATAACTTATTCCTTTGTTAGGGACAGGCACAGATTCAGATAGACACACAAATCTGACACACATAACAGACAGTCCAGTAACCACAAAATAGAGACAGAAAACATAGGGAAAGACATGGAGTATTGAAATGTGGGTTCACTTTTGGTCAAACTAATTTAAGAAGTTACTTTGTTTTCATTTCTTAATGTACATAATAAGGCTAAACATTGATTTTTTATTTTTTAAATTTTCATTTATTTTTTATTGGAAATAGATTCTTCTTTCATACAATAAATCTAGACCATAGTTTTTCCTCCCTCCACTCCTCCCAGCTCCTCATTACCTCCCCTCACCCCAAGATCCACTCCCCACTTTGAAAGGTGGAGGCAAGGACATCAGAAATTCAAGGTCATCTTTGTCTACACAGGGAGTTTGAAGCTGACATGGGTGTAACTTTTAGTTTTTCAAAGCCTACTTTTAATGATTCTTAAATGCTTTAACCTCCCCTCTAGCTCACCAGAGATGGTGGAAAAGAAAAGATACAGGGGAAGTGAACCTATTTAGAAATGGTTCTTTGGAGCAAATCCCATCTGTGATGTCAGAAATCAGCAGTTTAGTTCACAAGTCAGCATCAGCAGCTTGATACACTTGAAAACACTTCACAGATATACCAACAGTTCAGTTTGGCAGAGCCAGGCTAGCAGCAATGGCATGACCTAGCAGAGACAGCCAGACCTCAGCTGAATCAGCACACGTCAGCAGAAGGAACCAGGACCACCATGGATACCAGGAAAAGTTCTCGGTTGTGCCTCTCTCAGTGAAGCGAAGATCATCAAAGATGAGAGACCAACAAGTGTTGCATAGCTAGCTCTATAAGCAAGCTCAGCCAAGCTTGCATCACTGTCTCTTCAGTCCGATTTATACTCCCTCCAACATCACACATCCTCTACAAGTCTTGCCTTACCACATGTCTTGCCTCAACATGTGAGACTTAGCAAAACTCCACATGAGTCTGTCTCAGCTGACATCTCTCTGCCAATTGGCTTGAGTCCTGTGGAATCTGCAAGAAACCACAGGAACCTCTCAAGAAGTTCCTTGATGAATTTCTCTCTATGGAGTCCCAAAAAATACAGCTCAACTACGCAATGTAAGGCAGACCAATACATGCATGTCATTAGCAAAGAATCCTTCATCACCTGTCCTTTCCTGTGCTTGCTTTAGCAGAACATCCTTTCACTTGTGTCCGCTTCAGGAAAACACTCCTTCACATGTTTGTCCCAGCAAAATACCATTCAATACAACTGACTTTCCAAAGAACCCTTAAGTTTCCACTTCACATGGGTTATGTGAGACTGTTGTGGGAGTGTAGGGTGATAAACCAAAATAAAGGGAAAACCCTCATCCTTAGGATATAGTTTGCATTAAAAATATCTTTATCATTATTTATTTACATATGCATGTGCTTGTCTGTTGGGCAGTGGCCTGTGAGAGGCAGCTGGGTACCAGTTGTTGGGCTGTAGTGTATGCATAGGAGTGCGTCCTGTGGGTTGAATTGTGGGTCCCATGTCTGCCACCTCCAAGGAGCTAGGACCACTGCTCAGAGAGGCAGAGATGTGGGAAGTTGACTGTGTTTACTCCATGCCAGCGCTGGGCAGATGTTGGGCTGTGAGAAGCCACGAGACTCTGTTCCGGGGGTGGAGGGAACACAGTCTGGGGTCCCTCCGGAGCCGGAGCTCTTGAGTTGGGGGTCCCCAGGCCAGGAGGTGGCTGGGAACCAACTGGCTCTCAGCCCTTGGGCTCTTAGGCACCACTGAGAGGCAGCAGAAGGGCCGAGATGGGGCATATGGCTGAAGAGGGAGAGAAGCTCTAGCTGCATCCCGCAGGGATGAGACTCTTGGGTCACAGTGACTCACCTGGCTGGGCCTCAGCTGGCTTGAGTTGGTGGCCTCTGTAGCTGGAAGAGTAGAGAGGAGGAAGCGTAGAGAGGTCGGCAGTGGAAGATTACACTGCACCTCTGTAGTTGAAGACCACCTCCACAGTTCCCCACGAAGGGTCCCAAATAAAAGAGATAGTCCATGGTCCTAAGATATGGTCTTAAGATATTTACTCTCATGGCAGAAAATGGATGAAGCTATACCCCATATTCTTGGGTCAGGCCTGAGGTTTTGCAAGTAGGAGGAGGGTCTGGAAAGGAATGCTAAATTGGCTACACCCTCTGGACTTTAGGTATCTCATTAGCTTGGAGATCTGTCTTGAGGTTCTGTGGCCTGTAGTCACACCCTCTACCTGTGCTATGTGACCGATGGCCACAAACCTCTCTGTAGAAGGGGCTGTAGCTATGTGAAAGGAGCTAGGGGCTCAGGAGCAAGGCTGAACTCCTGCTGTCCGGTCCCTGAGGGTCTTGGGGGTTCAAAGCCTGTGCTCAACCAGGTACCCAGCTGCCTCTCGCAGGCCACTGCCCAACACTTGTCTATGTATAAGGAAGTTATTAGAGTATCAGATCCCCTGGAGCTGAAGTTACAGGCAGTTGTGAGCTGCCTGATGTGGGTGCTGGGAATCAAACTTTTGTCCTATGCATGAACAATATGCACTCTTAACCACTGAGCTCTCTTTCCAGCCCACCTAGTTTGCCCATCATAAAACCACCTTACAATTTCGTTAAGAACTTGTCTTTTTGTAAATTTATTATCCTCTTACAAACTATTTTATCTAAAGAAACATGTAGAGTTTAACTATTAAATAATCATAATAAAGATATTTTATTTATTGCCAGCAAAAAAGGAAAGAAAGAAAAAAAGAAGGAAGGAAGGAAGGAAGGAAGGAAGGAAGGAAGGAAAGAAAGAAAGAAAGAAAGAAAGAAAGAAAGAAAGAAAGAAAGAAAGAAAGAAAGCAAGCTAGGATCTTGTAGTCTGGGCTCTCAGATGGAAAACCCGCAACAAGTGCAGGGTGTTTATTATATAGAGTCAACAGAGAATGGGGGTATTGTACACTGCTGAACAAAGAGACAGAGTTATTGCATACAGATAAACAAGAATGCAGGGTTTGTAGTATATAGCTAGATCAAGGAGATGGGATTAGCTAATGTCAGCACAAGCACTCTCTCTCTCTCTCTGTAGGCAAGCTGTCTTCAGGCCATAAATGCCTAGGGGTAGGGAACTACTGTGGACATTTTCTGCACACACTATTCATATCCACACATGGCCCAGAAGAAGGACTTGTCATCTCCCTCTGTATCTGAGGCTAGGGTCCTTGACGTGGCAATGCCCACATCAACCACACACATTCACTCAGTACCTCACATACTCAGGACTTCCTATAGCAGCCTCCAGGAAATGTTTTAAGAAAATAAGTAAACCATATACATTTTAAAAGATTTATTTTATTTTTAATTATATGTATGTGTCTGTGTGTGAGTATATGCATATGCATGCAGGTGCCATAGGATGCCAGAGGAGAGTTTCAGATCCCCCTGGAGCTGGAATTACAGGCAGTTGTGAGGTGCCAGACATGGATGCTGGGATTTAAACTCAGGTCCTTTGCAAGAGTGGCAAGCATTCTTAATTAGAGCTATCTCTCCAGGCCTCTAGTAAACTGTGTACTTTAACTTAATCTTTAAATTTTGCTTTACCTATAACCCATGTTGTAAATCATATTCTTTAAGTAATATAACTTAGAAAGCCACAGAATCGTATGAAGAGCCATTGTAAAAACACAGAAGCATTGTTCACTCTTGAGAACTTGGTATCTGCACTTGGATATGTACCTGTCTTTCTCCTGCTTGTCTCTATCTCCAAATGCTCACACATAAATCTGAAAAAGATGAGTTCTCTCTCTCTCTCTCTCTCTCTCTCTCACTCTCTCTCTCTCTCTCTCTCTCGTTACTTCACTTCCTTTGCTTCACTCTGAGAGCAAGATAATGGACCACCGAGGAACCATCCTTGTGGCAAGTATGCAGCAAGAGGACCTGCTAAAGGCAGACCAGACTGGGGAGATCAATCACAATCCTATGGATTCATCTGCAAACTATTTTCTCTTCCTTCTTCATTACTCTTTTTGTTCTTTCATAAAAATTCCTCTATCATTTATTACATCCTGATCAATTTCCCTCCCCCTACCCTCCCCTTTCTCTCTCACTCTTGATTCAACTAACACTCCCCCCCACCAACGTCACTTCCCTATCCCTACCTCCCTCCACACTGGGCCAGGTAACCCAGGCTGGCCTAACACTTGAAATCCCCCTGCCTCTGTAGTGCTAGAGTACAGGAGTACATCACCACACTCAATGCCCTCCCACCCCTGCCTCCTTTTCCCTCATTCCCTGCTTTTCATTCTTTCATCTTTTTTATTTTTAATTTCTGAGGTAGGGTCTCATGGATCTCAGACTAACCTCAAACTCACTGTGTAGCTGAGGATGACCTTAAATTTCTGACCCTCTTGCCACCTCCCAAGAAATAGGATTACAGGGGTACAGCAGCATGCCCTGCCCTCCAACTCATCTTCCCATGCAAGCCCTTTCTTAGCTAGATCAGAAGCTATCCTGATTTATAAATTATCTAAGCAGTTATGTGAGAACATTATTCTATTCACTAGCAGGGCAGTTGTGTGAGATCACTTATTCTATTCACTAGCAAAGAAGCTAAAAATTAACCTGAGTTCCATCAGGTGAGGTGAGGTCTGGGAGGCTGTCCTAAGCCGTCCTCTAAAACAATGTGAGGTTTTAATGATATAATTTCCTTTTTCTCTTCTGTCCCATCCCCCAGCCAGCCAGGCTCAGCTGTGAGCTTCACCACACTGCTGGTTTCCTTGGTAACCACCTTGGATTCCCACTCCAGTGTCTCTCGCTCTTCCTATTCCACCCTCTCTCTGTGGAACTCAGGAGGAGCTCTCCTGCTTCCAGAAGGGGACAGCTTTGGACATGGCTCTAGCCCCCATTGGGGATTGTATAGAGAGCAGTGTCTGAGCACCCCATGGCAGGCATAGCTATCCGAGTTCCCTGCTCTTCCTAAATTCGCATAAAGGCCTTTCAAATCCTGTTGAATTTCAAATAAAATATTCACAAGATGAAACGTGTTCCCTGATCAGAACTGAACAGGCTGGATAGGTATGGACTTTGAAGCCAGCCTGGCTTGAAATCTTGGTTCTGGTATTTATTTGCTAAGGATCTTGCAAATTAATCTCCTGGAGCTTGATTCCTGTCTTTAAAGTGAGAATAGAGTAAAACATATATTGAGCTTTTCTGAAGACAGGTTTTGTGTGTGTGGGTTTTTGTGTGGGGGTTTGTGTGTGTCTGTGTGTGTGTGTAAGTGCCTCAAACACTAGCTGGCACATGGTAAATATTACATAGATATTACTTACTGATGAATATTATTGTTACCACCCATCTGTCCGCTCACCTCTGGGCATTTTATTTAAACCAGCCATTGACCTGGAATTCTGTGAATGACAAACTCTTAGGAGCCACAGAAGAGTGTATGCTTTTGATTTGATCTCTCTTTGAGGCTTTTTTTGATAGTTTTATTTTTTATATTATAATATAATAGCAACAGTTTCCATTTTCCCTTTGTGTCTCAAAACCCTCCCATGAACGACCATCCTTCTTCTCTTTCAAATTCATGGCCTCTTTTTTATTGTTGTCATATAGATATATGTATATGTATATATATTCCTAAATACATAAGTACCACTTCTCTGCCTGTATAATGTCACTTGTATGTATGTTTTCAGGGCTGACCAATTGCTATTGGATACCCAGCTGGTACGCTCTGACTTCCCCCACACTTAGTATTCCTTAGTTGCCAGTTCTTTGTCTAGAGTTGAGGTCTCCTGGGCTTTCCCTCAAGTTCCTGTTAAGTCCTGTGCCCAGGGAAAAAGCTCAACTTCTGGACTCTGCCTTTACTGTGCTCTGGATCTAGCTGACTATCTGTCAGGGACCCTGGCTAGAGAGGCCACCCACTCCTATACCCATAAATTTGGGTATGAAAATTCAAGATGGCACTCAGGCCCCAAGGCCAAAGGCCTTTACAGTTACAAACCTCATACAAGACCAAGGCTTTGACTTTCTAGTATGTGGTGACTCAAGGCAAATAAAGCTGTTTCCTTGGGTGTGTTCAGCCCTGGTAGGAAGCTGAGCAGCCACCACCACTGAGAAGACTGGCAACTGGTCTGAGTGCCTTTCAACACACAAACAGTATATTTTTTGACCCAGCAGGGAAAAATAAGACACAAGGAGATGAAATAAACTACACATGGTCATGTAGCTAGTAAATGGCAGAGCCAATAACACAGTTGAGCCTGATTCGCAATCCAGGGGCTTACTTACTGTGACTCACACTGCCTCACATGGACGGCAGGGCTCCGGCAGAGACAGATCATGTGCTTTAGGCAGATGACTAACTGCCTGAATGAAGAAATATGAGCTCAGATGTAATAGGAGGCAGAGCTAGTGCTACAGCACCATGCACAGGGTCCCCAAGACTAATACCATCCTCTGCTGGGATTGGAGAAAATTAGTTTTAATTAGTTGAGTCATTTTCCATCATTTCAGAGAGTTCAAATGAGGCATGATAGAAAGAAAGACAGGGAAGATTGAGAAGATATGGGGAGGGAAAATGAGTCCCTAACCACTGGTGAGAAAAAGGGACTCTCACATGCAGAAGTACAAATTATGTTTTTGGTTAAAAAAAAATCATATGCCTTGCATGAGCTAGGTGGCTGTAAACTAGGGCACAGTGAAACCACGGAACTCAAAAAAACAAAGAAAGAAGGAAAGAAAGAAAGAAAGAAAGAAAGAAAGAAAGAAAAGAAGAAGAAGAAAGAAAGAGAAGACAGACAGAAAGAAAGAAAGAAAGAGAAAGAAAAAAGAAGAAAGAAAGAAAGAAAGAAAGAAAGAAAGAAAGAAAGAAAGAAAGAAAGAGAAATTTTACTTGGGAAAAGTTCAAAATTGCCATGGCTACCTCTTAGGGGGTGCAGAGAATAGCCAAAGGCTTTTGGGGGGAATCCAAAGCTGCTATAGCTACCTCTTTAGAGAAAGCAAGCTTAGCAAAAGGGCAGAAAAAGCCTTGCCAGTCATAAAGGGGGAGTAGCTGCAGGGAGGGAGGTTTACAGTAGTGGGAGGATGAGAACCAGAAAGCTAGTGTGGAGTGTTCATGTGTGTTACAGTTATGTGCTATAGGGAATCAGATGCCCCATTTGCAGAGGTTGCCAGAGGCAGAGTTAGTGGCTCCTCCTGACAACAGACACAGGTTTGTGAGGAATGCAAATGTGAGTTTTTGTCTGTCCAACAAGCCATCTGTTTACCCTGTCAGAGTCCAGCCTGAGCTGAGCCCAGATAATGTTTTGAGACATTATCAGTGCCATTTTGGAGCGCTTGGGACCTAACAGTGGTGTGAAGCCAGCCTGGGCTGCATGAACTTTATGTCAAACCAAACACAATAACAACAGCAAACCACTTAGAACAGCACCTGAGATGTAAAAATATATAGGTAACAATAGATGTTCTTATCACCCTGCTGGGGCTCACCCAGCTCCTGAGATAGAAGCAATCTTGATACAACTGCCAAAAATGCCTGATCCACTCAGTCCCTCAGCCCTAGCTTACTTCGAAAGGATTTGAATCCCAGGAAGGCCGAGAAGGAATATTATGAGCAGGGAAAAGGACCACACTCCACCCAATATCCCTGTGACTGGGTCTCCCCGTCCCTGGGTCTTATTGTAACTTGAGTGCTCCTTCCCTTGGGAAATTTGGGGCCAAGGGAAGAAAGCCTAAGAGTGTGACCTAAGAGTGTGAAAGGCAGAGATGGGCCTCCTCAGTTCAAAAATCTCTGGTCTTGCCTAGGCCTACTTTCATGGCAGCCTGGGGCTGGCATCTGAGTTAGGGGGCTTTCGGAAGCTCAGCTAGGAGGCTGTTGTGTGGACCTCAGGAGGCTGTGAAGCAGCAGGCTAGGAGAGAGAAGGAAATGGCCCTTGTTCCTGATGAAGGGGCCCTCCTTCCTGTGAGGGTCTGGGCACAAAGGTATCTCTCTCCCAGCCTCCTGTCTCCCCAAACCACAGCTCAGAGGTGTGAAAGAATGAAAAACAACAGGGGGAGGGGAGGCGGAGAAGAGCCAGGTGCACAGTTCACACCTTGACCACTGTTGAGGCCCCAGGCAGCTTCACTCTGACTAACTTCCTCCTCAGCCCTCTCTGCTGCAGAACAGGGAGGGCCCAGAGACCAGAACACAGGCTGTGAGCTTTTGGCTAGCTAATTGCCTCTGACCTACTCTTGGGATGGAAAAGGACCAAGTTAGAAGGCCAGGTGAGGGCTTGGCTCACCTCTGTGACACAGGAACCTTCCAACGTAGTATCTCAGCTGCAAACAACTAAAGCCCAGCACTGCAATTTTGAGGCTTGGGAGTTAGGTTGGCACCAGAAGAGGAGGAGCAAGCTACTAACTGGGCACCCATCTTTGCCATGTGCTTTCCACACATAGGGTGCATAGTCCACAGAGCAGTCCCATCAAAATACATGCTGTCCTTTAGACCCACTCTTCAGAGAAGGAAAATGAAGCAGAGAGACGAAATGCTTTCCCAGGGTCAATAGCTGGGCAGCCAGGGAATTTGGCTAGAACTGGCAGAGTCCCCTCTATCAATTGAAGCCAGAGACCACCCACTTTTATGGAGGACTAGCCCACTGGCCCTGGCTGTGGCTACATGTACCATAAGCTACTTACATGTACCATAAGCTACTACCCTCTATCATGGGTTCTCTTGGCATGGAAAGTTCTAGGTAGCTGTGGTTCTGGGGTCTGTATTTACTCACTTCCGGTCTTCAGCTGCACCTGTGCTAAGCCCTTGCCCACCCCACCCCCCCCACCGCCCCATGCTAAATGCCTAAGCCTGTGGTAATCTAGGTTAATCTTAGAGCAACTCTGCTGAGGGAACTGCCTTGTTAGGGTTCTGATCTGTCCAAGATCTCAGAGGTTGGGTAGGGTGGAACTAGGCCTGGAGTCCAGACAAGGTCAGTGCTCTGCCAATTGCAAGACAGCTGTCCAATTCACTCAAGAGCACCAAGAGACCCCACCTGGTCTATCAGGGCCTAATCTTGACCCAGGCCTCAGAAAGGAAGGCTTCTCTACACCTGACCTTTAGTCCGCATCCCTCCCTGCAACCTGGAAAGGTAAAGATCAATGAGAACAAATGAGACTAAGGCCCAGGAAGGAGACTAGGGGTCCCTAGACATTTACACTTCATATAGAGCAGTGATATTTTGACAGCCACTGGGAAGACACACACTGGATTGCCAGCTTCTGCCAATACGAGGCATCTCTAAAATGACCATCTGTTTTTTCTACCATTTCTTTTATAAAGCAAAAGTCCCCTTTAATGCCGAAAAAATGGGACAAGGAACACAATGGCAGACTACATCCTTGAAAATGAACAAGGGTATATATAGCCTTTGTAATTATTTTTCTCATTTGCATAAGTCACAGACAGGCATTGGGAAATTGTGGTCCTTGTGGGCACTAAAGAGATTTTCTCGTGCTTTCCAGGCTTCTGTCTTCTCTGCCAAGTCTTATACATCCTGACTGGCCTAGCCTCAGGAATCCTCTTAGTCCCCTGCATGCACATAGTTCCTGATCTCCTCCAAGACCTTAGGTCCTTTTGACCTGAGCCCTGCAGGTGGTAGGTTATTTCAGAGAAGTGTCCCACCTGTCCACAGGAAGAGAATGGCATTAAGTTTGGCAGGTACATACCATGTCAATAAGCTTAGACTGAATTGGTGGAGCAGTTTGTTTGAAACCTGAGCATCAGCCCAGTGTGGTGGCTCATACCTGTAATCTCAGTACTCCGGAGGCTAAGGCAAGAGGATCATGACTTCAAAGCTAGCTCGGGCTATATAGCAAGTTCTTGTCTCAAAAAGAAAATCACCTTTAAGATAAACATGATAGCCCCACACCTTTAATCCCAGCACTGAGGAGGCAGAGGCAGGCACATCCCTGAGCTTGAGGCCAGCCTGTTGATTCTAGTCCTGACTTCCACTCCATGGCACTGATGCATGCATACTATTGCTTTGTGTGGCGATTTCTACAGTGTGCATAGGTAGTACCAAAGTGCATACAATATTCTGTTACTTGCCTCTTCTACCACATGGGCACGGAGCACCTCTGCATTCAGCCTCGTGAAACATATGTGGCTCTCCACTTGTGTTTAGCTGGATGAATACATCAGTTTGTCCATTTAAGAGATAGTGGACTATCCCACCCTCCTGCCCAATGCTGTTCGAAATGGAGCGATCCTATTATCCCAGCTCTCAGGAGGCTGAGCCAGGAAGGTCACTGAGAGATCAAAGCCAGGTTGCCCTACAGAATGAGACTATCTCAAAAAGAACCAAGACACAATTTTAAGAGTGCTAACGGGCCAGGCACTGGTGGCACACACCTTTAATCCCAGCACTTGGGAGGCAGAGGCAGGCGGATTTCTGAGTTTGAGGCCAGCCTGGTCTACAGAGTGAGCTCCAGGACAGCCAGGGCTACACTGAGAAATCCTGTCTCAAAAAACCAAAAAAAAAAAAAAAAAGAGTGCTAACGGCCTTTTTACAGACTACCCACTTTGAGATGGATCTGGAAAAGCAGGTGCTACCATGGGATGGAATAGCACATGGTCTAGGTTGTTGAGCAATGAGCAAGCAGTGTGATTCAGAAGCAGTTCTTGCACCTGGCAGCAGGGCTGCCCTGTACTTCCCCATTGTGTGGCTTCAGACCTTTCCTCAAAGAACCTTCCCCCAGCCAGCCACCCCAGAGCCTTCACTAGAACCCAGACTTTTTTGCTCTCTCACCAGATGGAGCTCCAATATTCCTGGTAGCCTGTTGTCCTATCAGCTGCACTGCTTGACTGTGCCACACAAGCCCAGCTGCCAACCACAGAGTTATCAAGTATTTCCCAATTCCTGAGTGTGCTCCTGAACAGCTCCATCTGATATGGACATTATATGGACATTAGATGACTTTGGACTCATTATGATTTTATATATACATACCCATCAATGCCAGGTCCGATTCAACCATCCCCAAATTAGAAAAGAAAAGAGGTGGGCATGCTGCTCTTGGAAACGTCCTCCCTTCCCATGCAGTTATGATAGTAATAGCCATACCACAGCCCACTCTAACACAGTCCTAGCGGGACTCCAATCCCAGACTTGCTAGGGGAAGGTCCCTTCAGGTGGGCTTCCCTCCTGCAGTCACTGCCATTAGATCACACTTCCTGCCTGTTCCTAGACTTGTTTAATTATTTATGAATGGTATTGAGTAGGACAAGAACTGCAGACTTGGTAACAGTCCTAAGTTCCTGGCTAACCCATTCCAAGTGTATTCACCTGGCCACAGGAGTGGCAGAAAAGGCAGAAAAGCCCTCTGTGGGTGTAGATTACCCTTTGGAAGAGGCTGTGCTGAGCCGTGAAATCTTCACTTCCTCTGCTCACTGCAAGTTCCCAACCACAAGTGCCAAAGGCAGAGAAGCAGGCAGCACGAGACCTGACCCCAGCAGCCACAGCCACAGCCAGCCAAGCCATGTACCTTGAGGTAAGTTCTGCTGCCTAGCTCAGCTACATTACAGTGGCCAAGTGGCCGAGCTTTGATACCCGGGATGAGTCTGGGCTGGCCCACAGCCAAGAGGCTGAGTAAGCAGCTTGGAATGCAGAGGTTCTGATAAGAGCATTGGTGGAGTGGGAAACCCAGCCTGGCCACTAACCACAGGCATGTCTCCTGCCTCTGTGGCTTGGATGCCTCATCTGAAAATATCAAGCTGTAGAAACTGAACTCTCAGAGAGTTTGGGATAAGGTGTAGAGATGAAGAAGACCCCTGCTATCCAGATGAAGTGGAATGCCCCCATTGTCCTAGCTACTTGGGAGGCAGAGGCAGAAAGCTCATTTGAGCACAAGAGTTTGAAATCAGCCTGGCCATCTTGGGAAGACCAATTAAGGCTTGGGTGGGAAGCTCAGTGGGTACCTGAGTGGTTGCGCAAGTCTCTGGGTAGGGGAAGAGAGGCAAGTCTCTGTGTAGGGGTGCACAGTAGTTTGTAGAAAATCCTTATTTAAGATCAGGGAGTCAGGGTCACCAGATAAGGGCTGAGGAAGGAACGGAGGGCCAGGGACTAGAAGATGGAGTTTGGAAGCACCTGGGGTGGCCAGTGGTTGATCCAGGGGTAACCATAGCATTGAGGCTGGCAAGCCACCAAGAGTGAAGACGGGGGGGGGGGGGGGGGAGGGAGAGTGGAAGGCTCCAGATCCTGGAAGAAAGTTCTTTCTCCTGCAGAGGACCTCTGCCCTGGCTGATAATCCAGAAAGGGTCTGGGGGTGGTTGGGAGTTGCCAGCCTTTGAAAAGGGGAGTTACCTTCCCTGTCTGAGTAGCTGGAGTTAAGGAGGGGTGGGTCTGGGACAGCTCAGGGTCTGGCCCAGAATGAGCTACTGCTAAGGGAAACACTCACTAGAATAAATGACAAGGCACAAAGGGGCCAGTCAGTTGCCAAGCCTTTACAGAGAATGGCCTCCCTCCCCTCTTTCCCCCTTCCTTGGGCAGGTTAGTGAACGTCAAGTGCTAGATGCCTCGGACTTTGCCTTTCTTCTGGAAAACAGCACCTCTCCCTACGATTATGGGGAAAACGAGAGCGACTTCTCTGAGTCCCCGCCCTGCCCACAGGACTTCAGCCTGAACTTTGACAGAACCTTTCTGCCAGCCCTCTACAGCTTCCTCTTTTTGCTGGGGCTGCTAGGCAATGGGGCAGTGGCTGCTGTCCTACTGAGCCAGCGCACTGCCCTGAGCAGCACAGACACCTTCCTGCTCCATCTGGCTGTGGCCGATGTACTGCTGGTATTAACCCTCCCACTGTGGGCAGTGGATGCTGCTGTCCAGTGGGTTTTTGGCTCTGGCCTCTGCAAACTGGCAGGTGCCCTGTTCAACAT
This sequence comes from Arvicanthis niloticus, assembly GCF_011762505.2. Lineage (NCBI taxonomy): Eukaryota > Metazoa > Chordata > Mammalia > Rodentia > Muridae > Arvicanthis > Arvicanthis niloticus. Next base: position 55,290,290 of record NC_047679.1, on the reverse strand, counting down.
CAACTTCTATGCAGGGGCCTTCCTGCTGGCCTGTATAAGCTTTGACCGCTATCTGAGCATAGTGCATGCCACCCAGATCTACCGCAGGGACCCCTGGGTCCGTGTAGCCCTCACCTGCATAGTTGTATGGAGTCTCTGTCTGCTCTTTGCCCTCCCAGATTTCATCTTCCTGTCAGCCAGCTATGATCAGCGCCTCAATGCCACCCACTGCCAGTACAACTTCCCACAGGTGGGTCGCACTGCTCTGCGTGTACTGCAGCTAGTGGCTGGTTTCCTGCTGCCTCTTCTAGTAATGGCCTACTGCTATGCCCATATCCTGGCTGTGCTGCTGGTCTCCAGAGGCCAGAGGCGCTTTCGAGCTATGAGGCTAGTGGTGGTGGTGGTGGCAGCCTTTGCTGTCTGCTGGACCCCCTATCACCTGGTGGTGCTAGTGGATATTCTCATGGACATGGGAGTTTTGGCCCGCAACTGTGGTCGAGAAAGCCGTGTGGATGTGGCCAAGTCAGTCACCTCAGGCATGGGCTACATGCACTGCTGCCTCAATCCACTGCTCTATGCCTTTGTGGGAGTGAAGTTCAGAGAACAAATGTGGATGTTGCTCATGCGTCTGGGCCGATCTGACCAGAGAGGGCCCCAGCGGCAGCCATCATCTTCACGGAGAGAATCATCCTGGTCTGAGACAACTGAGGCCTCCTACTTGGGCTTGTAACTCTGGAATGGAACTGTAACCTGTGCAACCCAAGTCCTAACACACTCCGGGTTCTTCTCCTCCTTGTAGTTGGGCTAGCTCGAACTTACCCATAACTTTGCTGCCAGGACTTACTGGCAGCTCAGCATATCCAGGTCTCCTGAGAACCACTCTCAGCTCCAAGGACAGCACCATTACTGTGCCTTAGCTGCCATGCCCTATCTTGCTGTTTTAGAACCAGCTGCCTGGAGCCCAACCACCCTTCTAAATTAGCAAGTAGAACTCAGCCATCCCTGTGTGAGAAGAGGAAGAGGCAAACAGCATAGAGGGCCAGGCCTTGCTCAGCACTGAATGTGCCTATGGTCTCCAGTATCTCCATATTTGCCCAATTTTATGTCTAGAAACCCCGCTTAAACTTTCAATAAAAAAGGCAATGAGGTTGACCAAGGTGTATTCATAGTCATTCTTTGCACTAGGTCTGGCTGGGCTCTGGTGTGTATTTCCCGTGTCATCCTGCCTGGCTTAGAGTCTGTCTCTCTGCCTTCCTGGGTTCTACTGTGCCCTCTGCTGCACCTCCTGTTGCCTAGACACAGTCACAGGTTTGGGTGGTGGCAGTGAATAGTTAAGCAGCTGGTTGTCTAGGTATACTTTGGGGGCACTAGACATTAATAAACCATAATTTCTGGATCCCAGCAGCTCAGGCCAGCAGGAAAGGTGTGGTAAAAATGAACAAATACCAAGTAATCTATACTACAGAGAAAGAAGGCAGCACACGCTGAGTCCTGGGCTCAGCAAGATGGTAAAATCTACCTGAGATAGCTTTCTTGGACACTTAAGGGGCAAGTGGCATCTCCAGGGCTGAGAAGGAAGTGTTCTTGATTTCTAAGCAGAAGAGAGAGCAGTAGCAGAGGTGGAGGCTGAAGACGGCAATATTTTGGGGAGATTCTAAGTGGTGTCAGCTGGGCCAGAGGTGGTGGGACATCCTGGTATTTGGGAGGCAGAGGCTGATCTCTGTGAGTTCAAAGCCAGCATGTTCTACAGACTGAGTTTCAGATCTGCTGGGGCTACACAGTGAGAAGCCCTGTCTCAAAAAAAAAAAAAAAAAAAAAAAAAACGGCTCAGCTGGCTGGAGTTGAGGTTTCGGTAGGGGGATGGGCTGGTGGCGAGGCTGTGGTCTGGGATACAGAAATGGGATCACAGGCCAGTCAGAGAAAGTTGTATTGGTTATTTGGGTAGTATTTGGGGAAAATGGGCTTGAAAAAAAAGGTGAGGCTGGGGTGCTGGTTCAGTTAGTAAGAATACTTGCTGAGCAAACATGAAGATCCAAGTTCAGACCACTAGTAAAAGCTAGGTGTGGCCATGTTTGCCTATAACTCCAACACTGTGGGGTGGGTTGGCTGGCTGCCAGCCTGAGGGTGTGGAGGAGGTGAGTTCCAGGTTCCTGTCTCAAAGAAATAAGGTAGAAAGTAATAGACAATACCCAATTTGCTCCTATGGCCTTCACATACATGCATGCACACACACACCCCACACCCCACACCCCACACCCCACACCCCACACCCCACACCCCACACCCCACACCAGCAACGGGGCCTGATGATGTATTTGCTAGCAGTCATTAGCGTGTAGCCACCAAGAGACAGCAAGGAACATTTTCCACATCTAAAGCTGAGTGGAAATAACCAGTGCTTTCCAAAAGAGTAAGTGACAGAGCTACCTCCCTGCACTGTCAGTTCCTCCCAATGAAGTCACAGACCACGCCATGACTCACCCTGGCAGGCTAGACCTTGTTTGAGGCTACAAATATGCTGGAGCTTGGGAAAGAAGGAACAGAAACAGTGAGCTGGGGAAGTTTGCCCTACCCTATATATACTCGCGGCCTCATCTAGTCTCAGTGTTCCAAAGACTATACTACCCTTCTACAAAATGAGAAGCAAGAGGAAAATGTAAAAAGACTATATCCTGCTTATAAAAGTATCAGTAGTAAAGATAAAGATAAGCATTATTTGTAGCAGGCCAAAAACTAGGCCCCTCAAGACATCTCTACTCTAACTCCCAGAGCTTGTGACCAGGTAAAGGGGACTAGCCAAGCACAGTGGTACATGCCTATAACCTGAGTACTTGGAAGGATAAGGCAAGAAGATCAACAATTTGAGGCTAGCCTAGGTGACACTGGATTTTAGACTAGCCTGGGGCTAAATAAGGCAAGTCCTGTCTCAAGCAAGCAGAAGGGTGAGGTGGTACACAAACTTTAATCTCAGCTCTTGGGAGGCAGAAGCAAGAGGATCTCTGTAAGTCTGAAGTCAACCTCATCTGTCTAGCTATTTCCAGACCAGCCATGGATACACAATGAAACCCTGTCTCAAAAACAAACAAAACAGCAACAACAACAAAACAAGCCAACAAAGATGGCAAAAGGGAACTGAGGTTGCTAATCTGTGAACTAACCAGTTTTAAAATAAGATTGTGGCAGGTCATAGTAGTGCATTCCTATAGTCCCCAGTATTTGGAAGGCAGACCAGAGGACCAGGACAGCCAAGGACAGGAGGCCTGCCTTGGCTACCTAAAGAGTTCAAGGTCAGGGTCAAGCCACATGGCTCATCAGATAAAAGTATTTGTCACCAAGTCTGACTGGGACCCACAGAATAGAAGAGACCTGTCTCCCAAAAGTTGCCCTCTGACCTCTACATATGTGCTATGAAATAATTATACCCCTCCCCCAAAATAAATGTAATATTTAAAAAATATATCAAGGTCAGCTTGGGATATATAGAACCTATCAAAATAGTAATAAATAATGAAAATTATACTACCGGGCTGAAGAGATGCTCTGTTTGTAAGTACTTAACCATGTAAGCACAGTGACCTGAACTTGGTCCTAGCAAGCATATAAAAAGCCAAGTATGGTAGTGTGCACTTGTAACCCCAGTCCTGGGGAGGTGGCAACAGGAAGAGCACTGTAACGTGCTGGTTAGCCACCCTAGTCTAGTCTAGATAGTTCTAGTCTAGTCGGGAAGTCCTACAGCCATATGAGAAACTCTGTCTCAAAAAAAAGGTGGACATCTCCTGGGAATGAAACCCAAGGTTTGCCACTGGCCTCCAGATACATATGCATACATGTGGCCTGCCAAATACATACACACACACACACACACACACACACACCATGCACGCACGCACACACGCACGATGTGGCAGCAGCAGCAGAAGAGGAAGGGAGGAGGAAGAAGAGGAGGAGGAAGGAAACAGCTGCCACCACCACCACTGCCTCCAAATGAACCTAGTGTCATTACAGGAATCTATAAAAGTGAAGGAAAGGGAAAACAGATGTTTTGTATTTGAAGAAGCCATGAGACGGGCTGTGGGAGGCCTCTAGGAACTGGAAAAGACAGAGAAATTCATTCTCCAGAGAGGACTCAACACCTTGACTGTTACCTAGGTGACTCGTCCTAGGCTCACGACCTCCAGAACTCTAAGATAATACATTCACATAGCTCTACGCCACTAAATTGGTGATCGTTTTCTCTGGTTTCCACAGGAATACAAATACAATCTCGGGTCCAATCCACACCGGCAATAGCTCCCAGAGATCAGGAGTCTCCTGGAACACTTGAATAAGAGAACTGTAAACTGAGGTGGAACTATTTATTTTCTGAGTCATTACGTGAGTTAGCTTCACTCAAAACCATGACAAGCTGGAATTCATAGAGCACGTTAGCTCTTCAAATGTGGCTAGTGTAATGGGCTGACAGCAGCCTAGCTGTAGGGTAGTGCCTTTACAACTTACTCTTTTATGACAATACTTTCATGTTCTCAACACTCCCCCTCCCAAGAAAATATCATTTCCTTCTGTTTCATTTTGCATTTTCAACTTACATAGTCAAAGTTAAGACCCAAGGTGACTCCAAATGGTTTCAAGTGTTGTCAAGGGATATATGGTTAGCAAAAGATCTCTTTGTTAAAAAGTCATCATTAATAACAAATCAGAAAACACATTTAAACTCCAATATTTAAACCTTTACAGAAATGGGGATTTCTAAAACTTCTTGCCAGTAAAGGATTCAGCTCATATAAATATACTCCAGGACAATTTTAAGGATTTTCCTTAAAGATTTACTGGCAAGATAATCCTTGCTGAGTCTTTTCTTCACATCCCCATGACTGATTCCTGTTGTCCCATTAAACACTGCTCTATAATTCCCCTGCGTATATTTGGCAAATGGTCTCCAATGGGGCACAATGGGGGTTCCATCCTTCTAAAACAATGGCAGCAAGGCCAGAAGCCCTTTGCATCTGGCACAGACTCAGTGTTCAACTATCTGCTATAGTGGCCAACCCTTCTGAGGAAGGCCATTCAATACCAAAATGAATAAATACATAAATCATGACACCTCAACACCAGCTCCAACTCCTTAACCTGGTGCCCAAAGCTATTTTCTATGGGTTTTGAGGAGCCTCAGGCAGCAGCAGGGTCAGGCCTGCTCAAATTAGGTATTAGGAGTAAGGGGGGAGGGTAATAGAAAAAGGGGACACAGAAATAGTGAGATTCACGCCTCAAGTCAGACAGTCCACAGACTTAACTAAAGATCTACTTGGTCTTGCCACTTGGGAGGCTGAGGCAAGGGGAGCACAAGTTCAAAGCCTGTCTGAGCTACAAAGCTAGCTCAAGACTAACATGGAAAACTTGTTGGGACCCTCTTTCAAAGCAAAACAAAACAAAAACAAAAAAGCAAAAACCATAAGAAAAAGGCTAGTGATATTGCTCAGGCAGAGGTTCAGTGTAGTGTTTGCCTGGCATACATGAAGCCCTCAGTTCAATTCCCAGCACCAGAAAAACAAACAAACAAAACCAAAGAGCTACTGGAGGCTGGAATGACAAAGTAATTGGAAAAAGTATGAGAAAGGTCTTACCTGCATTTGTACAGAATACATTCATAATAGATCTTGTAGTTAATTATGTAGTTATGGCAATAGATGAGCTTAGGCAGCTCTGGGTGTACTGAATTGCATTTTTGAGCATAATATTGCCATGAGTCACCATGAGAATCCTGGATGCCATCAAGCAAACAGGAGGCTGCAAGGCATAACTCATGGAGGGTGTCCTGGATTCCATCTTGAAAGAATGAAAGGAAACCGTGAGCACTAAAGTAGATTTTCTTCTGATCTGTTGCCCAGCAACCCCTTGACAACTCTCACCAAACACAAGGCCTTCTCATAAATGCATATACAGGCAGCCAGCCCATAAGGGTTGTCTTCCCAGGATTCTGAGAGAGAAACGTCCACCCATGACAAGCTGGTTTGGGTTTCAGCTGAACCTTAAGAAGTCAGGCTGGGGCTGGAAACAAAGTGTGGGACAGAAACTGAAGGAGGAGCCATCTGGAGACCATTCCACCTGGTTCTCCATCCCAGGTACAGTCACCAAAGGTAGACACTGATGTGGATGGCAGGAAGTGCATGCTGACAAGAACCTGATATAGCTGTCTCCTTAGAGGTCTGCCAAAAGCTGACACATTCAGAGGCGGATGCTCACAGCTAACCACTGATCTGATCAAGGGGTTCCCAATGGAGGAGTTAGAGAGAAGACTGAAGGAGCAGAAAGGGTTGGTGGCCCCATGAGGAGAGCAACAGTACCAACCAACCAGAGCTCCCAGGGTCTAAACCACCAGCCTAGAAACACATAGAGAGGGACCCATGACCCCAGCTGTATATGTAGGGGAGGATGGCCTTGTCTGGCATAGGTGGGAGAGGAGATCCTTAGTCCCATGAAAGATGAGCACCAAGTGTGGGGGGGGGGGGAATTCGAGGGTGGGGAGGTGAGAGTGTGGGGGTAGGTGGGGGCACATCCTCATAGAAGCATGAGGAGGGGGGATGGGATAGGAGGTTCCTGGGTGGTGGGGGGAAGGGGGGCTAGGGGATAAAATCTGAAATGTAAATATAATATCCAATAAAAAAAGAAAGAAAAAAGAAGTCAGTCTGGGAGCAGCTCTAACATGTTCATTTTCTTGTGGGGCAAATGCACCTGGAGAAGGCTTGGTTTCTTCCTTCTAAAAACAAAAGTGGGCTCAAGGGCTATCTACGGCCGTGAGATTTGGTCAGCAGAAGCTTGCAGTAAGGTAGAGATCTGAACTGGGCTCTATTATGAAAAAAAGAGTATATATTTATTGATTTATGTGTGTATGTGCATACATGCACATGCCATAGCATACATGTGAAGGCCAGAAGACAACTTCATGGGAGTCTTTTCCTTCTACCATGCAGACCCCAGAGATCAAACTCAGACTTGGTGGCACTGAGCCATCTCACCCACCCTGAGCTGGACTCTTGACAACGCACTAATTTTAGAATTAGAACAGCCATCCAAGCCGATACTCAACCTATGATCTCAGCCCTTGAGAGACTAAAGCAAAGGAAGGGCCCTGAGCTAGACATCAGTTACATACTGAGCCCATCTGAAAACAACAATAACACTGTTTTGTTTGCTTTAGTATTTTTTGTCTTACTGATTTTTTTAAAGTTTTTTTTGTCCATTTTGATTTAGTTTCTTGGGTTTGTTTGTTTGTTTGTTTGTTTGTAAGACAGAGTGGGAACACAAGCACACAGAAAGTTGGGTGGATAGGGCAGACCTGAAAAATGGAAAAGGATATGATCAAAATATATTGTACGAAAAAAAGATTTTTTTTAAAATTAAACAACAACAAAAACCCAGCAGCTTACTTGTGTAATCCTAGCACTGGAAGGCTGAGGAAGGAGGACTACACATATTCAAAGTCAGCCTGAACTACATAGTGAATATGAGACCAGCCTGGGCTACACAATGAGACCCTATGTCAACCTGTACTCTCACCCTCCCCACCAACTCATTCATATGACTTATGTCATTCATCATAAGCTGGGTTGGTGGTAGATACTTGTATGTAGTTCCAGCTACTCAGGAAGATGAGATGAGAGCTCTGCTTGAGCCAGGGGTTCAAGACCAGACTGGGCAACATAGCAAGGCACCACATCAGAAGCAAGACAAAAAAAAAAAAAAAAAAAAAAAAAAAAAAAACTTGATTCCTGAGAATAAATGAGGGTTGTAGCTGCTGTTTTATGGCATACTTCTTACAGAGCATATGTGAGGCTTTGGTTCCCAATATGGTGGAGGCATATGAAAGGAATCAAAATATGTGAGTAATGATTGGATCTAGAAAAACATGGGCTGCATTTTGAGAGCCAGAGGGGAAAGAATGGTTGAAGCATGGGCTGGCAGTGGAGCAGTGAGAGGCCAGATGGGCCATGTGAAGCAGGAACAGATTACAATGGCCTCAGAAAGCAGCAGACTGTGAGCACCACACAAAAACTGAGTGCAGTGGGGAGAAGAGGGACGAGATGAGTGCCCCAGACTTCAGCAAATGCAAAGCTGGAGGAGAGGTTGACGACTGGCTAGAGAGGGCATCTTGACCCTTGGATACTGAGAGACTGGAGATGCTGGCTTTAGTAAAGGAAGTGAGCAGGTGGGCCTGGAAAATCATTTCCTATGTTGAGTTCTTAGGAATTGGTGAGACATCCAATAATGATGTCCTCTAAGCAACACACAGAAGGCCTATCCACCTAGAAATGACAGCTCAAAGCAGTAACACAGGCTGCCAGGTAAGAGTAATTTAACAGAAGAGTAATTTAATCAGAAGGACATGGTGCTATGGTTAAACTGCCATATTCCTGGAATCGTCAGCAGAGTTGCAGACTTTCAGAGAAATACCAGTCTTGGCACAGCACTCCCTCTTTGGTTGTTGTATCTCATTGGTAGTGCATCAGTCTGCAACATCTTTTTATTCCAAGTGATTTCTATTTTCTCTGGCAACTAAAAATTAAAAGCAAACACAAGTATCAAAAAGCAGTTCTAAAGGTTTACTTATTTTTTTAATTTATGTGTATGGGTGTGACCCTAAGTTTATGTGTACCATATGTGTAATAGAAGAGGCCAGAAGAGAGTATTGGGTTCCCTGGAGCTGGAATTATAAAGCACCTGTGAGCTGTCCTATGCATGCTGCAAACCAAACCTGGGTCCTTTGCAAGAGCAGTAAGTGCTCTTAACTGCTGAGCTATCTCCCTAGAAAACAACTCTTAGCAGATCAGGAAATAAGAATGATAATTTTTCTCCATCTAATAAAAAGTAAGAAAACATGCCAACATGAATGAAAGAAAATTCAAAAGAACCTACATGTAGATGAAAAGCTACAGCAATAGCTGCCCTGGCAAAACTGTTTTGTGTAAGAGGAGCTAAGGTGGGAGGAGTAAGGAGAGGAAGAGGAGGAGTAAAGAGAGGAGAAGGAAGAGGAGGAGCTAGGGGAGAGCCGGAGAACTAGAGAGGGGACATGGAGGCTGATGTTCTCTTGACTGTAGCAGTCAGAGGTAGTTGGTATATCTAGGTTGGGTATTGGGTTATACCTCTGATTGTAAGGATATCTTGTTATAGCCTTTGGATATAAGCCTTTGGATAATCTAAGCATTAGAGTCTCATCTGTACCGAGCCTGTGTGGTTGGCAGGATGGTCCGGGCAACGCCCAGCCTTGCCGAGACAGCATGGAAGACTTGCAGCGCCATCTCCCACGCTAGCATCTCGTAGGTAGCAGGGCTGGTGTTTCTAGCTGGTCGTTTCTAGCTGCGGTGCACGCACGTGGTCTCTGGCCATGTGGCTGGGCTAGGCAGAGACGCTGCAGCTTAGACAGTTGGATTGACCAGCGGCCACCGTTTTTAAATAAGTACTACAACAGTTTTGTTTTGTTTTGTTTTTCTCCAGGGATGAACCCCTGAAGTTATACAATCCCAAGTGGACTGCCCTAAACACATGGACATAGGACTAAACGAACTCAGTAGGTTTTACACACACACTTAAAGAGATCATGAATTTGAAAGGGAGGGACATAGGCGAAGCTGGAGCAGGGAGTGGTGGAAATGATATAAATATAGTACTCACATATGAAATTCTCAAAAAATAACTTTTCTTTAAAAAAAAAGGTAAGAGAAACAATCTTCCCTGGGTTTTTTACTCTGAGTACATGAATATACTGAAGAGAAATATATGCAAATAAAATGTAAATTTAAACATTCTGGGAAGAATGGGGGCCAAGTTGAAGTCCTGGGAAGGGCTTAATTAACTAATCAGCACCCACAGGAGGAGGTTGTTGAGGCCACACAAATGTATGATTTTGTGCTTAGATGTATGGATCCAAGTCTGGGGCCATCAGGAGAGAAGTACAAGGCTGCTGAGGTAGGCAAACATCTGCACAAACTAGAAATGCTTTTGGGTTCCACTCATTTAATGTAGCATCACTGTCCTGAGGAAGGGTACCAAAGGCTGGAGAACCTTCAGGATATAAGAACTGCCCTCTGCAAAGTCTCCTCATCAGAAAACTACAAAATTGCATTTAAAAAAGCAACAACAAATGACCTATGCCTGATAGTCCAGCTCAGGGGTAGGGTGCTTTTTCTCACATGCAGGAAGCATGGCAAAACAGACAAACAACCCAAAATGAACAAACAAGGAGACTGGCCAGCAGATCTCTGCCTCTGGATTTCTAATCCAGTACATACCACCAAGCCACTAGCAGGCAGACTTTTTTCAGCAGTAGCTTCCTGTCACATTTTCCTGTGCACCTGTGCCTACCGATTTAAACTTTGCTTCCCCTAACCTAATTCCCAAGGTCATCTATGATCATAAAACCAAGGGCTTGCTCTGCTTAGGACCTGTTCTAAGTACTTTGTGAACATGAACTCCTGCAGCCCTAACAGTAATTCTAAGGTAGTAAGTAAAATTAGCCATGTATTCATGAGTTCTGTATTAGAGATTCAACAAACTGCAAATCAAAAGTTATTAAATGTATTATAGAAATATATGAAACTGTCAGATAATAAATAAAATAAAAAGAACACAAAACTGCTCTGCTCTGAATATATACATATTTTCCCTTGCCACTATAACAACTATTTCCTGCATGATATTTCCACTCTATTGGGCATTGTAAGTAATACACGGGTCAGTTGAAGCGTAGAGGAGGAGGCTAGGTAGAGGATATTTTATATAAGATATTTGAGCACTGTTAGGTTTTGGCATTTGTTGAGGGTACCAGAACAAGTTCCATGGAAACACAGAAGGATGGCTGCACTTTTATTGGCCCCATTTTACAGAAAGCATGGGTAAAATGAGGTTAAATAACTTGTCCAGCTCGACTTCCTATCATCTTTGCCTCAACACGTGTCTTCTCCCTACTGCTGTTCTCAGTACTAACCATGCCTTAAGAAGTAGGAGCCTCATGTCTTCCAGGAAATCCTATTTTCCTTCTCTGACTTTTCAGCCATTTTCACTCTGTTAATCCCCTACTGTAATAACCATCTGTTCCATATAGCACAAGCCAAAAACTTCTCCTTCATGTAAGCATCTCTCTCATGTCTGTAAAGTCCAAAATGGTCCCTCCCAGATATGGCAGTACTGGTGACAATGTGCTAAACAGAAGGGCTCTAACTGGGCAAACAGAATTGTTATTGGGCAAGGGCATCTAGTTCCTGATTAATCCAACAGCCTGTATCACCATAAATATCTATCATATAAACTATCTGCTGACTATCATATAAACTCTGCCTCCTTTTTTACAATTTTGTTTTTCTCTGCCCCTCTGAGAGACAGACTTGGCAGTTTGATCCCCAATAAACCACTACCCATGGAGTGGTCCAATTCTGCTTAAACTGACACATATCTAGGACAGGAAGTACACATGGTTAGTGCAGCAGCCAAGAGTGCTGGCATACAAGAGTTATTCAATAAATGCTTATTCATTTATTCTACTATAAGCATGGTTAGGTAGCGTGTAGACTTTTCTGAGCCAGTTCTTCCTTATTGTGTTGGAAATTTCCTCCAGGGTAATGTTTTAACTTTTCAATGTTACTCAAGAATCATCCCGGTATTTTGCACATAAATTTCCTATGAAGGTAAATTCAAGTGAATTTTTGCTTGGCTAAAGTAATAGGAAACCATGTACATGCATACATGTATGCATGCTCATTAGACAGGAACATTTATTTCCCAAGCTTCCATTCATAGTGTTTCTCTTTACCCTTAGAACAGTCTCAAAGGTATGAGGCCAGGTTTCAACCTCAAGACTGATCACCACGCCTACAGCTTGTCTCGAGCTCCCCTTTGATGGTTCTTATTTTATAGTTATTCAATGAAAATTTCCAAAAAAAATCTATGAGTCTCTATTTAGCATAACAAGCTCCCTAATCAAAATTTCATCACAACTGGCTGAAAACCTCAGAGGCATTTGAAGTTCATTTTTCCCTTACCCTGTGTTCAACTGGAAGTGGAATGCTACTTCCTCGATATTGACTCTGCCAGCCAGTATCTCCTTTGCAACACAAGGTCACCTCTCTAATCAAGTCCCCATCCTCCCCTCTCTACAACAGTGCTCTCTAACTGTGCTCTTTACAATCAGGCTCTTTTCCTTCTACTCCAACTACTCACTCACCTCCAGATTCATTCTCTTTCATTCTGGCTTTTCCTTGCCCAGTTGGCCTGGTATTAAAGACCTTAGTCAATGTGGTTAGTCTGCCCAAAGTGGGCAACTCAAACATTTCCTGGGGTGAACTGTGATTTCCCACTTTTGTACTTCAGCATCAATTCTTTCCCATGACACAAGAGTGACCCCATCTCTACCTTTACTGACAAACATCAATGGTATTTTAGCATTTACAAAGAACCTCTCTGCGTTTAATTCTCACCACCAACCATCTAAGAAGTTAGTAATGCTCGTTCCCATCTCTATCTTGCAGATGAAGACACCGTGGCTCAGAGGTGTCTGACCCATAGGTCAGAGACAACAGGTCTTCTTACCCAAATCTCTCATGTTTTCCATTAAACCGTTATCACTGTCTCATATTTCACAGTATACTTCAAACAGCACAAATAATAGTGCTGAACACAAAAAGGGCTAATGTTAAATCACTACCAATTTAAATGAAGGTGGATTTTAGGAGATAGGCTATTGCCATGGATGCAAGGCTGGCCCCAAACTCATGACAATCTTTCTGCCTTATCCTTCCTATTGCTGGGATTTACCAGATGTGGTACTATACCTGGAGGTTTGTTTTTTAAAACCATGGCTAGAGCAATCCATAGTCAGAGAGACAAGCCACGGAGCTAGAAAAAGAAGTGGGAACATGGTGAGTTTCTGACTTCACAGGCTCCTGAGATGGAACATTTTCCAGAACAGTAACTAACTACTGAATTGTAAATTAAAGCCCCGTGTAAGGAACTTAGACTGGTGAGAAAGCAAATTAATAAACAAAACAAAGGGAGCTAATGGAAAGATCTTAAATTCTAAACCTAATATGGGACATGAAGGTGATCTGGGTGGCTCTACAGGTTATAGTCCTTCCTAAAGTTGAAGAGGTTAGCCTTCTCTAGTAGAGAATGACTCTCCCTCGAACCAAAGGCCATGCAGGAGGAACAGTGTTGAGCTCCATGAGAAGACCATGAGAAGAAGCCAGGTAAAGTTGAGGTAAGGCTTGAAGCTATAGGGACCCTGAGCAGCTTCACCTGCTCCAAGTACCAGGCCCATCATTAGTCACAGCCTCCCACAGAGAAAATTGTGACCATCAGTCACATAGGGGCAGCACTCCCAAGCCCCTCCACATATAGATGAGGCATCCCTAACATCTCAGACCAAGCCAATAGGAAGCACCTGCTCTCAGATCACAACCCACCCCAAAATTGTATATAAGATCCTATCCAGAAGGAATAAAAGTGTGAGAATTACTTCATCATCTGAGAGCTTCTGTCACAAGAGTTGTAATTCTGCCTGGGAAGAGAATGCTCTCTTGAAGCTGGTTAGCCAGCCCCACTGCCAGCTCAGCCCAGCTCTGCTCAGCTCAGCACAGCCAGTGCAGTGTCTTGGAGCAACAGCAGCTGCTGGGGCAGTGGCATCAGAGCAGCGGTGGTGGCGGTGGTGGTGGCAGCAGCAGCAGCAGCAGCAGCAGCAGCAGCAGCAGCAGCAGCAGCAGCGAGGTGGCAGAGGCAATTCCCCCTCCCTGCTCGGGCCCTTTCCTCTTTGCTTGAACCCTCCCCACCTGGCCTGGCCAGAGATCCCCTCGGATAGCCTCTGGTACACAGATCAGAAGAACTGCAAATGGCTTTAGAACTAATGGAATGCAGCCCACAGATTACCACAGCCACCATCAAGGGTAGACCTTGATATGGCACAGCCCTGAGGACTATGGCATCCGAGTACTTTATGCTGTTATAGAGTTCTGCTCTGCTTTGCTGTCCTCACATCCCTCTTAATCTAAGAATTGTATGAAACTTTAAGAGGGCTTCAAGTCCCTCATTGGGCAGTATCAAGCATTCACAATATTAATGCTTGATCTCTTTTGGGCATTGCTGGTGGAGCAGAGTAGTAATTCTATCACCACCCTAGAAAAGAATTTAGAGAGGTAGATTATCAACAATGACCCCACCCTTAGAACCCATTTGGAAAAATAAAGTTGTTAGCGAAGCTAGGGTGAGATGTTTTTACTACTGGCTCTGATGTAAAATCTTAGGAAACAATCTGAAGTTGAGAAAGGCACACTCTGATTAGTTAAGCTAGGAATCCTTTATGGTCAGGGAACAAGAACAATGGAAGCACTGTCTGACATGAGTCTCACTGAGGCTGGACTGGTAATGACTGATTTCTTATACCCATTTTAAACCTCAGCTTCCTGACATAATTTATTAAGAATTGCTGATGAATAAATATACATTTTGAGGATTTAAGGTAGATATTACTGATCTTTATATAAAAGTTTAGATTTGTAATTCTTTTAAGATTCTTGCAAGATTACTTTTAAAGATAAATAATAAAATAATTCATCCTTTCTTTGTAATGGCAAATTGCTGCCTGCCAGTAAGAGAAACTGGCTGAGAAAATTCCCTTGCTTGCTCACACTTTGTTCATCTATAACAAGTTGTTTGGTTATGAAGGTGCATGGGTTTTTTTAGAATAATTTTTCTTTACCTGTACTATATAATGTTATTTCTTGTAAAGGTATTGAAAAATACACTGTTTTTTCATAATCATTCACCAGAAGAAAACTAAAATGTAATCACATTGTAATTGTATACTGCCTGAAAGATTTTGCTGGGATATAAAAGCGATGGAAGAAAAAATAAAAATGATGTGGTGTGATGTGATGTGGCTGGAACATTGTCTCTCCCATCCATCAACTATGTGTGTACATGTAAAGTTTGTGTGAATGGTGGTTGGAACATTCATTGTTCCTCCCATGCCCCAACTGTGTGTATTTATGTATGTATGTGTGGAATACTTGGAGCCTGCTTGTTGGAGCTTTGCTCTAAGCATTCTTTGTGGGACTATGTATATGTCTGTCTGTAGGTCTGTATACATGTATATGTATATATGTATGCATATATATTTGCATGTATGAAGTTAGTGGATTCTCTGCCTTTTGTTTCATCCATTCAGTGTGTGTGAGTGTGTCTGTGTGTGTGTCTGTGTGTGTCTGTGTGTGTCTGTGTGTGTCTGTGTGTGTGAATTTTCTGTTTCCTTCTCTTTCTCACCAGCCCCAAGGAGTTAAAAGAGTTCATAGTTTTCCTGCTAGCCACAGGGAGTACCAGCCCCAGTAAATTAAGCTTTGTTCCCTCAGAAAAAAAGTCTGTTGAGCTGCTCTAATCGCTGGCTGCCTTTGGCAGCAGTCTCTGTAGGTATCTGGATCCACCCCAGTCAGCTGCTCTAAGCACTGACCCCCAACAGCTACCTGCCTCAGTTTACTCACCACATGGATGTCAAAGCCAGAGGCATTGGCATCCTAGTAAAGGAGGCTATGTGAGTATTGAAAGCAGGTATGTATCAGCAAAGGCAGTAGATAAAAACCTGTACTATCTGCCAGATTCAGCAGAGAATGGACATCAGTGTATAGTCAGAAAAGGCTAGCCTCGGGGCTTAGCAAACTTTCCCTCAAAGCCTATGGACCCCATGTTAAAAGAACCAACAAGACCCTCAAATTGGATATATTCAACACTATGGCCAGCAAGCAGCTTATAGAGGAACTATATGAAGCACTATAGGAGGCTCCCAGAGCAATGAAGTACAAGACAGGCAAAAGTTCAAACTGGCTGGTCATCTTTGGATGAAGAGTAGTAACAGGACACTAAAAGGCAGCTTCTCCTTTCTTTTGTCAGTCTCTATCTAGCAAAGCAACCTAGATATTATCAAGACAAGCATCCCTATAGGGAAAACAGCTTAAATATGTATATAGAATCCAGAGATGATTCCTTGCTGATAGGAGTTGGAGAGCACATGATGAGCTACCTCAATCATCTCAGTGGGCAGAAAGAACAGGGACACAGAACCTTTCTCTCAGAACTAAGCTTATCTCCCCTATCCCAAACCTGACACACCACTTTTCCCCTTCCCCTCCCTGAAAAATTTTTTTCTCTAAAGATACAAGCTTGAAATGATTACCAGGCTGAAATAGCTCAGTGGATAAACATTTGTGTGCGTCTATGTGAGGCCTCAGTCCCATTCTTAGCACCACAAAACAAAGAACACAAAAAACCAAAATGCTCTCTTCACACACATAAATATCCTTCTTCAAATATGTTCTTTCTCTTGTAAGATAATTCAGATGTAAGTGTGCATTACTCATAAATGGAAGTAAAATCAGAGATAAAATTAAAAATCATATTTTAAGGGGAAAATGAGATTTTAGAACCTAAATGGGAAAATGAATTGACTTCTAGCTTGAGTATCAACATGCCTTTGGCCTATGCAATCACTTGTTTCTGATAGTTCCCTATAGCTTAATGAAAATAAAAGAACTCCAACCATCTACCTCACCCTAACACTTTTTTTTCCTGAGTCAGTGATGATTTGAAAATTCACAGGGTAGCATGGATGTGGCTCAGTGGCAGAGTCCTTACTAGCACTCACGTTCAAGGCCAAGGGTTCTAATCCCAATCCTAGCAAACAAAGGACAAGAATATGTACAGAAGGAGAAGTGTGTTCATGCAAAGCATTCAAAAAACCCAGAAAACATTTTTAACTACCCTCCCTCACATCCCAGATTAAAACATGCAAGCTCTACCTTCTCCTCTGTAATTGCCTTGTTTGTTGGTGTTTGAGGTTAGAGTACATGTAGTTCAGATTGGCCTTGAACTCCTAATTGTCTGGCCTCTGCCTTCTGAGGGCTGGGATTAATGTGCCATCACATTCAACTATGTTGGCTTACATCAGTGTAAACTGATAGCCAATCAGGCTATGTCCAACCTAAAATTATCTTGGCCACATATCCATCTTTGACCTGAGTTTAAGGCAAAAAATACTTCAGAGGTCAGAGCTGCTCTGAGTTTGAAGGAACATTCTGCCAGTTAACTACTAGGATTTAAGTACAGCACATAAGCCTGGTCCTTTGGCTGGATGGCTATAGAGAGAGAAAGGAGGGGAAGCAGCAGGGGACCTCATCACTCTGCATGATCACTTAGGATCAGAAAGCTTCATTCAGTCAGACTCCTTCATCCCCTTGGACTCTCCAGTATCCACCAGGCTGATGAACATGCAAAAGAAAATCTCATACAAGCAAGCATGTGAGAAGCACATATCCAGACTTAAAATTTTCAACTTTTGCCACAATGTGCTTTTTCGGAGAAAACCCCCAAATTTTTTGTCCATTATCAGCTGAAATGACAATAGTTGATTTGTACAATGAAAATTGGTACCATCAAGCAGCTGACAGAAAGTAAAGCTCAAGAAGAGCTATCACAGGGAAGCACCTATCAACAAGACTGCATGGGCAGGCTGCATACTGCTACCCTCTGGTTGGTTCTGTTGGAATATGGTTAAACTTAAAAATTAACTGCCCCAGGACACATCCTGGGAGGAGCACATTCCTTAGCCCAAGGACACCTGCTGGATTACCCTGCTGGATTAACATTCAGAGGAAGAAGGGATTAACATTCCTCAGACCACAGGGAAGGGAACCCACCTGTGAGTAAGAAAGGCCCAGAACATGTAGACACATTCCGCAGGATGGACCAATCCTTGCCACTTACAGACAAGGGAGGTCCTTGCCACCTCATTCCCCAAAGACCAATCAGTTTAAAAGTCACACTGTTCTGCCAATCATATTGTACCTAGTCACTGTTTCTCTAGTCCACCCCTTAAACTATATAAAAACTGTTCTTAACTTCAACTTGGGGTTCTTCTTGTCTGCATGTGAGAGGATCCCAGTGCACTGGATTATTATTATTATCATTAAACCTCATGTTATTGCAGTGAATCCCGTCTGTGTTTCTGGGGAAGCGCATCCCCTGGTTTTGGATCTTTAGGTCCAACATTTTGGAGGTCCCACCGAGATACGCTCTTTCAGAACCCCACGACTCAGGGATTGGAGGCTTTTGCTCAAGCAGGTATGTCTTCTGTTTTGTGTTTTGTGTCTATGAAATGTCTGTGCCCATGGCAGGGGCAACTGTCTGTGTACTGTCTGTGAAGTGTCTGTGTGCCAGTGGCAGGGATGACCATCTATGTAGCCTGGTCTCTATGCTCGTGGCAGGGGCAAGAACTGGGCAAGCCACGGAGAACGGTTTGTTTGCAACCCTGGGATAGGGTCAGGTTACGAGTTCTGGGAGGGAATTCATGAGTAGTGGAAGCAGTGGGAAAGACGTGTCAGCATGCTGCATGCCACAGTTCTCTGGAGGACGCTGTTAGATTTAGTCCAGTGTAGGCTGGACAAGTCATCTGAATCTGTTAAATTAGGTCCAGCCTTTCTCTTTTTCTAGTGTATCTCCCCCAGGGGTTAGTCTTTTGAGTGTTGCCTTCTAGTGTAGGCTTCTTCCCCTCCTCCTTGGTCATTTGCGGCCAGCTACAACCCAACCAACTTGCCTGAAGCACCCTGCTTGCTCCCTTCCCCCTTTGCCTCCTTGATCATTTGCGGCTGGCTACAGCCCAGCCAGCTTGTCTGAAGCAGCAGGTCTGGAACCCTGCTTGCTACCGTCGCCCCTGTGTTCCTTAGACTTTCATTCTAGGACTTCTCCCCTTGGGTGAAAATTTTTCTTTTTGTTTTGAGACAGTTTTCTTTCTCACGGCTGAGAACTCCAAGCTGGGCCTGGAAAAACTGCTTCCAAGAGCTGCCGGCTCCAAACCAGCCTCCACGTCTCTCTCCCATGACTCAAAATCTCACTCCTTCTGACTCTGACTCTCCTATAAAGCCTCTACTCTATGTTTCTTCCTCTAAGCTTTTCTTCAAAGTTGGCCTTTCCTCTTCTTCTCTACATTTAAGACTTACTGTCAAAAAATGAGGAAGAAAAAAAAACAGAGAATACAGGGGGCCTCTCTGCTGGAACACCCAGCCACCACATGGTGGAACAGCAGCCACATGGCAGAGCAGACCCCTCCCCCACTGCTTCTAAACTCATCATTGAGATAGACACTGGGTTCCCGCTGACCAGACCTGATTGGGACTTCAACACGCCTGACAGTAGGGAGCACCTGAAGGTCTACCACCAGACTCTAATGACAGGTCTCTGGGAAGCTGCACGGTTGCCCACTAACTTGGCTAAGGTAAAAGAAATGGTCCAAGGGCCTACCGAATCCCTTTCAGCCTTCCTAGAACTGCTGATGGAGGCATTTCGCCAGTTCATGCCCTATGACCCTACGTCTGATAAGCATAAAGCAACAGTACAACAGTGACGATAGCCTTTATTGACCAATCTGCCAATGATATTAAGAAAAAGCTACAAAAGTTAGATGGACTGATAACAAGACAAGTCTTTGAGAGATCTGGTGCAGGTAGCTAAAAAGGTGTTCTATAACAGAGAGACTGAGGAAGAAAAAGAAGAGAGAAGGTAGAAAGAGCAGGAAGGTAGAGAACTGCAAAAAAAGACAGGAAGAAAACTTGACTAGAATCTTGGCCACAGTAGTTAGAGTCGAGGGCCAGGCGAGAGAGTGCTGGGCAACTGAAGGAGGCCTTTAGATAAGGATCAGTGTACCTATTGCAAAGAAAAAGGACACTGAACAAGAGAATGCCTGAAGAAAGGGGGGGATGGACCTGGCTGAGCCCTAGAAGCCCCAGGCCACAAAATATTGGCCCTGGGTAAAGACAGTGACTAGGAAGGACAGGGCTTGGACTCCCTCTCCGAGTCCAGGGTAACCCTGAGAGTAGAGGGGAAGCCTACTCAGTTCCTGGTAGATACTGGGGCCCAACATTCAGTCCTTTCATGAACCATGGGCCCATTGTCTGGCAAGAGGTTGTGGGTCCAGAGAGCTACTGGTAATAAACAATATTCATGGACCACCCAAAGGACAGTGGACCTCGGTGTGGGCCAGGTGTCCCACTCGTTCTTAGTCATTCCTAGCCATTCTTAGTCGTTCTTAGTAGAATGCCCCTACCCTCTCCTGGGCAGGGACCTGCTTGCAAAGATTAGAGCCCAGATTCACTTCCTTCAGGAGGGCCCCAAGCAAAAGACAGACAAGGAAATATGATACATGTGTTGACTGTAAAACTCGAAGATAAATATTGCTTCTTTGACCACCCAAAAGAGAATCCTGGAGATATAGACTGGTGGCTGAATCGGTTGCCTCAGGCATGGGTAGAAGAAACCACAGGCTTGGGTGAGGCTAAGAACCAGCTGGCAGTCCATGTAGAGCTGAAAGTCTTAGCCACCCCAGTAACAGTCCATCAGTATCCAATAAGGAAAGAAGCCCAAGATGGAATTAGACCTCATATCCTTATATTGCTAGATCTGGAAATACTTAAAAGGTGTCAGTCAGCATGGAACATATCCCTGATCCCAGTACAGAAGCCAGATACCAATGACTACCGACCTACATGAGTAAATAAGCAGGTAATCTGTTGAGCTCTCTTCCCCCCAAAAGAACTTGGTATACTGTACTCGATCTTAAAGATGCCTTCTTCTGCCTCTGACTGAGCCTGAGAAGCCAACCAATCTTTGTTTTGAATGAAAAGACCCAGGATCAGGAATATCTGGACAACTAACATGGACCCCACTTCCACAGGGGTTCAAGAACTCCCCTACCATCTTCAGTGAAGCTCTACACCAGGATCTTGCCCTGTTCAGAGCAGAAAACCCCCAGGTAACCCTTCTTCAATTCATAGATGACATTCTCCTGGTTGCCCCTAACAGAGACACATGCCTTGATGGAACCCACCGGATACTAACTGAACTGGAAAAACTAGGTTACAGGGCCTCTGCTAAGAAGGCCCAGATCTGCAGAAAACAGGTCAGTACTTGGGTTATCTGCTCAGAGATGGAAAGCGATGGCTATCAGAGGCTAGAAAAGAGACTGTTTCACATCCCCCTCCCTCCAATGCCAAACAAGTAAGGGAATTCCTGGGGACAGCGGGGTTCTGTTGGTTGGTAGAACCCACACCTCCATTCCTATATGTGGCCCAAGATCTGGCCTTAATGACTAAAGTCGAAAAAGAGTTCAATAAGGACTTGAGGGTGTGAAAAGATAATTCTTCCCCAGAAAGAGGCAGAGGAGATGGTAAAACAGATGCACCAGTAGACCCACCTAGGAGTCAAGAAACTTGTGGCCACCATGATAAACACCAAGTTCCATGTACTTGGACTCACACAGCTGGTTGAAGATATCATACATACATGTATATCCTGCCAAAAGACAAATGCCTGCCAAACCAAGGGCAAACCTGGCAAACACCTCCAAGGCAACAGCCTATTGATAGGTAAATTTCTCAGAGATCAAGCCCGCCAGGTATGATAATAAGTACCTCCTAGTATTTGTGGATACCTTCTCTAGCTGGGTAGAGGCTTTTCCAACAAAGACAGAAACTGCAATGGTGGTGGCAAAAAAGATCCTAGAAGAAATCTTTCCACAGTTTGGGGTACCTAAGGTAATCAGCTTAAATAATGGGCCTGCCTTCATTGCCCAGGTAAGTCAGAGATCGGCCAAGTATCTGGGGTTTGATTGAAAACTTCATTGCATTTATAGACCCCAAAGCTCAGGTCAGGTAGAAAGAATAAATAGAAGCCTAAAAGAGGCCTTGACTAAATTGTCCTTGGAGACTGGCAGTACAGACTGGGTGGTGCTCCTTCCTCTGGCTCTTTTTAGAGTTAGAAACACCCCTACAGAGTTTAGCTTATCTCCTTTTGAGATTCTGTATGGAGCACCCACTCCTCTGACCATCTTAGGAGAGGTGACTGGACTTACTTGTCATAATAACAGTAATTTTTATGCTAGGTTAAAAGGACTTCAGGCAGTGCAGAAAGAAGTGTGGACCCTGTTGGCCCATGCCTATGAACCAGGAACCCGGAAACATCCCATAGTTTCCAGGTCGGAGATGCAGACTATATCCAGCAGCACCAAGCTCAAACTCTGGAACCGCACTGGAAGGGACCATTTCTGGTGTTGCTGACCACTTACTGCTATAAAGGTTGATGGAATATCAACTTAGATCCACACCTTTCATGTAAAACCAGCTTCAGAGGACCATCGCCAATTGGACAGTCCGGCACACTCAAAGCCCACTCAAGATAAGGATCCAAAGACAGACTAAAGCTGACTAACATGATGCTACCTGAGGTACTCGTGGTCCGGATCGTGATCCTGTTCTTGGCTGGAAGGCCTGGACTAGCCCTTGGGGGTAACCCTCATGCCCCCCAAAAGTTTATGCCTACCAGGTCTCCTCAGCCCACGGTACTTACAACCCAGAAAGCCATATTAGATGAGACTCAGCCAAATTTGGATGGGTCAGAACTCAGGCTGGTCCAGATAATAGGACGGGCTTTTCAGGTGTTAAATTCTACTAACTCAGAGGCTACTCAGGCTTGCTGGCTCTGTTATGATGTAACCCCTTCTTACTATGAGGCTGTAGGGCAAATAGGTAATTATTCAACCTCTGTCTCACCCTCAAGCTGCAGCTAGACCTCTCGAGGTGCTAAGATCACACAGCCATCTCTGGATGAGGGCTCTGCCTGCTTACGGTCCCCACACACTCACTCTCAACCTGTGCAATACAACTGTCCATGTAGCACAGGAAGACAGTGTTACTCCCCCCTGAAGATGGTTGGTGGACATGTAGAACAGGGCTTACCCCCTGTGTTAATTCCAGGGTGCTGAACCAAGCCCAAGACTTCTGTGTCATGGTCTGGCTGGTGCCTAGGCTAATATATCATGCTGAAAATGATCTCCTAGATGCCTGGGAGGGAAGACTCCACAGGTCCAAAAGAGAACCCATTAGCATGACTCTAACAGTTCTCTTGGGTTTGGGGGTAGCTACTGGAGGAACTGCCCTAGCTCTACAGCCTGAGTACTACCAGGGACTTAGAGAGGCTATTGATGTAGATATCCAGGCTATCGAATATTCATGGTACAATAAATCTCCCTGGTTTACTACCCTGGTTTCGGCCATAACAGGACCCCTTACAATCTTTCTTCTATTGCTCACCTTTGGCCCCTACATTCTAAATCACTTAGTTAAATTTGTTAAGATCGTGTTAATACACGTGCTTATGCTTAGACAATAATATCACACTGTACACCAAGATGATAGCTCGTGATTCCAAGATTGGAATCAGCCACAAAGAAAAGGAGGATGTAGGAATTCAGTTAAACTTAAAAATTAACTGCCCCAGGACACATCCTGGGAGGAGCACATTCCTTAGCCCAAGGACACCTGCTGGATTAACATTCAGAGGAAGAAGGGATTAACATTCCTCAGACCACAGGGAAGGGAACCCACCTGTGAGTAAGAAAGGCCCAAAACATGTAGACACATTCCGCAGGATGGACCAATCCTTGCCACTTACAGACAAGGGAGGTCCTTGCCACCTCATTCCCCAAAGACCAATCAGTTTAAAAGTCACACTGTTCTGCCAATCATATTGTGCCTAGTCACTGTTTCTCTAGTCCACCCCTTAAACTGTATAAAAACTGCTCTTAACTTCAAACTTGGGGTTCTTCTTGCCTGCATGTGAGAGGACCCCAGTGCACTGGATTATTATTATTATCATTAAACCTCATGTTATTGCAGTAAATCCCGTCCATGTTTCTGGGGGAGTGCATGCCCTGGTTTTGGATCTTTAGGTCCAACAGTTCCATCTAGGGTCACCAGCCACCAGCAGACTGAGCTGAGTAAGACTCACAGGTACAGAGGACTACCATAAGGGTTCTTGGAAGCTAGGTTACATGAACATCTAAAACAAGTGCAGCCTAAGTAAGATTGGTATAGTGTGGAAAAACTCTTAAGGTCAAAGTCCACCACAACTAGATAGCCTCTGAGCTCATCGCAATATGGAGGACTCCCTTCATTGGCAGAGCATCTCCTTCTCTGACCTTGTCTGAGGAATTCTAAGCCCCCAGGCATACCTCTACCTGAAGAATGTCATGTAACCTTAGATTATAAGATCAATTTCCTTGCACCTGATAAGAACCTGTTCAGTTAGCATCTGAGATTCTTGAAATGCTTCCCCATGCTAATGATACATTTTGGTACTCTAAACCTTCAGCCAATGACCTTTGTCCATCCTGGATGTTTCTACCCACAGCCCCCCCCCCCCCCCGCCCAAGTTTTATAAGCCTCAAATCACCCAAAGTAAAGTTGACTCTCCACAGCTGGCCCTGGTGCGATCATTTACCAATATGTACTCACCGGGCTTCTGAATCCCACCCCACCTCCAGGCCCTTTGCCCTCATGGATCAACTAACTATCCATGAGGGTGGGGAGAACCACAGCATGTTAAAGTCCATATACCCAGAAGCACCTTCACCCAATTTATAAGTCAAACCATGCCTTTTTGCCTTCTTCCAAGACCCACAGTACCAATAACTTCAACCAGAGACTTAGGAACCAAGTTAAGTGCCATTTATTTAACAAACTTATTAAGATCTTTTACATGTCACTCAACAGGCTAGACCCTCAGAGAATAAATCATAAAGAGCCCTCTTAAAAACAGATTGAGAGAAGAAACTCAACAAAGTTACAATATTTGAGAAAAACTCCAAAACTGAGGACCTTGGAGAGAGGAGCCACTCTTATGACTACATAGAGTAATTGACAATTATCCAGAGTCCAGGTTTGGGGGTAATGACTCAGTATATCCTCTGGACAGGGTATTGGGGGCGGGGGGGAACCCCAGGAGGACTGAACAGTAAATGCTAATATATGGGAGCATAATAAAAATTGACATTGGAGCTCCCCAACCACATTTGCAAAGATCTTTTTTTTTACTTGCGTGCCTTTGCCCCTTTGCCTCTCCCTTTCCTTAAAGCCCTGCCTTTGGGGGGATTAACAGGCTGGGCTGATGGAATGGGCTTATCAGAAGTAGACTTTTCAGGTGCACTTGGCAGGCTGGGCACATCCTGTGGGTCAGCCCTATGACGTTTCCTACGTGGCTTACTAGATGACATACAAATAAATCTGTTCTTTCTCTTTCTTTTCCTTTGTTGTGCCAGCAGGTATGCAGCCCTTTTCTCCTTGGCTTCTTCAGCTGTAATTTCTTGCTCAGGCTCCCCCTTGGCAGCCTCAGGCTCAGGCTCCCCCTCGGCAAACTCAGGCTCGGGCTCCCCCTCGGCAGACTCAGGCTCAGGCTCCCCCTCGGCAAACTCAGGCTCAGGCTCCCCCTCGGCAAACTCAGGCTCGGGCTCCCCCTCGGCAGACTCAGGCTCGGGCTCCCCCATGGCAGACTCAGGCTCGGGCTCCCCCATGGCAGACTCAGGCTCGGGTTCCCCCTTGGCAGACTCAGGCTCGGGTTCCCCCTTGGCAGACTCAGGCTCGGGCTCCCCCTTGGCAGACTCAGGCTCGGGCTCCCCCATGGAAGACTCAGGCTCGGGCTCCCCCTTGGCAGACTCAGGCTCGGGCTCCCCCTTGGCAGACTCAGGCTCCGGCTCCCCCTTAGCAGACTCAGGCTCCCCCTTGGGCTCAGATTCAGGTTCCCCCTTGGACTCAGGCTCCCCCTCACACCCTAGCTCCCCTTCCAGGTCAGGATCACTTGATGTTTGGTTGGAACTCCCACAAAGATCCCATATTTCACAAACATCATGAGGTGAATCGGGAGCAGAATCAATACATTCAACCACCTCTTTCTCAAGCACTGGCATTTGGCACTCATCACTTTTCTGCTCAGAATCCCTCGAACCGGGGTTGCCATCCTCATCATCAATAACAACTAGTGGAAGCTTCTGACCTCTGGGATGATCAGTGTCAGAAGACTCACCTGAAATTCAAGAGACACCTATAAATACACACCTTCTATTCACTCTACATACTGACATCAGCAGGATATTGAGTACAAATTAAAAGTGGATGAGTACTTGGACAATCTAAATCATGGTTAAAAAATCAGTTGTAAATTGTTTTCCCTCTATTTTGTATTTAACTCAGAGTAATAAGAGATAAACTAGCAATTATGCCCAAACTAGTATTATGCCCATTTTGAAATCACATTGTCTCAACAGCATGAGCTCAGTTCCTAAAACAAATCTGCTGACTTGTGGTCTATAGCAAACTAAGGGCAATTGCTTCAAAAAATGGTATTTCATGTATATGAAAAGTTAAAGTTCTCTAGGTAAGAAACTTATTTAGTCATTTGTGGCCTGGCTGAACTTTTAGAACTCACTATCTTATACAATAATATATGGAGGAGATAGCAGTTGGCAATGTTTACACTGTTAACCTCTCCCAAGCCCAATTTCCACTAAACTGGAAAGAAGGTAGAGCCTCTTACCCTCTTCCTCTTCCTTGTCATTCCCACCTATAAAGGATGGAAAAAGAGGAAGAGGGAGGAGCACAGCTCTAGATAGATAGAACTCTATCCAAAGTCAAAGGCAGCAGGAAGAGTGGCAACTGAGTTAGGAAATAAACCAAGGTGTAGGGAACCCAGCCATATCAATATCCAGTACATGATGAAGAAAGAAATGGTGACACTGGCTATGAAAGCACAACAAACTTAAAGTTTGCAGAATCGGATTCTAAAATTGCCACATGTAATACGGTTTCAGAGCTCAGTTGTTTCTCTAAATAGGGATGATACTTGCCTCCACTGCTTATTTCACAGATCTTAGTATTCTTTTCCTCATGGAGACTGAGACTGTCAGAGTCCGAGTCAATCACTACGCAGCTAAGTAATAAAGTGGGGGAAAAAAAACAAAAGAAAATATGAGCACAGTATTCTCTTCAGGGCATTTGCCCACATTTCCTATAATAAGCACTTGTTAAGTTTTAGTTGTTTCCTACAACTCTGTCCCCCTTCATCGGAATTACTCTATCTTTCAATTATTCCCAATTTTCCATCTCTCTATACACCTTTTTCCCCTCTTACAACCTTCAAAAAGGAGGCATCTGTCAGGTACTGAAAATAAACTGGGCCTTACCAGGGTGCCAGTACTAAAATAGTTTTGGTGGAAGCGAAAAACTCATCGAAAAGATTAGCATTCTTCATCAATTTTGAGACACATTTGTATAAGAGTGTAGAGTCACAGAGGAAAGGTTATCACTGACCCCTTGTCAACTTGACACAAACATTTCACTATTAAGCCATAACCTTTCCTTTCTTGTCCATCACCAAAATTACATACTACTAAACATTACAATATGAACATTCAAAATTTTAAAAGTTCCAGTCTTCCAAACACTTAAAAATTCAATCTCTTAAACTATCCAGTCTCTTTTAATATCCAAATTCTTTATAAAATTCAAAAATCTTTTTAAAAGTTCAAAATCTCTCAACTATGAGATAATAAAATCAAAACTGTATTAAGCACTTTCTTACTTGAAGAACCACCAGTGCAGAGTCACAATCTGAATAAAGCAAAACCAAACTCCCAAGTGTGCAAATAATTGGGTGTCTAATGTCTTAGATCCAGTCATGATCTTCCAGGCTCCTCCTAAGGGCCGCTTCTCCAGCTCCACCCTCTGCAACATGCCTAGCTTGTCTCCTAAGGTCAGGATGGCTTCACCTCAAGACTGCTGCTTGAGGTGTCTTGGTGGTTGTCCCATGACACTGGCATCTCCAAAATGCTGGGGTCTCTTGCTGCAACTGGCTGCACTTTCACCAATAGCCTCTCCTGGGTTCTCTTCAGAAAATTCAGCCCTACTACACAGTGCCAAGCCTTGGCTGCTCTCCATGACACTTTCATGACTTCATAAACAATACCAACTGGGTGACTCAGACCAGGTTCTGCTGCCAGCGCAAGATATAGCCTTGGCCACTTCTGGAGCACCACTTCTGTGTGCTAATTCTGAGAACACTTCCCAGAAGATTTTACCTCAAGGATGCTGGTTTCTTCTTAATCACTGCTAATTTCTCAGCTCCAGCTGTCCAGCATTAATTATCCCAGCATAACAAAGGTTTTACTTTAGTGAGTCTGGTATCTTGTTCATCAAAGCCAATTCTTCAGTCCCAGCTAACTAGAACCACAGATTCTTAACTCAAAATATGCAACAGCCCCAATAGAGTCTTTAAGTGACTTCCAATCTTTCCTCTGTAACTTCACAAAGCAGGTCTCTTATCATCTGCATTTCTCTTAACACTTATCTTCCAAGCTCACACAGAACAGAGCTCACTAAGCTTTCAACACTCAATTGACTTTCTAAAATTCCCCCAAAGTTCCAAAGTCCTTTCAAAATCCTGCCCAAAATGACATGGTTAGGTCTGTCATAGCAATGATCTAGTCCTGGTACCAATTTCTGTCTTATTTAGGGTTACTATTGCTGTGAGGAAACACCATAACCAAAAGCAACTTGGAGATAAAAGAGTTTATTTGGCTTATACTTCCACATCACCGTGAAGGAAGCCAAAACAGAAAAGGGCAAGAAGCTGTAAGGCAGGAGCTGATGCAGAGATCATGGAATAGTTTGCTCCTTATGGTTTGCTTAGCCTGCTTTCTTATAGAACTCAGGACCACCAGCCCAGGGGATGGCACTATCCATAGGGGATGGGCCCACCCATAACAATTTCTAAATAAGAAAAATCTACAAGCTTGCCATACAGCCTGATCTTATGGAGACATTTTCTCAAGTGAGGTTCCTTCCTCTCAAATGACTCGAGCCTGTGTCAAGTTGACATAAATCTAGCCAGCACATACTCTTTAGCCCAAGAAATACTGGAACTCTCAGAAATTCTGCCTCAGCCTTCCAAGGTCTAGGTTTAAAGGTATGGGCATATGGTATGATATACTTTTGAAAATTATCATTATGGGGAGAGGTGTAAAGTATGTGTAAGTATACAAGCGCCACAGCACACATGCGAAAGTTACAGGCTAACTCTGTGAAGTTAATTCTCTCCTTGCACCTTTACATGGATTCTGAGGGTCAAACTCAAGTTATCAAGCGTGTATGGAAAGTATCTTAACCCAGTGATCTATCTCCTAGACATGAAATATTTTTATAATGGAAGAAAAACACTACAAATACTTGTTAACAATATTTTTCTGTATCCACTATAGATACCAAAGCAAATTGATATCTGTCATGTATGTTCTCTTTTAAATTGCCAAGTTGATAAACCTTTGCTATCCTATTTACTACTCTAGCCTTAAAGAATCTTTCTTCTAGGCTAGGTGTGATGACACATACATTCAATTGCAGCATTTAGGAATCAGAGACAAGCAGAACTCTGTGAGTTCAAGGCTAGCTTAGTTTACAGAGAGAGTTCCAGGATAGCCAGGGCTACTTAGAGAAGGTCCTATCTCAGACACAAACAGAAGAGTCAGTCTTCTATGGGCTGGAGAGATGGCTCAACAATTAAGATCACTTGCTGGTTTTTTTTTTAAAAGATTTTTCATTTTTATTATTTATTTCATGTATATACGTGTTTTACCTGCATGTATGTGTATGTACTATGTGCACTGCAGTGTGTTTGGAGTCCAGAAGAGGGAATCAGATCCTCTGTGACTGGAGTTATAGTTGTGAGCCACCATGTGGGTGCTGGGAATCAAATCTTGGTCCTCTGGGAAGATTAGCCAGTGCTATTAACCACTAAGCCATCTCTCCAGCCCCACACTTACTCCTCTTGCAGAGAACCCTAGTTTGGTTCTCAGCACCCACATGGTAGCTTATAATTAGTGATAACTCTGGTTCCAGGCAGTCCAACACCTCTTCCAGCCTTCATGGCTACTAGGCACACATACATAAAAGTACGTAAATGCTTATATACAATATAGAACTATTTTTTAAGTCTTCTTGGTGGGCATGGTGGCACATACCTTTAATCCCAGAACTCAAAAGGCAGAGGTCAGGTGATCTCTGCTAGTTCGAGGCCAGCCTTGTCTACATATTAAGTTATAGGATAGCCAGGGCTATATAGAGACTCTGTCTCAAAAAAAAGGCTTCTCTTAATTTCTAGCACATGATCAACTTTTGGTTCTGACCCCATTTTTATCCACTCCTCACTTGCTTTCTCCACAACATACTTGGCCAGATTACTAAAGCTCTAAATGCTAACCCTGAATTGGGCATCAATCTGATCACAGTACACTCATGAGTTCACCTGGAGGCAGGATCACAGAAGAGAAGATCAGGGGAAAATGTCTACTTTTTGACTGATAATAGACTGGAAAATCATGGTTCAAAGACATTTTGAAAAACTAATTAGCTGAGCATGCTGGTGTATGCCTATAATCTTAGTACTTAAGAAGCAGATGCTACAAATTCAAATGCAACCTTATCTATATTGTGAGTTCCAGGTCTGTCAGGGCTATTACATACAGTTTGAGACCCAGACTCAAAAAGCCAAAAACTAGCCAAGCTAATTTGGTGGTAGCAAATCCCAGCAATCAGGAGGCAGGGGCAGGCAGATCTCTATTAGAATCTAGCCTGGTCTACAGAGCGTTCCAGGACAGCCAGGGCTACACAGTGAGACTGTCTCAAAAAAGTCAAAAGCTAGAAATAAAAAAAGTCAAGTTTCAATAATTATCCCACTTACCTTGCTTTTCTCATCAATTGAGGCGTGTCTACATCAAAGGAAAAAAAAGCATTAAGAAGCATGATAAAATCTAGTAGCTCATATCTTTTACTCCTGAAAATTAGTTTATAAAATTAGTGCTAGTGAAATTTATATTTCCATGAGACTGGGGACATAAGTCAGTGGTACTTACTTAACACACCTGAGACTCTATGTCCAGGAATAAAAAGACAAAGGGAGGGAGGGAAATAGAAGAGACAAAAGAATTTTTATCTCCCATCAAGAAGACCCAGGAACCAAAAAGAGGTAAACAACACAGGAGCAAAACATGAAGATATTTTCCTGCTCTTGAAAGCAGGAAACTAAACCTTAACAACCCAGAGAGAACACCAGAGGGGACAAACCTAGGACCAGATAAAGCCAAGTGTCCCAAATCTGATTTCAGTTATTTCTACAAAGACATTGAATATATGCACGTTACTGTTGAAAGGGGCTCTTACTCACATTCTTCACTGCTGCTGCTTGAATCCATATTAAAAACACAACTAGGGAGAAAGAGAGATTTTTAAAATGAGGGCTACTAACAACATAGTCCAAAGGTATCAATGGTGGAAACAACATCAGAAGATGCTTTAAGCCCCAAAATGTGTTCAGGTTGGTCTCAATAGCAAGACCTTACCCCAAAACCAAAATAAGGATAATGTCTTAGATTAGATCCTGGGCTGGCTTTAAACCCTCATATAATGAAAGATGACCTTTAAGTTTTTATCCTCCTGCCTCCCATTCTTAAGGACTGGGATTACAGTAGTGTGCCAGCCAAGCCCAGCTTTAATGCAATGCTGGTGACTGAACTCAGGGTTTGATTCAGAGTAGGCAAATACTCTATCAACTTAGCTACATCCCAGCCCCTATAATGTACTCTTTTTTAAAAGAGAAGCTGAGCCTGGTGATGCATGCTGTAATCTCAGAACTTGAAAGTCTGATGCAAGAGGATCCCTAAGAGTTTGGGCCCAGTATAGACTATAAAATGAGACTCAGGTCCAACCTGTGCTAAGACTCTCTAAAAAAAAAATCCCCCAAATACTTTCTTTGTAGATTAATAAAAATAGTCTATTACAATATATAATGTAAAACTCACCCATCTTTAATGTTTTTTTTAAGACAAGGTTTCATACTGTAGCTCAGGCTGACCTGGAAGTCCCTGTACAAGCCAGACTGGCTTCAAATACTTAACAAGCTTCCTGTCAACTTAGCCTTCCCAGTGCTGTTTCCACCAACCTGTTTCCTTTAATTTTTAGGAGACTTTTTTGGTTGTTTGTTGTTTTATTTTATTTTACTTTATTTTATTTTTATTCTATGTGTGTTTTGCATGCCTGGGCCCATTGAGGTCAGAAGAGGTCATCAAATCCTCTGGGTCTGGATTTCAGGATGGTTGTGAGCCATCATGTGGGTACTGGGAATCGAACCCAGGTCTCCTGCAAAAGCAGCAAGTGCTTTTAACCACTGAGCCATTTCGCCAGCCCCTAAGGAACTTTTGTTGTTGGTTTTTGTTTGTTTGTTTGTTTGTTTTCCAAGACAGGGTCTGCCTGCCTCTGCCTCCTAAGTACTGGATTAAAAGTATGTGCCACTGCTGCTGGGCAGTAAATTTATTCTCAGATAGATGACTATATATATAATATATATAATATATATATTATATATAATACTATATAATATATAATATTATATATACTATATATAATATATAATTAATAATATATACTATTATATTATTATTACTATTATTATACTATATAATATATATACTATATAATATATATAATTAATAACATTATATATTATATATACTATATATTATATATATAGTATAATATATACTATATAATATTATATAGAGAGTCTTGATTGCTGAGGTCTGTTGAACCAGGAGTTGGAGGCTTATCTGGTTAACCTAATGTGAGATTCTGTATTTTAAAAAAAAAAGCTGGGGCTGGTGAGATAGATGGCTCAAAGCTAAAGGCAACCTAAGTCTAAAGCCCAGAACACGTGTAAAGGTAGGAAAGTACCAACTCTACAGAATTTATCCTCTGAGCTCCACATGCAAGTACACACACAGCCCCTCCCACAAGGCAATGGCCCACTCTGTCTCCTCAACTTCCCATTGGCTGCGCGGACTTCAGGCTTCTCCAACATTCCTGTGAGATGGCTAGACCATTCCCAAGAGCTGCCTCCATTTTCTGGAATTTTCTAGAAACAAAACTGGCGTCTTGCCCTCCTCACCTCTGGGAGCTTCCATCAACCAGGCTTCAAGCATTCCTCCTGCTGGCTATGGTTGTCCTAACTCTCCCCTCTGCCCAACATCCTTCTTTCTCATACCTAAGCCTCGGCCCAAGCCACCACTGTCCCTGTCCCAGACTCTACCTTCTTCTCCTACCCCACCGTCCACTGTCCACTATGCCACCTGTTTTGGACAAGCACTGACTGAAAATGCTAGTCATTCACTTCACTGTTCAGAGCTGCCATTCCACCATTCCATGACCTCTCGACGGTCATCCATGCCCTGACCCTGTCCCTTACTCACGACCTTCTCAAGATTTTCGCAAGACCACTTGGGTTTCTACCATCATAGTCCATGTCCCGCCCCACCTCGGCCTTTTCCGTCGCCCGTGTCCCGCCCCACCTAGGCCTTCCCACCTCGGCCTTTTCAGTTGCCTGTGCCCGACACCTTTTCCGTCACACGTGCCCGACGCCCCTCGGCCTTTTCCGTCGCCCTTGTCCCGCCCCACCTCGGCCTTTTCCGTCACCCATGTCCCGCCACCCCTCGGCCTTTTCCGTCACCCATGTCCAGCCGCTCCTTGGCCTTTTCAGTCACCCGTGTCCCACCCCACCTCGGCCTTCTCCATCGCCTGTGTCCCGCGGCGCCTCGGCCTTTTCCGTCGCCTGTGCCCGACGCCCCTCGGTCTTTTCCGTCGCCCTTGTCCCTCCCCACCTCGGCCTTTTCCATCACCCATGTCCTGCCCCACCTCGGCCTTTTCCGTCACCCATGTCCTGCCCTACCTCGGCCTTTTCCGTCGCCTGTGCCTGACACCCCTCGGTCTTTTCCGTCACCCATGTCCCGCCGCCGCCCCTCGGCCTTTTCCGTTGCCCATGCCCGACGCCCCTCGGTCTTTTCCGTCGCCCTTGTCCCTCCCCACCTCGGCCTTTTCCGTCACCCATGTCCTGCCCCACCTCGGCCTTTTCCGTCGCCTGTGCCCAACGCCCCTCGGTCTTTTCCGTTGCCCTTGTCCCGCCCCACCTCGGCCTTTTCCGTTGCCCTTGTTCCGCCCCACCTCGGCCTTTTCCGTTGCCCTTGTCCCGCCCCACCTCGGCCTTTTCCGTCACCCATGTCCTGCCCCACCTCGGCCTTTTCCGTCGCCTGTGCCCGACACCCCTCGGTCTTTTCCGTCACCCATGTCCCGCCGCCCCTCGGCCTTTTCCGTTGCCCATGCCCAACGCCCCTCGGTCTTTTCCGTCACCCGTGTCCCGCCCCACCTCGGCCTTTTCCGTCACCCGTGTCCCGCCCCACCTCGGCCTTCTCCGTCGCCTGTGTCCCGCCGCGCCTCAGTCTTTTCCGTCACCCATGTCCCGCCGCCCCTCGGCCTTTTCCGTCACCCATGGCCAGCCGCTCCTCGGCCTTTTCCATTGCCCGTGTCCCGCCCCACCTCGGCCTTTTCCGTCGCCTGTGCCCGACGACCCTCGGTCTTTTCCATCACCCATGTCCCACTGCCCCGCGGCCTTTTCCGTCACCCATGTCCCGCCACCCCTCAGCCTTTTCCGTCACCCATGTCCAGCCGCTCCTCGGCCTTTTCCGTCGCCTGTGCCCGACGCCCCTCGGCCTTTTCCGTCGCACGTACCCGATGCCCCTCGGTCTTTTCCGTCACCCGTGTCCCGCCGCGCCTCGGCCTTTTCCGTCGCCTGTGCCCGACGCCCCTCGGCCTTTTCCGTCGCACGTACCCGATGCCCCTCGGTCTTTTCCGTCGCCTGTGCCCGACGCCCCTCGGCCTTTTCCGTCGCACGTACCCGATGCCCCTCGGTCTTTTCCGTCACCCGTGTCCCGCCGTGCCTCGGCCTTTTCCGTCGCCTGTGCCCGACGCCCCTCGGCCTTTTCCGTAGCACGTACCCGATGCCCCTCGGTCTTTTCCGTCACCCGTGTCCCGCCGTGCCTCGGCCTTTTCCGTCGCCTGTGCCCGACGCCCCTCGGCCTTTTCCGTCACACGTACCCGATGCCCCTCGGTCTTTTCCGTCACCCGTGTCCCGCCGCGCCTCGGCCTTTTCCGTCGCCCTAGTCCCGCCCCACTTTGACCTTTTCTGTCGCCCGTGCCCGATGGCCCTCGGCCTTTTCCGTCACCCATGTCCCGCCGCTCCTCGGCCTTTTGTCCCGCCCACCCTCGACCTTTTTCCGTCACCCGTGTCCGCCATTACCCTGCCTCAGCGGCCTTCTCAGTCGCCATCGACTGTGCCCGCCGCGGCCCCGCCCCCCCTCGCCTTCTCCACAGCCCGTGTCCACCATCACCCTGCCTCAGCGGCCATCTGAGTCATCCACTATCTGGGCCCGCCGCGGCCCCGCCCCCTCTCGCCTTCTCCACAGCCCGTGTCCGCCATCACCCTGCCTCAGCGGTCTTCTCAGTCAACCGCTATCTGGGCCCGCCGCGGCCCCTCCCCCCCTCGCCTTCTCCACAGCCCGTGTCCGCCATCACCCTGCCTCAGCGGTCTTCTCAGTCGCCATCGACTGTGCCCGCCGCGGCCCCGCCCCCTCTCGCCTTCTCCACAGCCCGTGTCCGCCATCACCCTGCCTCAGCGGTCTTCTCAGTCAACCGCTATCTGGGCCCGCCGCGGCCCCGCCCCCTCTCTCCATCCTTGTCAGCCCCCGTGGGCCGCCCCCAAGGCCTTCTCTGTAGTCCGTGTCCAGCCACAGCCTTTTCCTTCTCTGTCATCCATGTCCCACAACCACCCCCTTCCTCACACCATTCTCAAGGCCACCCCACTCGCCCGCAGTCTAACAGTAGGCCGCTGGCCGGCCATCAGCCTTATCCCGCCTCAGAGCCCGCCATCTTCACAACAGTCTCGGGACTTTCTCAAGACCACCCCATTCAGGTGTCTACCAGTCCTGCCGCCACATCCCCCACTTCCTCACGACTCTCAAGGCTACCCCACTCAGGCGTCTAATGGTTACCCATGTTCCGCTCCGTACCCTAGTTCCTCACGAGCTTCTCAAGACCTTCCTGCAAACCCGAGTCCTCAGCTACACTCTCGGCCCCACTCCGCACTGGGGGGAAAACGGTCTTACGGGCATCAGTCTGAAAGTTGGGAACTTTCTACACAGAAACGAAGGCCCACTGTAGTGATGGGTCTCATTAAAGCCACTACACTAAAATGAGACCAGTACCTACCTTAGCCCACCATCTGTGTACTCGCGTTCCTGTGTCTCTGTCCTTGTCCGTAGGGCCACAGGCCACAACCACCAACGGCTCCCGCGCGCGCGCTAATAAAATGGACGCGCGCGAAACAGCGCCTTTTATAGGGCAGTGCCCCTGGGGCAGATGGGAAGTGACGTAGTACTGCTTTGTCTGCCCCCACCTATCATGCATGGTCATAAAGCAAATTTGAATTCTAGAACTATGGCTGGGCAGTGGTGGCGCACGCCTTTAATCCCAGCACTTGGGAGGCAGAGGCAGATGGATTTCTGAGTTCGAGGTCAGCCTGGTCTACAGAGTGAGTTCCAGGACCACACAGAGAAACCCTGTCTCGTAAACCCCCCCCCCCCAATTCTAGAACTAGGATCTCACTGCATCACCGAAGTGAACCATTTGAATATAGACCTGTAACCCAAGCCTGAATCTGCCACTAA
Source organism: Arvicanthis niloticus (assembly GCF_011762505.2). Lineage (NCBI taxonomy): Eukaryota > Metazoa > Chordata > Mammalia > Rodentia > Muridae > Arvicanthis > Arvicanthis niloticus. The sequence continues at coordinate 55,253,806 of NC_047679.1, read as the reverse complement.
CGGCTAAAGTTCTCAAGCAACCCACATGCCCATTTTGTTTTTGAGATCTGTGTAGACCTAGCTGGCCCAGAATTCACCATTATCCTGCCTTTGCCTTTGGAGCCATGGGATTGTAAATGTGAAGCCACTATGCCCGGCTTCTAGCAACTTTCTGAGTGACTGAAAAATATCAAATTGTCTTTTCTTTTTTCTTTCTTTCTTTTTTTCTTTTGAGACAGGGTTTTTCTGTGTAGCGCTAGTTGTCCTGGAACTGGTGCTATATAAAGCAGGCTGGCCTCGAACTCAGAAATCCACCTGCCTCTGCCTCCCAAGTGCTGGGATTAAAGTCATGCGGCACCGAGCCTGGTGACCTACCTTGCTTGAATTCCCAAATGTTTAAAAACTTTGTCCACCTAGTCTTCCAGCTACCATAAGCACTTGCAGAAAAGGACTATTTAGACCCCTAGATAAGAGAAAGAAGGAGCAACCAAAAAAAAAAAAAACCATCTAGTGACAAAGAACTGTGGTGCTGGCATCCAGAATTCTCAGGCACACAATACAATAGAAACATCCCATGCTTTTGCTTTTAGATGCTAAGCATTTTTCTAGGTATTCTGTGTGGGATTAAAACTGAGGGAGCTAGGCATGGTGGTACAGACTTTAATCTCAGGATTTGGGAAGTAGAGGGAGGCAGACTTGCTGAGTCTACACAGTGAGTTCCAGAACACCCACAGAGTAAAAACTGTCTTAGCAAAAAAAAAAGTAGGTGAGGGGCTGGAGAGATGCTTGGTTCAGTGGTTAAAAGCACTTGTTCTTACAGAAGACCTGAGTTCAATTCCCAGCACCCATAGTGTCTCACAACCACCCATAACTCCAGTTCTAGGAAATCTAGTGCCCTCTTCTGACCTCCTCAGGCACCAGGCACCCACATGATACAGATACACATGTAAGCAAAACTACATACATATAAAATAAATCTAAAAATAAAATCTAAATAACCTAATCTAAAAAAATTAAAATCTTAAAAAATTAAAATCTTAAAAAAAAAAAAAAAAAAACTTGAGCCCAGCACAAAGGGCACTAGCACGCCTGCTACTCAGGAAGCCAAGGCCAAAGTATCCCTTGAGAGTCCAGGAGCCCAACTGGACAAAAGTATAGTCTTGTTTCTAAACAATTAAAAATTCAATGTTAGGGCCAGGGAAGATAGTTGAGCAAATAAAATGCTCATGAAGCAAGCATGAGCATAGAGATTCAGACTCCAGGCCCAGGCACCTCTTTAATCTCAGTGCTTGGAGGTAGCGGGTGGGGCAGAAGGGACTAGGTAGGCCACCAAGAGAAAATCAAAACAGTGACCTAAAAGGATGGAGAGCCAGAGAGGGAGATAATGGGTAACAATTTGTGGCCTCCACACAGGCTGATAAATACACCATACGCATATCTTTTAAAACTTAAAATATGTAGAGCTGAAAAGATGGCTCAGTGCTTAAGAGCACCAACTGCTCTTTCAGCAGTCCCGGGTTTAATTCCCAGCAGCTACTGTGGTCGAACTCCAGGTCCAGGGAATCCAACACCCTTTTGGGGCTTCTGACAACACCAGCACAGGCATGGTTTATGGACATGCATGTATGGGGTTTATGTGCACTCATACACATAAGAAGTACTAAAATGAAATGTTAGAAAGTGGAATAGCTCGAACTCGATTTTAACAGTGCTAGTTCCAAACTGTACTATTCCTTACTGAATTGCCAACTAATGAATGGCTTCCTGAACTAATAAAGTAATGGGTAACTTTCTCCCTCCTCCATAAAAGTGGAGATTCCTCGACTATGAATTAGAAATGTAAGCCAAGAATCTAAATGGTAGATATAAGAAACCGCCGTATCCCACCCCACCCCCCAAAAGTAACAGCCTACACAGTAAGTCGCCAAAGAAAACTCTTAAAAATTGTGATGAAGATGCTGAGGTGTAGTTCCCCAAAATTGAGGGCATTTGGTAGTTCTGATGGGGAAAGACTCTTTAAGGGGCTGGCCACTGGGAGTTTGACTGTGCTCTAGTGACTATACGGGCAACACAAACTGGACTTGCTTTCTTGTTTTGGGGGGTGGGGGGAGGTCACAAGAGTGTGGACTTACTTTCTTCTTCCTTTTTTGGGGGAGGGGGAGGTCACAAGAGTGGGTAAGCAGATTTGGGAAGTCTGAGAAGTAGGACTAATATTCATGATGTAAAATCCCCAAATCAATAAAAATTATATATGTATATATAATTATATATTAATATAGAATGTATTATATATATAATAAAAACATAAGCCAAGTGTGGTAGTACATACCTATACTTCCCAGCACTTGAGATGCGGATTCAAGACAAGTCTGACAATGTTTGAATGTTTGAACAACAAAAAACTTCAAATGAAAGTTAGGAGTCAAATTAACTCTCAGCCAGGTACGATGGCACATACCTGTAGTTCCAGGTCTCAGGAAGCTGAAGCAAAGGGTTAATTAAGTTTGAAGCCAGGCAGGGTTAATAAAGACCCTGTCAAAAAACAAAAAGAACAGTAGGACACTGGCAAGGCTAATGATCTCTTAAGAACATAGGAGGATCTGAAATTCAAGGTCAGCTTTGGCTACATGAAATCTTCAAAATCCACACACAAAAAGGTAAAATACAGGCACTTCAGAGGTTATAGAAATTATTTTATCCATCAGGCAATTCTTTGAATGCAGAAGCAGCTGAAGATGAAAGAGATGATCTTAACAAGGGTGAAGTTCAGGCTCTGATGGCTACCTGACCTCATCCACCACTGTTCAACTAGTGATAAAGCCAACCTCTCCTCCCATACAATCTTTTTGCTTATGGCAGGGTTTCAACTATTCAGCCTGGGATGTCCTTGAACCTCTGGTAATTCTTCTTAGCCTCCCAGTGCTAGGATTTTATAGTTGTGAATCAGAACACACAGATCCCTATTAATCATTGTGACTCATGGTACCCGGATTCCAACAAACACAAATCCATGCTAGGGCTTTGGGAACTAGGGAAAACAACTTAAGTTTACTTGAAAACAACCATTTCTGTTTTTGTTTGTTTGTTTTCAAGATAGTTTCTCTATGTAACAGTCCTAGCTGTCCTGGAACTTTGTAGACCAGGCTGAACTCAAATACTCACAAAGGTCTACCTGTTCCTGCCTCTGGAATACTTGGATTAAAGGCATGCGCCACTATGCATGGGTTGGGTTTGGTTTGGTTTTGGTTTTTCAAGCCAGGCTTTGTAGTCTTGGTCTTCTATAGTCTAGAACTAGCTCTGTAGAAACAACAGGCTGGGCACTACCTGTTTCTTCCTCCCAAGTGCTGGAATTACAGGCATTTGGCACCCCAATTCCATTTCCTTTTTTTAAAAAAATGTATATGCACCATGTTAACTTTAATTTTATAAGTACTTTACCTGCATGTATACCTGTTTACTACATGCATATCAAAGGAAGCCAAAAGAGGGTGTCAGATCCCTTGGATCTGGAATTACAGTTTGCCAAGTAGATGTTGGGAATCGAACCTGGGGCCTCTGGAAGTGTACCCAGTGCTCTCAACTGCTGAGCAATCTTTCCAGCTCCAAATGTTGCCCTTTTATGTCCCTGAAAAAACTGGAAGCCAAACTTGTGGCTGAGTTTATATACCATCGATGGAAAATAGTTCTGTCTGCAAATACCTAAAAAAGACTAGTCCATATAAAGAATTAAAACTATATAGGCTGTTATAGCTCAATATTAATATACTTGCTTGATATGCATAATCCTCAGAATGGAAGGTAAACAACAAGCCACAAAAACCTATATGGGTATCTGAGGCTTTGTATTCTCCTTAATGGACTATTTACCATTTCCAACCCTCCCATCAGAAAGAAAACAAATGTTTATTCCTACTGTCAACTTAAAATAAGGAAACACTTCTGGTTGTACTGTTTTGAGCTATTTAAGCATATTCAGTATCATCATCATGCGCATCATCAGTAATACTCAATATAATGAGACAAAATCCACCAAGCCATATTAAGGGGAAATCATCCATTTATTGTTTAAAGATCGCAAGACAACATCTGAATTTCTGGAGCACAATTTTAAATGCTTTACTTTTTCAATAAAGCAGAGTATAATAGAAAAAAATCAGTTTCCAGTAATATCTATTACTCTATTCAGAATTAAGTTTTCCACAGACAGGTTACCTGGAAATAAAAGCCTGTTACAATAAGCAAAAGCTTTAACCGGAGTGGCTACTTCTCGTGCTGGAAAAAAGTTCATCCCTATAGGACAAATGATGTGCTATGTAAATGGCCACAGATCTCAGCCTTAGCGGTACTGGAAATCTATTATCCAATCCCACACTTAGTAGTTCAGTGAATTTCAAAAATCAGTCTACCTGTAACCATGCTGGCAATCTTTAACTGATATTTATTCAGTTAAAAAATAAGAAATCTCTTAACTGATGTTCCTTGATTTACATTACTAAAGGTACACAGTTCATCACAATGCAATTCTGCTATCAGAATTACATGAGACTCCTTGCTTAGGTTTTAATTAGCAGTAAGAATCACAAATTCAAGTTCTTAGTTATCATTATTTTGTCAGCTAAGGTACATTCAGGCAATAGCTGCAACTACAGAATAGGTGCACTGCCTAGGTGCTTTGGAAAGACATAATCTACAGCACTACTAACAGACAAGACTCATCTGTGACTGGAAAGGCTAAGTGCAGTAGAGCAGTACAAACATATTCATATGTTTAAGCCTCGAGCCCTCTAACCTTTATGGAAATGCAACTGTTTTTTACCATCAAGAACTCATGCTCTAAGAGGGCCAATGTCTAATTTGTAGTCTAAGCCAAGTGGTGGTACAATTCACTGCTACCAAGGCCAAATCCATATATTTTTTAAACTAATTCCAGACAATACATCTAACACATTCTAAAAAATAACTGTCTGTATAGAGATGGTTCTTCAGAGCTTTTACTTCTAAATATGTCAGTGAACATTATTTAATGTACTGGAGATAACTGTAACTTACTAATCAAATATTTGAATACTTATATACTTACCTGGGATTTCATTTCTGCTGAAAGAAATAGGAAGAACAGGACTCACTTTAAAAAAAAAAACAAACTTTAGAAAGGAAGGTAAAAATCTTATCATACACTATCACTTTTGGAAGCAGCATAGGAGGGGCAGTCAACGGCTGAAACACTGGTGAAATAGGTAAAACTTAGGCAAAAAAAAAACCCTACATTATCATCAATAACAGTACCACAACTGTGACCTTCATGATTAATATTCACTCCTAAGAATTTTCATTTGGCACCAGATGGTGTGTTTAAGAGAAACACTCTGGGATGTCTGAAAGCAGACTTGGTTTTGTTAGCAGTCACAGGAGAATTTAAACGGAGGCTGGGGGCAGGTTGTGGAAAACAGGCTGAAAAATCTTAAGTCATCATCTAAGCAAAGCACTGACAGTGCCGAGCATTAGGTCAGACACTAAAATGACTGATATAGGCTCATGTGGTTTATAAAACCTATAAAAAGACTACACCAGCAAGGTCCCTGTCACCCTGTCAGAGTTCAGACACCAAAACAGGAAGCAACATTTTAGTTTAAAACCTCATCTCCAAAGAAATCAAGATCACTTCACATGAGTAAAAATACCTGAAAGCAAACATTTTTAAAAGCTCCAAAACCCAAAATATAAAGGAAAAAAAAATAAAGGCTCAGAAGACTTGATCAATCCACAGAATCACAAACCGGCTGGTTAATCTCTATCTCCCACCACATTAAGCATCCCATGGAAGACCAAGGGAGACCAGACCTTCCAGAACTGTGCACTGCCTGTCTGCTACAAAACTCTACAGAGATTCCTTGTGCAGTTTCTTATTCTTGTCTCTCCCTATCATGCAGGAAGCAAGTCTGGCTGTGCTATTCTATTATCATTATATATCACCCGTCTGCAACACAGTACTATACAGATAAGCACAAAGCATGTTATCTAGTTCCCTTTCCCCCAGAAGGTTGAGGCTCAGGTATAGGGGCAATTCTCCTGTGTACAGTCTTTATTCAAGCTGACTCAGTGACTTCAACAGGCTTAATCATGTGGTCAGGTTTGTTGCCAGCTGCATAATGCTCCCACATCTGCAGATAGAGCCGCTCTAATTCCATTGTGTATTGTTTGGTGTTGAACAGAGGGCTGGATATTCTCTGTTTCCAGACTTTGCCACGAATTTTCTTCAGGCTAGGTAATAAAAACAAAGAGAACCAATTTAACAAATTGGAAAACTCAAAACCAGACCATAAAAACACCTAGTCACTTTTGTGGCAAAATATGACCAAAGTTATACTTTTTCCAATTAGCTTGTTGACTTAGCACAAACTAAAGTCATCTGGGAAGAGGGAACCTTAAGTGAGAAATCGCATCCATCAGACTTATCTGTGGAAAACTTTCTTGATTAATGATTAAGGAGGAATGGACAACCCAGGCCAATGTGGGCAGTGACAACTGTAAACAGGTGCTCCTTTGTTGTCTTTTCTGCTTCACTTCTTGCTTCCAGGTTCTTGAGCCTTGGCATGCCTTCATGGTGGGCTGGGATATAGATACACCTAAGCCGAATAAACCCATTCCTCTCCAAGTTGATTTTGGTCATGAAGCTTGTCACAGAATCAGCAATTTATTCACAGATGGCTGTCCATCAGTTGGGCTCAAACACAACCATATTCATATTTATGCTTCCTTTCAAAGAAAAAGACTCTGAGTTCTATTTGTGTATTTGGATATATATGCATGTCTTTGTTGTATGCATGTATAACCCAGAGGCCGACCTTGGGTGTCATAAATCAGATACCTTCGATCTTTTGGACCTTAGACAAGGGTCCAATATTCTATAGTCCAGGCTTGCCTAAAACTTAAGGCAATCTTCCTGCCTCAGTCTCCCAAGTGCTGGGATTACAAGTGTGTGGCATCAAGTCTGGAGATTATATATATATATATTCTCCCTCAAAAATAAGTACTGGGCTGGCGAGATGGCTCAGAAAAGGTATTTGCAGATAAGCCTTAAAACCGGAGCTTTATTCTAGGAACTCAAGTGATAGAAGAGAAGCAACCCCTGAAAGTTGTCCTGACTTCTGTCTGTTTTTGTGTCATGACCTGTGCATATGTATGCCTATGCAGAAAAACTACTAAGGCTCACTCTGTGGTAAAATGTTTGCCTAGTATATAGAAAGTATATACTAAAAAGTATATACCCAAAATAGTATTATAGTATTGAATTCTAATTAATGATACTTGCTCTGAAGTGAATATATATATCTTACTTAAAAATGCATCCAAAAAATGGGTGGCTACTTGAGAACATTAACAGGTAAAAAATGTATAATACATAAAATAAAATGATATACAATAGCATGATCTACATAGCAAATATAATAGTGTTTATTATAAAACTGAAATTCTCCTAACTAAATGTTGGGATAAAAATATTTTATGAAGCCAGGTACAGTGATTCATACCTTTAATCCCAGCACTTGAGAGGCAGGTGGATCTCTATGGTGGAGGCCAGCCTGGTCTACAGAGCAAGTTCCAGGACAGCCACAGCTACACAGAGAAACCTTGTCTCAAAAAAGAGAGAAAAAGCCAGTACTCAAAGGGAAAAAATAATTTTAAATTAGTATGGTGGCATAGTCATAATCCCCAAATTTGGGAAGCAGGTAAAGGCACCTGTCACACAGAACTTACATGGAAGGAGAAAACTGACTTCTCTAAGCTATCTTCTGAACTCCCCATGCACACCATTTATACAAACACACAAATACACACACACACCCCAAACAAATAAATGTAAAAAATGTTATGATTCTTAATGATACTTTGCTATACCCAAAGATTAGTGCCTAGCCCTATCATAAGAGAGGCTTCCTCCTGCAGCTGATGGAAACAGGCAAAGAGACACCAAACTCAAGACCTCCTTCAGGTTCCCTCCCCTTGGAGCTCAAGGAACCTCACAGGAGACAGGGAGGAAGAACTGTAGGAGCCAAGGGGTGGTCAAGGATACTGGGAGAACACAGCCCACAGAATCAACTAAGCAGAGCTCATAGGGCTCACAGAGACTGAAGCAACAACCAGACGGCCCATATGGGTCTGACCTAGGTCCTCTGCATGTATATTACAGTTGTGTAACTTGGTATTCTTGTGAGACTCCAAACAGTGGGAATGGGGGTATCTCTCTTTTGCCCATTCTTGGCTCCTGTTCTTCCTCCTACTGGGTTGCCTCATCCAGCCTTGATATGAGGGTTTGTGCCTAGACTTACTGTATCTTGTTATACCATGGTCAGTTGATATCCCTGCTCTTTTCTGAAGAGAAACAGAAGCAAATCTGAAGAAGACAGGACAGGAAAGACAGGACAGGGGACACAGAACTGGGAGGAGTAGAGTGAGGAGAAACTGTGGTCTGGAGATATATATATATATATATATATATATATATATATATATACACACACACACACACACACACACACACACACACACACACACACATTTTTTGTTTGGTTTTTCCAGACAGGGTTTCTCTGTGTAATAAAGCCCTTGGCTATCCTGAACATGCTCTATAGACAATGCTAGCCTCAAACTCACAGAGATCCACCACGCAAACAACATAAAACAATGAGAATGTTTCACTGAATGGGTAAAGCGCCATTTACCTTACTATGATCCCTCTAATTCTCACTCGAAATTTTCAGGCAACTAAGGTGTTTTGTTTTTTTGTTTTGTGTAATTATCCTCCTGTGAAAAAGTATTGGGCTTAAACATCTGACATTTTAGAAACTTATTAAAATTTCATGATTCCCTAAGAGTTTAGATCATGTCCTACCATCCAGAGAGCATACAAATTTATCTATTTTATATTATTCTTAATTTATGACTTCACTTTAGCCACAGTCTCAGATATATAGTTTGTTCCTGGCAGTTTACTTACTACTCTAGATCCGTTCCCAGTTTCACAGCTATGTCTTCATATTCCTGTCTGCTTTTAGCAATGAGCTCAAGACATCCTAGACAAGTGAGCTGAGAAGCTGCAACTCGAGAAGCGAGAGTCTCTCCTAGAAGATAAAAAGATAGTAATTGCACATCTTAGAACTGTAAGTAACATAATCAGCATTGTTAATTGCATTTAAGTATCCACACATTACAGATGGGGAAGATGGTGCCAAGTGTTCAGGCTTGAATTCAAGTCCCATTTTCTATCATCCTGTCTTAATTACTTCTACTATATACAAGTTCACCTTCAAGTATCCCACTCTTGACCCAAAAGAAAATGTTTAATGAATAAAAAAGAGTGAAGATTTTATCAGTCACTAACCTGGCATAGTTACCATGGGTGTTCCTGCCCAGAGAACATCCATCCCTGTGGTGTGGCCATTACACAAAGGAGTATCCAGGCAGACGTCAGCCAGCTGACCTCTCCTGACATGCTCCTCTTTAGGAGCCACAGGTGAGAAAATGATACGGTTCTGGGGAAGGCCCATATTTTGTGCATACTGTTGAATATTGGGTTCTCCTACTGCAGGAAAACGCAACAGCCAAAGCACGCTATTAGGCACACGTTTCAGAATCTTAAAAAAAAAAAGGATAAAGGAAAATGAGAAGATTAATAGTACATCTGCCTTTCCCAAAAATTATTCTACTCCACTTTATTTTTTCCACTGAAAAGTATACTTGGGGTCTTGTGATGTAGTCCTATTGGGAGAGCTTGGCCAGCACTTGGCCAGTCCTGTGTTTAAAATCCCTAACACCACATGATCTGGAATTGTGGCACACACCTATAATCCTGGCAGAGCTGAATCAGGAGGTTCCTATATTCAAGGAGACCCTGTCTCAAACAAGGAAAGAAACCTGCTTGGGACCTAAGTCTTTCCTTCAAAGAGATGAATTAAATTATTCGAGTTTTTCCTTTTCTCTTAGCTGTCCCCAGAGTGTTTAAAGACAGAGAAAAGAATATTAGAAGATGGACAGCCAGGACTACACAGAGAAACTCTGTCTCGAGGAAAAGAAAAAAAAAAAATTTAGAAGACAAAAGCCAACTTACTAGCTAGTACAACTTGAGACAACTGTATGTGGTAGGAACTAATATAGGCAGTGGTCTTCATTAAAGATGGGAATTTGGGGTATCTTTGTTTGCTTTGTTAATTTGCAAGTTGAAAAATCTTTTAAAAATTCTGTGTGTGTGTGAAGAGAGAGAGAGAACTTTCACCCTCCATTCCTCACCCTTCCCATGTTTGCTGACTCCCCCTACCTTCATGTATATTGTCATTGTTTTTGTATTTACAATCCACTGAATTTAACTGGGATTGCTTGCAAAAGAAAGGAGAAGTTAATATACTGGGGCATGGGCAAATTGCCACTATAGAAAATGATTCTCCATCTCCCAGTAACAATTGTTGCCAATAGTTCCTAGAGGGGTGGGGCTGTGTAAGCTTCTCCCATATTTTTATTTTTAAGGAACAGGGTCTCATTAAGTTTTCCAGGCTGGCTACAAACTCAAGGGCTCAAGCAATTCTTCTATCTCAACTCCCAGCATCAATACTGTAACTCCAGTTCCAAGGGATCCAATGTCCTTCTCTGTCCTTCTTAGGTAACCAAGTACACATATGGTGTACCAACATGCAATCACATTGGCTGTTCTTCCTGAAGACCTGGGTTTAATGCCCAGTACCCACATGGCAGCTTACAGGGTCTGTAACTCCTGTTCCAGAGATCTGACACCCTTACACAGACATACATACAGGTAAAACATCAATACACATAAAATTAAATAAATCTTTTTTTTTTTTTTCGAGACAGGGTTTCTCTGTGTAGCCCTGGCTGTCCTGGAACTCACTCTGTAGACCAGGCTGGCCTCAAACTCAGAGATCTGCCTGCCTCTGCCTCCCAAGTGCTGGGATTAAAGGTGTGCACCACCACCAACCGGAAAATAAATCTTTTTTTAAAAATTTGTTTAAATTAAAAAACACTTTAAATAAAAAAAAAAAGCTTTATAGCAGGAAATTCATAAAAATCACAAAACTGGAACCAGGTGTGATGATGCATACCCTATAGCAAGTTCAAAGTTACCCTCTGCTATGTAACAAAGCCAGCCAGGGATACATGAGACCTCATCTCAAAAACAACAGTACAAATAACAAACATACAGACTGAGTTGGTTGTATTTATGCATTTAGGAGTACACATGAATAAACACAACACACATATACACACCACCACCACCACCACCACCACCACCACCTACTACTACTACTAATAATAATAATAATAATAGCAACAACAACTAAAGAAAAAGCCATGAATCTGAAAGAGAAAAGGGAGTATGCATGGGAGAATTTGGAGGGGAAGTGATACTATTTATAATGTCAAAAAATTAAAAAAACTAGGCTGGACAGTGATGGCGTACACCTTTAATCCCAGCACTTGGGAGGCAGAGGCAGGCAGATCTCTGAGTTCGAGGCCAGCCTGGTCTACAGAGTGAGTTCCAGGACAGCCAGGGATATACAGAGAAATCCTATCTCGAAAAACAATCAATCAATAAAACCAAACTACTTAAAACTGAAAACTTCACAACTCTTGAAGATTAGAACTGAGTACAACAGTACATAAACAAAATGGGAGGGGGGGTGCAAACCTTCAGCAAGATAGCCCATATAATCTTTACTCATCAATGGGCATTAATCAATCTACACATACTCACATTTGCCCACATCTGCAGGGTAGAAGGGTCAATTTTATATAACTGATTAAAGTTACAGTACACAATGGCATCTTCTGGTAGCCCATACTGGGAACGGGTGGTTACAATAATGGTACGGGGAACTTCCTCTCCAGTTGCAGCCTTATTATTGATCTAGAATAATGAAAAGAACATGATGATTAAATTTAGAGTTACCACAGGCTAAGGGAGTTGTAGGTGTAGTTTAGCTGGTATAGGGCTTGCCAAGCATGCAAAAACCCTGGTTTTGATTCAAGTACTACATAAAACAAGGCATGGTGGTATACTCATCTATAACTCTAGCACTCAGGACAGATATAAGAGGATCAAAGATCAAGGTTTGAAGCTATCATGGGCTATATGAGAACCCCACCCAACAGAAGCCTTTACAAAAAGGGACAGACCAAGGGATGGGGCTCTATCTATATAGCAGAGTACTTATCTAGAATGCCTAAGGTCCTGGGCTTGACCCAATACACACACACACACACACACACACACACACACACACACACACACACACACACACACATTTTCTCTCTTCTCTTCTGACCCAACATCACACCCTCTCTCCCCCCTCTCTGCTTTTCCTTTCTCCCCCCTCACAGTGGTATGTCACTATGCAAGGCTTGGTCTTTTTTGTTTAAGACAGGGTTTCATGTAGCTTTGGGTCTGGAATTTGCTATATAGTCCAGTGTGGCCTCAAATTTGAAGGCAGGTAGGTCTCTTATGACCTTGATGCTAGCCTGGTCTAACATTTTATTTAGATGGATGGATAAATGTTAAAAGGCTATTATCATTATTTTGATTTAGGAGGAACTTACTGCCTTAAAAAGATTCTTTAGTCAAGATACTGAAAGGGCAGGAGAACTGCCAAGCTTTAGAATAGCCTGGGCTAAATAGCCAGATCCTGTCTCACAACAAAACAAACAGCTAGGCAGTGGTGGCGCACACCTTTAATCCCAGGACTGGGAGGCAGAGGCAGGTGGATTTCTGAGTTCAAGGCCAGCCTGGTCTACAGAGTGAGTTCCAGGACAGGCAGAACTACACAGAGAAACCCTGTCTCAAAAAAACAAAACAAAAGAGAGAGAAAAAACAAAAAAACAAAACAAAACAAAAAACACACACAAGGGCTGGTGATGGTAGCCTTTAATCCCAGCACTTGGGAGGCAGAGGTAGGCAGACATAGAGTTCATAGAGTTCCAGGACAGCCAGGGTTGCCCAAGATAAACTTTATCTTAAAAAGCAACCAGAAATAATTAAAAGCCTATAACCAATAGTAAGCTTTTACTTTTTACTCTGTTCATGGATAAAATGCCCTTCTACAAATCACACTCACTCTCAGAGACAAATCTTAATTATTCCTCTCCAAAGGGCCTCTTCTCCTAAGACTCTCCACACACTGAGGGGCAACTTCTATAGTCTTTATTTGCAAATCCCATACTTTTGTCTTACATTGTCACATGAGTATGGACATCTCAATAAAACTGGTAACACCTTAGAGGTCTAAGATTCCTACCCTTTTACAGTCTTATTGATAGAGCTATATATGTTTACCTAATCAAGAATAGAATATATACTCATGGAATATATACTATAGTGGTTAAGACATGAGCTCTAAAGTAATTCCACTTGCTGAAAGATACAAATACAAGGAATTACACTGCACTGTGCTGAATATAATGTGCCCCCAATCCTACAAAAGCACAGCAAGCAGGTACCAGTGAGTATGGAAAAAAGAGACTAGAGATTAATACAGAAACTGGTGACTTTACGATCTGAACTAAAAGGCTGTGCAGGATTTGGCCAGGGAATGGGTAAGCTTACAGAAGCAAAAACCATATGGTGCCTAAAGAGAGTAATGGCACAGACAGGCAAAAACGAAGTATTAGCACAGTAGGTGCTCAATAAGGAACCTGATGGCTGAAGCCAGATGACTCTTAAAACAAGACACAGCTATGAAAGCCAGTTCCCAATGACCTTCTCTCTTAGGCTGTAAAATGGAGAGGCTGTAAGACTTAGAGAAAAGGATGTGTGGGTGGGATTCATAATTACAGTCTTTTTACCTGTGTAGTGGCCAGTCCATTGCTAATACTAAACCCATTAATTGTTATCTGAATCTGTCCTCTGTTAATCATTTCAATTACTGCTTCTGCGATCGTATTCATGGGAATAACAGGCATATTAAGAGCTGTGTTACTGCTTTCTGCATTGTCACCTCCATCAGGACATTTCATCTGAAAAAAATTTCAACAAGACAAAAGTGCACTGTAAGAAAAAACTCACAAATTCAGTTTGCTTCACTGACAAATGCTGACTAGGTTCTGACCTTGACAATCTTCACATCAGGTAGACTATCAAGAAATGCCTTGAGATCAATGCCATTCAGAACTATCCGATTGTCATAAATGTGCCCATTGGATTTAAAATCGATGACTGCTTTTTTCTAATGGAAAAAAAAATCAGATATCCCTTTGAGTTTTAAAAGCTGCATATGGACAACAACAAAGGGAGAAACAAACAATTCTCTGGATTTACTCATACTATTGGTTTCTACTTACCTTCAGGTGAGGGAACATATTAGCATGGTCACCAATAAAGAAAGTATGGGGCATATAAGCCAGTTTCTCAGAATACTGCTCTGCAACTTCAGCTGGGGAAGTTTCCTGATCAGTGATGATGTAATCCATGAACAGTGCACCACTAGTCCCAGGGTAACCCAGCCACATGGCCTTAAAAAAAAAAAATCAGACCAAAAACTAACAATTTTTTATCCATCTGTAAACCCACCAACTTACTGCAGATATAGCAACCATCTCCCAAAGGAGTTTTTCAAAAGAGGATCTTCATCAAAGGCCCCCACATCGTATATGTAAATAAGAGAGGCTGGTGTCATTAGCCAAGAGCAATCCAGCAGCCTCTCCAAGTAACTTTGTGTTAAGGTGTTCTTCAAGTGAGTTAGACAAAGGAGCTGTTAATATAAAACCATGGAATGCCTTTCTCTGATGACATTTTACTGTTAGGCACTATGTCTACACCCAAAAATCTATCGTCCATCCCAAGAACACTCTTTTAAAATCAAAAATGTCTTTTGTTTTCAAGAGCAGTTACCCAGATCTCCATCAAAAACCACTATCTTTTTAGTCCAATAGATATTGTGAGTGATTCTTCCTTTACCTGAATAGGAGCTGGCCTGAGAGCAAAGAGCTCATTTCGAGCACCCTTGGTATACCCATTCATATTCACAAGGATGTGAATTCCATCTTGGTGGATGCGGTCAGCTGCTTTTCCATTGCACGGAATCTATGGAATAGATAGTAAGAACAATGCAGAATTTTAGATTAATTCAATTTGTTTTAAGGGATGACATTAAACAGAACTTAGAGACCTAGATGAAAAAGAGATGGGAAAGCTGGGGATAATGGATCACTCCTGTGACCTAGTACTTGGGAGGTAGAAGCAGGAAGATCAGAAGTTAAACACCAGCCTCAGCTATAAGAGACCCTGTCTCAAACAAGCAAACAAAAAAAGGAGATGATGTGTAAAGATGCCTTGTCATGCAGAAACAAATGGCTGTCCAGTTTTTTAAAATGCCTGACAACTGCACTTCCAGTCACCCAAGCCTTGCATATAAATAATGGAGCATACAGTGAGCACATCTAGCTGATAAATACACCCCCCTTTTCCTTCAAAAAAAAAAAAAAAAGCACAAAATGGTAAATCTGATCATCCTTGTGTTGTGAACTTAAAAAAATCAGAAAATGTTAAGGAAGCAAATGGTAAGTACTTTAAACATGGTATACCTTTTGCTTATGAATATTCTGTACTATAACCATTGTTTCTGTAGTTTGATTAAAGTGTTTTCTTGGTAGCTTTTTTGAGAAAAAAAAGATGAAAACTACATCAATGAACTATGTTAATGGAGGCAAAATAGAGTTTAGGACCGCTAGACTGTCAAAGCACTGAAGAGATGGAAAATAAAATCCATCTAAATTGAATGGCTTAGTAACAGAGTTCCAGAAAGGAGCTAGTATTTGAAATGGGCCTTCAAAGACAAACAAAAGGCCAAGCACATTGTTAGAAGCCTGAAAGGCAAGCATTATGAGTTTGTAATCAGCCAGAGCTAAATACTTGGACTCTGTCTCAATAAATAGACGGACAGATAAGCCATACAACAAAAGATGACTAGAAGTTTGACATAATATAACCTCAATGGGAAATGGTATAAACAGGACTATAGTGGATTCAGTAAGAGTGTTTGCTATGCAAGCAAGATGACCTGAATGTGGATTCCAGTATCCATATTTTTTTAAAAGGCAGATGTGGCCAGCCACACATATTCACCTCAAACCTCAGGTCTGTGGAGGTTGGAGACAGGAGGATGCAGAGTTTATCAGCTTCCAGCCTAGCCCCAACTTCACTGAAAGACCCAGTCTTAAGAAAATAAGGCTCAATCAAGAGTAGCACAGCAAGATCTCCAGGTGACTGAGTATGCCTGAACTTATTTTTGAGGCCGGGTCTCTAGCCCAGGCAGACCTTGAACTCTTTGTAGCCAAGAATGACCTTGAACCCTGATCCTACCATCTCTGCCTCAACCTCAAAAATGTTGAGATTATAAGTATAAGCCATAACATCCAGTTTATGTAGTACCACAAATCAAACTCAAGGTTTTGTGTATAATAGGAAAGCACTATACTACATTAACTACATCCCCAATACAATGGCTTGTATTTATACATGTGTGTTTACATGTAAATATATGCATACTTATACATATTCATGTCTAAAGGTATTATTTCTTTACTGGTCACCCATGTGAATAATAGAACCTACAGGAAAAGTCTACATATTTAGCAAACTTAATTCTCCCATAGGCTTCAACTTTAATTCATCATAAAATTTACAGAGTAAAAAATAGAGCCAAATACAGAAATAAAGACAACCAATCAGTAGGGCATGATGGCACATGCACACAATCTCAGAATTTAAAGAGGGCTGAAGCAAGAGGATCACCACAAAAGGCCAACCTGGTCTACATTGTGAATTTCAGGCCAGACAGGGCCTACATAGTGGGTCTCTGTCTCAACACTCCCCTTGCTACCCTACAAAAGAATAAAACACACATACACACAAACACACACAATACTCAGAAATAGATGGGCTTTTTACTTTTTACTGCAGGGTGTGTGTGTGTGTGTGTGTAATGAGATGGGGGACCTCACATAGCCCAGGCTGGCCTTTGAAAGAAATCCTCATTTTCTCAACACCACACGATGTATTTTCTTTTTAAACTATTTATTCTTCTTTTCTTTATTCAGTAGGTATTAAAAAGTATTTTTCTGTCTTGAGTGCAGGTTCAATGTCCAGAACAGTTATACATCAAACACAATCATACCACATTCCATTTTATGTGCAACTTCAGCAAAAGTCATGCCAATTATAAATGTAAATGACCTAGGAAATAAAGGCAAACAAACTGCCCATATACAGTAGTTCCTCCTGTTTAATACTCATCAGCAAAAACTACAAACTATCTTACATATGGGGCCCTCAGTTGAACTCCCCATACCAAAAAAAAAAAAAAAAACCCAGTTTGTATCCATAGTTTTTTTTAATTTGCTCAAAAATTTAAAATTAGAGAGTTAAAGGTACTTGCTGTACTTGTGGAGGACCTGCATTTGCTCCTAGCACCTATATAACCTCCTGTTAAGTCCAAGTTTGGGAGATTTGACACCCCTTTCTGGCCTCCTTGGGCATCTGCACTCATACATGCATATACATGCATACATAAACACAAATACTTACTTAAATATAAAATTTTTTAGAAAAAAAATGGAAGGATCAGAGTTTTACCTGAGAAAGATCAATGAAATGATTGGCTTCTGCCATCACCTTCACTCGGAAGTTTGTACCATCATCCGGGCTCAAGGCATAGCAGAATACCTGGAAGGCAGGGAGGGGACAGTACTCAATAACCTTTGCTCCAACCTTCTCAAAAAGTAATGAGTGAGCTTAATGCAAAAGATGACGGTATAAAGACACCAAAAAACTACTCTTACCTCAAACTTATCAGGATTATGCATGCCTGGAATAGACTGCATAAGGTGTGAAGTAGGGTGATTCCCAAAGTCAGAACTCACATAGCCTACACGCAATCGGCCATCACTGAGCTTCAAGTCTTTTGGATGTTCATATGGTGGTTTATGAAGGACATTAATCTACCAGCAGAATACAATGTTCATTAGGAAAATCAAGTCATGTGTACATTTTTATCTAAAAGATCTGAAAGCCAGGACTAGTGATAAGCTCACTTGGTAGCCTGCTTTGCCTAGCACATATAAAAAGCCCAGAACTACATAAACAAAAGGCATGTGGTGCCCATCTTTAATCTCAACCCTCAGAATACCGAGACACATGGATCTTTGAGTCTACACACTGGGTTACCAGCCATCCAGTGTGATATAGCGAGACAAAACAACAACAACAAAAAAAAAAAAAAACAAATGGACTTGTTGGCGCACCCTGGGACTCTGTAATTGTGAGGCGGAAATATAAAGGATCTGAAGTTCAAAGCAATCCTCAGCTACACAGAGTTTAAAGCCAACCTAAAATACATGAAACCTAGCTCGGAAAAAAGTGAAATAAATGAAGGCAGAAATCTAAAATTGGTGCTGAAGAGAGATGACTCAGTAGTTAAGAGCACTGACTGCTCTTCCAGAGGTCCTGAGTTCAATTCTCAGCAACCACATGGGGCTCACAACCATCTGTAATGGGATCCGATGCTCTCTTCTGGCCTATAGATGTATCTGCAGCAGAGCACTCATAAATTAAATAAACTTAAAAAAATCATATACACCCACATCTATGAAAAAACTCTGGACAGCAAACATCATTTAATTCATGTGGCCAGTTTGAGGTCACCAGCAGTCTAGGTCATCAGTTATGTGACAGATGCACAGTGTACATGCTACATATATGACCTGTACTGAGACCTATGAAACAGCCTGAACAGATCTCAAACTTCTAGGAATGAAGAAATGTGAATGGAGTCTGATAAACCTTAGTATTTTAGGATATTCTGTAGAGAAACGTTTTTGGAAAAAAAAAAAGAAGAAAGGGAGAAGAGGGGAGGGAAAGAGGGGGAGGGGAGAGGGGAGGAGGGAAAAGAAGGGGAAGAGAGAGGAGAAAGGGAGAAGAAGGGAGAGGGAAAAGGGAGAGGGAGAGACAGGGAGGAAGGGAGGGAGGGAGGGAGAGAGGGGGAGAGAGGGAGAGAGGTGGAGAGAGGGAGAGAGGGAGGGAGGGAGGGAGGGAGAGAGGGAGAAATTTGAATCTACCTCTCTTGTTTCCTGGAGCAGATACTAAACTCTATCAAGTAGTGTTCATATTCTCAAAGTTGAGTATGTAATACTCCACGCTCTATTTGAACACCACGGGAGGTTTTTGTTGTTGTTTGCCTTTAGCTTGCTTTTTAGGTGGAATTTTTGCTTGCTTATGGTTTTGAGGCAGGAGCTTGCTATGTAGCCTAGGCTGGCCTCAATTCACCATCCTCTGCCTCTAAGTGTTCAGATTACAGAAGTACTGGGATTATAGATTTGAATCACCATGCCTAGCCTAGATTTCCACCTTAAAAGAAAACACCACCATTAGAAATGAAGAATTGAGCTGAAGTCAGGCCACAGTGAAGAGTGGCTTCTAGGGTAGCTAAGACAGTTTCATTTCTAGTTGGTAAAGCCATACATTTGATTTATACAATGTTTTTCTCGATCTACATTTTAGTTTATAACAAACAAAAAGATTAAAACAAGAGTCACCTTATCCAGGCAGAGATTCCCATGCCTCTCTGCAATAGCCTTCCTGAAGCCATGCGAAAGAGGGTACAGCATGCTATGGTGAGGATGTACAGAAGGCAGCCTATTCTTCTCTAGCTGCTCAGCTACAATACTAACCAATTTTTTCATCCGCTCATCATAGTCTGTCCAATCACAGACAATCTAGAGAAGGCAAAAAGAAATTATCACTCAAAAATCCTACCAAAGATTTTGTTTACAAGTATTTGAGCTCCTAATGTAGTCTTGAGGCTGGCTCAGTGAGTAAAGTTGCTTGCCTTGCATGCCAGACAACTCAAGACCAATGCCTGGGACCCACATGCTAAAAGAAAAATGACTCCTGAAATCTGTCCTATGGTCGCCACTTAGCAAAAAAAAAAAAAAAAAAAAAAAAAAGGCACACAATTAAAAAGTAGTAAACGATTAAACGATGCAGAAAGAAAAACAATAAACCATTTATTCTTTACCTGTAGGCAATGAGCCAAGTTACAATAAGCATCAGGAAAGTCAGGCTTAAGTTTCAGAGCTGTGCGGTAAGAAGCTATTGCTTCTGGGATATTCCCTGAATCCTGGAAAAAAACAAACTTGTAAGGAGTTTCCTACAACAATACTTCAGTGCTAAGGTACCCCATATTTGAGCAAACAGCAGTACCTTGTGAATGGAAGCCAGATTGCTGTGTGCATCAGCAAAGGCAGGATTAATCTGGATGGCACGAGTATAACACTGCAAAGCTCCCTGAACATCCTGCATCTCCTTCAGAGTGTTTCCCATATTGGAATAAGCATCAGCAAATGTAGGACTGATTCTGAAGAAGACAAAGGTTTGATTATCTCATGTAAAATCTTGTCATAAAGCACTTGAGGGCTTTGGCATGTGGTTTGGCGTTACAATACTTGCCCACCAAGCATGAGGCCTAGTTTGAATCCCCAGCACCAAAGAAGGAAAGAGTCATTTTAGGACCTGCCAAATGCCAAACCTTTAATTACTAGATAATAAATTATTAAATAATAACAGTAAATTATTCAATAATTGGGGCTCAGCAATTAAGAACTCTCACTGCTCTTCCAGAGCCTGAATTCTGTTCCCAGCATCAATGTCCAGCTCTAGGAGATAAAGCAACCACTTCTGGAATTTAAGGGCATTTTATTTACATATAATACACACATAATTAAAATTAAAT
Organism: Arvicanthis niloticus; assembly: GCF_011762505.2. Lineage (NCBI taxonomy): Eukaryota > Metazoa > Chordata > Mammalia > Rodentia > Muridae > Arvicanthis > Arvicanthis niloticus. The sequence goes on along the minus strand of NC_047679.1, from coordinate 55,233,038 downwards.
TAATATTTTAAAATATGACAATAATAAACTGGTTATGTTCCTAGCACTTGGAAAGCAGAGGTAGGCGGATCTCTGTGAGTTTGAGACCAGCCACTTCAACAGTGCAAGTTCAGGACGGCCAGAGATAAAGATAGAAACCTTGTCTTTGAAAAGAAAAAAAGCAGTAATTTTAAAAGGTTAGTGAGATGATTTAGCAGGTAAAGGTACCTTTATGCTTGATTAATAAGAGTTCAACCACAGAACCTACATGAAAAGGTAAAACAACCCCAATAAGTTGTCCTCTGACCTCTACATGGGCACTGCAGTATATATCCACATTTCCTACATACACATGAAATAAATGAAATATAATTGTTAAAAACTAAAGTAGGACATGCCTTTAACCCCAATACATAGGAGGCAAAGGGAGGGGCATCTCTGAGTTCTAGGCCAGCCTGATCCACATGGAGTTCCAGGACAGTCAGGGATATAGAGAGAGGCCCTGCCTCAGGGAAGAAAATAAACTAAAAATAAGTATAGGTAACTAAATGAATAGACAAATAACAAGGGACTGAGAGAAGTGGCTCAATAGTTAAGAGCACTGGCTGCTCTTCTAGAGGACCTGGGTTTGGTTCCCAGCACCCACAAGGGGCAGCTCACAACTGCCTTACTCCAACTCCGGGAGATCTGACACCCTCCTTCTGGCCTCTATAGGGATCTATATACTCTACATATACCTATATACAGATGAAGAATTTTTAATGATTTTTAAGTTTACAATAAGGAAACCAGATATGACAGATACATGCCTTTAAACGAAGGACTTGGGAGGCAGAGATGTAGATTTCTGTAAGTTCAAGACCAGTGAGTTCCAGAACAACCAGAGCTACATAATGAAACCGGCTCATAAAAAGCTTAAAATAAATAGTTAATTTTTAAAAACTATTTTACTATTTTATGTGTGTGGATGTTTTGCCCACATGTATGCCTATGTAACATGCACATGCCTGGTGCCCTTGAAAGCTAGGATTTCCTATTATTTACAGATGGTTGCAAGCTACCACATGGGTGCTAGAAATTGAACCTAGATACTCTCGAAGTATATTCTTAACCCCCGAGCTATCTCTAGCCTCAAATTTTTTTTTTTACACAGGGTTTTACTATGTAGCCCTGGCTGGCCTAGCTCTTGCTATAGTAGATTTGGCTGGCCTCAAACTCACAGAGATTCACCTATTTAAGCTCCTGAGTGCTGGGATTAAAGCATATACCACTATGCCATGCCTTTAAAAAAAATAAGATGCCAGGTGGTGGTTATCCAATACCAAATGGCCAACCCCAAAAACATACACACAAGAAACATTAATTATACAGGTTGTGCAAGTTATATTTAGAAATACATATGCATACAAATACATATTCATATATGCACATTACAACAATTCATGAAAAAGGTGGCCATGTATTTGAGAGCAAGGAGGTATGGTTTATGGGAGGGTTTTGGAGAGACAGAAAAGAGAAATGAAAACAGAAAAAAGAAGCTCTGAGGTTCTTACCGTATGGCTTCCTTATAGTGCATCAGCGCTTCCTGAAGCTTGCCCTGCTGTTGCAGTACACTTGCTAAATTGGAATGTGCAGCAGCAAACTCTGGGAAGACCTACAGAGTGATGATCACAGCGGATATTAAATAGCAAAAACAATCTCCCAATTACCTCCCAAAACTCTGACAATGACACAGTGTGCCTCGACTTCTCTCCACCTTTTCCTGGGTCTAGTAGCTCAAATTCTACTGCTTCCTCCACTTTATACCTATCTTCATTTCAAATGTGAAGTATGCCTCTCTTCCTGTTACTAACACTGAGTAATGCCACTCACTTCTTTTCTAAACTCCTACTGTACCTACTAACCACTAGACATAGACCTGAGTTCTTCATTGTAATAGCTTTACTTACCTTACTAGTCAAAATCTTTGTACAGATCCCACCTATGCATAAAATAATGAACTCAATATAGGGATGTCTTGCATGTCATAGGACCTTACATCAATAATGAATAATCCTCTTAAAGAGGTGAATGGCAGCAGAGCAATGGTGCCTCACACCTTCAATCCCAACACTTGAGAATCTCTGGGATCGAGGCCAACCTGGCCTATACAGTGAGTTTGAGGACAGCCAGGGCTATACAGACAAACCATGTCTCAAAAACCAAACCAAAAAATAAAACCCAGAGGTGAACCCAGAGGCAGGCAAACTAAACTGCTTTCCCTCTACTGTCACACAGGCTAGGCTAAGACCCTCCAGCCACAGCACTGAACATACCTCTAATGCTTTGCGATACAGGCGAACTGCCTCTTCGATGTTGCCCTGTTCCCTTTTGATGTTGGCAAGGTTATTCAAAGAGTCTGCATGGGTAGGACACAGGCGAAGAGCTGTATTATAACAATCTTCTGCTTCAGCAACCTAGAAAATAAAACAAACCATTCAGAAACTACACAGAAGAAGCAGAGAGACCACTGCTGTTCTAGTAATTCAAGTAACTGCATCATTGAATCTAATGGCTGGGAACACACCACAAAATGGATAACTTTCAGTATCCTCCTTCCCAGCAACCAAAACTCCAAAGGAAACCAATATAACCATCTCAATACTTAATACGTACAATGATGATTTTTCTTTTCTAACAAAACAAAGAAATAAAAGTAAGACAAAATCCTTACACTGCCCTTCTCCTTGAGCGCATTTGCTAGGTTGCAGTAAGCATCAGGGAAGTGTGGCTGCAGTTCTATAGCTCGCCTGTAGGTATCAATGGCCAGGTCTATCAGGCCTTGCTCATAGTACACACAAGCCAAGTTGCCATGCACCACTGCATGATTTGGGCTCAAACTTAAGGCACGAAGATAAGCTGCAACAGCTCTGTGAGAAAATCAAAAACAAACACATGTGCACAAAATGCAAGTAATTAAACATAGTATTCTTAGAGTTTATGACATGTGTATAGGTTGGCATGGACCACACTGCACGTGTGGAAGGCAGAAGACTGCTTTGTGAATGAAGTTGGTTCTCTCCTTCCATGGTGGGTTCCAGGGATCGAACTCAGGTCATTGGCTTAAACTTTTACTCACTGAACCATCTCACCCAAGCTAACTTTAATGGATATTTTATTAAATGAAATGTCAATTAATTTTAACTAATGACAACTCAGCATGTCTTAGTGCATACCAAAATATCATTTTTAATAAAGTATATTTTTTGTGGTGCTAAGAACTGAACTTAGGGCCCATGCATGCTAAACAAGGGCTCTACCACTGAGTAAAAATTATTAGCTCTGCATTTGTATTTTGGGATATGTGGGTTTTTGATTTTTTTTTTTTTTGAGAGAAGATTTTACTCTGTAGCTTTAGCTGGCCTCCAACTCTGAGCAACCCCCTTCCCTTTGACCTCTCAAGTGCTAGTATTACAGGTATAAGCAACTACACCCAAGCCAAGTATGTTTTTTGAGATAGGGTCTTGTTCTATCAAGGACCTGGCCTTGAACTCACAGCAATCCTCCTGCTTCAGCCTCCCAAGTGCCAGACTGTAAAACATATTTTCACGGAAAAACACTTGTGCATTCCTGCTTGGCTTTCCTTAACAACAAAAATGTTACAAATCAAAGGCTGGAGAGATGGCTCAGTGGACAGAAGCACTGGCTGTTCTTCCAGAGGACCATGATTTGAATCCTAGAACCCACATGGCAGCTAACAGCCATGTATAACTACAGCCATGTGTGTGTGTGAGAGTGTGTGTGTGTACAATTCTAGAAGATTTGATACCCTCTCTGGCTTCCCAACATAGTCCACAGACATACATGCAGGCAAAAACCCATACACATAAAACAAAATCAAATAAATCAAAGGGCTGGAGAGATGATCAGTGGTTAAGAGTGTCTAGTGTATAATTATGAGGACCTGAGTTTGGATCCCTGAACCCACCTAACAAGCTAGGTATGACCATATAGAAGCACATAACCTCAGCACTGGGGGAAGGCGACTAACAGGAGATCACTGAGGCTTACTGACTGTCAACCTAGCCAAAAATGTGAACCCTGGGTTCAAGAAGAGAGTGCCTCAAAGGAGTAAGTTACAGAATGATAGGATGGGGATGGACACCAATGTTCTCTTCAGAACTCCCATGTGCCATTCACATGCACATACATGTACATACAATACACACACACACACACACACACACACGAAAAGCAGTTTTGTAAAAAAAAAAAAAAAAAAAAGTCAAAAGTCAAGCTTTACTTCGCTTTCTTAATCAGATAAAGGGAACAATTCAGTCCAAAAGGTAGCCATTTCTAACAGTTTTACAGTAAAGAAAATTTCAACTGAATTAAGTGTAAGGATAAAAGCATTCAGGAAAACCAAAACAGAAAAGTCATCCAACTACATCTGTTAAGTAAAGAATAACAAAGCAGGAGGGAAAAGTACACTCTAGATAAATGTCCTTCTGGATGGAAGTTGTTGCCACATTTTAGTCCAAACCACAAAGACATTCTTACCTGTCAAAAATACGTGCCTCTTTCAAGACATTTCCTAAATTTATATAAGCATCCAGAAAATTTGGGTCAAGGGTGACAGCCTAAAATTACAAGACAAAAATTACTTAGAAAAAGATTTTATCAGTTTAACTTCTCATTCAGCTTTTATTAAAGTAATTTGAGATATCCAATTACATTTTCTAGAATAAAACTCAGTTTATTTTCAAAAGCATTTCTTATTTAGTTCCCTCTCATCTATAAACCTTCATTAATATCAAAATAATTGGAGGGAGGAGCTGGTCCTGTAGCTCAGTGACAAAACACTCACCTAGCATACTCCAATACCTGGATTCCATTCTCTACATCATGAGAAAGCAAACAAACAAACAAACAAAAAAAAAAACCTTCTCAAAGCAAAATGGATCCAATTTAACTGAGCAGAGTATGTCATCTTCTTTTTGTTTTGTCTGTTGAGACAGGGTCTCACTATGTAGCTCTGGCCAGGCTGGCCTCGAATTCACAAAGCTCCGCCTGTCTCTGCCTCCCAAGAACTGCGATTAAAGGCTTGTGCTACCATACAGAGTATTTGTAATGCTTGGTCCATTGTACTCAAGTCAGTTTAACTGTTCTAAAAGAAAGTGGCAGAAATAAGCAGTGAGCTCTTAACAAAGTATGTAAGTTCCTCTGTTCCATAAACACAGCTCAGCAAGTCCTCAGTAAGATATGTTAATTAGAGTTGTAACATTAAGCCAGGTATGGCAAAAGCCTAAAATCCAAGCAGCCAGGAGGTATAAGCTGGGACATGCAGTACTTCAGGTCATCCCCAGCTACACAGTAAATCTGTATGCAGCCTGGGTCTATATGAGACACTTTCAAAACAAGCAAATGCTATTCTGGTGCTGGGGAGTAGTGCTCGATGATAGAATGCTGGGCTAGCATAGCCAAGGCACTAGAAAGATAATCCTCTAGAATAGTAAATACAAATTTAACCAAAACACTGAAAGGTAGTAATTTCAAATATTTTAGATTCCTAGACACACTTCTTTACATAGATAACAAACAAGTCTCTATCAGATAAAGAATCAATTAGCTTAGATTTTCTACAGTCATAGATATCTACCCTGAAAACCTTTTGAACTTTTTTGTTTTGAGGTAAGGTCTAACTTTGCTGTCAGCCCAGGCTATCTTAGAATTCACTATATAAGACAGTGTGGCCCAGGACTCCTGCAATCAACCCTCCTGCCTCAACCTCCAAAGGGCTTAGATTATAGGCATGAACCACACCTGCTCCTTTTAAATAAATTTTTATAAAAAGTCTCAAAAATACACAGAAGCAGGGAAGGCAATAAACCCATGTCTTAACATATTTAATAATACATAAAATCACGTTGGCTTTTATTTAGTATGTATTCTAACCTACTCCCCCTTTCTCCAAGATAATTTTGAAGCAAATATCAAACGTTTCATCCCCTTTTAATCAACCACATTTCATTTAAATCTCTATTTTCATTCCTACACCTTGCTGAAAAAGAAAACTCAGATCACTGTCCTATGTAAATTCATAGTTGACATTTTTGCTGATGAAATTCCTCTGGTGTCTTTTAACATGCTTTGTCTGCATGTATATGTGCACAGGACACATATAAATGAAAAAGAAAAATATTAGTTTCTAGGAAATGCATGGAGCAGGTAAACATGTTTGGATAACAGAAGAGAGCTTCAGATTGTGAAACTAGAATTATAAATGGTTGTGAGCTTCCCAGTGTGTGCTAGAAATCAAAGCTGGGTCTTCTGGAAAATCAGCCAATGTTCTTAAAACTCCTGAGGCATCTATCTAGCCTCTCATTTAAACTAGAAGCACAAACCTATCTGTGTCTCCCCCAATATCTCCCTAAGCTCTATGTGTGTGTTAAGAATCATAATCCTTGGCCTTGCCCATGCTAGACAAGCATCCTACCACTGAACTACACACTCAACCCTCATTTCTTTCTTTCTCTTTCTTTCTTTCTTTCTTTCTTTCTTTCTTTCTTTCTTTCTTTCTGTTCTCTCTTTCTTTATTTATTTATTTACTGGTTTTTCGAGACAGGGTTTCTCTGCGTAGCCCTGGCTGACCTGGAACTCACTCTGTAGACCAGGCTGGCCTCGAACTCAGAAATCCACCTGCCTCTGCCTCTCAAGTCCTGGGATTAAAGGCATGGAGCACCTTTACTCCTGGTGCTCCAAGGCCAGATGAAGGAATATAGCTCTGAGTTCTAGGCCAGCCTGGTCTACATAGTAAGTGCCAAGACAGCCTGTTTCAAAGATCCCCTAAGAGTGGAGTTACAAATGGTAAGTTACCATGTGGGTGTTAGGAATTGAACCTGAATCCCTAGAAAACCAGTCAAAGCTCTGAGCCATCTATCCAGCTTCTCATAAATTCAAGCTAGTAAATTAAATACCAAATGATAAATTAAGGCCATACATATATTCAACACCTCACCCTCAATAACTTCCCTGTTTTAACACTTAAAGTATGAACTTAAGTGTATGAACATTTAAAAACTATTCTTTTTGGGTTTTGTTTGTTTTGAGCTAGGATCCACCTGCCTTTGCTGGAACTAAGGGCATGTGTCACCACTTCCTGCCTTAAAAATCTATTCTTACTGGGTTTAGCAGTACATGCCTATAAATCCCCAGCACTGAGGTGGCAGAGGCAAAAGGCCAGTTCCAGGTCAGTATAGGCTACATGCCCATATCAAATAAACATATGTAAAAGGCTTTTTAAAATTTTTTTTAAAACTCATTTCATTGTTGTTGTGTATATATGGATGACGGAGCTCACCTATGCTAAATGCACATGTGGAAGTCTGGAGACAACTCTGTAGAGTCACTTCTCTCTCTGTACCTTGGGTTCTCCTATTGTAAGCTCCAAATACTAGAATTATTAGCCTATGCCAGCATATATGGATTTTCATTTTTGCTTTGCTTTTTTTCCTTCATAGTGTATTTTGTCAAGTGAGACAATTTTTATGTTGTCCAGGTTCACTTTGAATTCCTGGGCTAAAACAGCCATTGTGTAGCAATTTTGAAATATACCATACATACAAATGTGGTCACCATCCAGTGTAATAAGTATCTCACTAATTCCACAGTCAACTGCAAATTTATAGCCTTTAACCAATATTTTGCTGCCCCTACTTCAACCCTCTCCCCATTAGAACCTGTTACCTACTTTTCTCATATTTCTGTGAACCTGCTGAATGTGAAGAGTGTATTGCACACATGTTTGAGGTAGTAGATGTTTACATTGTGCATATGTACATGTATGTGAATGCCAGAGATTGGAGCTGCTTTCCTCAACCATTTTTCACACTATCTTTGAGTCAAAGTCTCTCACTGAGCCTGGATCTCACCAATCTGACTAGGCTAGCTGGCTGGCCACTGTATTCCAAGAATCCTACCACCTCTACCTCCTCAGCCCAATATTTTTGTAGACTCCATACCTAAGTGTGACCACACACAGTATTTGTTCTGCTTGCATTAAGAATAAAGCAAGGGCAACAAAAACTAAAAGAGACAATGCAATCATATAAAACTACACACAGCAAAGAAAATTATCAGAGTGAAGAGACAATTGACAGTAGCTAAAAATACTGCAAACCATACATCCAAGAAGGGACTAATATTAATAATATGTGAGGGCCTAAACTCAAAGTAAGAGAGCAAATAAATCTTAAATTTAAAAATGGGCCAAAACTCTGAATAGTTACTTCTCAAATAAAAGCCAGCTGTGGTGGCACCCACCTCTAACACTAGCACTGAGGAGGTTAAGACATATAATTTAAAAGGTCAAGGTTTCAGGCTGGAAAGGCTGACCAGAACTTAAGAGCATTAGCTGCTCTTACTTACAAAGGACCCTAGTTCAGTTCCCAGTGCCCACATGGTGAGAGAAAACACTATACACATAAAAAGTAAAAATAAATGAGTCTTTAAAACATTGAACTCAAAGCCTTCCTCTGCTATATGAGACATTTTTTTAAAGAAAAAAAAAGAAAAGCAAGAAAAGTATATGAATAAGCAAATTGGTACTTGCTTGCTTTCTGATCTGACAAGTGATCCCAGACAATGTTGTATTATTTCCTATTCTAGCCTTGGAATCAGCGTTTTTAATCAGGACATTTGGAAGCTTCCTCCTTTCCCTCATGTCACTCTTCACAATGGATCCTTGTACAGCCCATACTATTGCTTCACTCAAAGAGATACCTACTTCTTTTATCGAAAAGGATATTTTAAAACCAGATGGGGGTAGTTCATGCCTGTAATCTGAGCACTCAGGAAGCTGAAGATGATTGCCACTAGGCTGAGGGCCAACCTGAGCCACATAGTAAGTTCTAAGCCGAATATTCATTCTATACAGAGTGAGACCTCTCAAAAACACCAAACAGTGATAATAAATAAAAAAAATTTTTCAATTACTGAAGTATACTCTCAGTACAAATCTCAAAAACTGTTGTATTATATACCATCTACAAATGCTGCAATACTGTCAAGAAAACAAACATATTACATAACCGGTTAAGTAAATGCCTACTGTTTTATTCTAGTAAGAATGTTCTGTACCTATAAACACTTCATAAAATATCAATTAATGACTAACCTTTTCAAAGTGATGAATCGCCAGCCAAATCTCCCCTTGTGCATTGAAAACACAGCCGAGATTACTCCAGGCTACTGCAAAGTTTGGTTGCGTCTCAATTGCTTTCAAATAACATGCCTTAGGAGGGTTTAATGAAAGAAGACGAGAGGGGAAGGAGATAAGGGGAAAGGGGAAAATTTGTAAAGGGGAAAAAAAAAAAGATTGGGGAGGGGGAATAAGGTGATATCATTATTTCTTCTCTGACCAGTCAAAAGTGACCCTGCAGCATAGGCTCGCTTGCGCCAAAACTAATGCGCTGCCACAGCTGGCTGCTCCTGCGCCTGCGCCACCAGAACCCAAGTGCAAACCACCATGTTCAGTTCTACCAACCAAAGAGCAATAATCCTTATCCCGGGACTCATCTGGGAGGTTGGGTGCTGCTACACACTAATGCCAGACTACTCTTATCTCAACACCTATATGGGCTCTAGAAATTGATGATCAAGAGGACATCATGAGGTCTAAGCTTCCCCAGCCCACATTGCCCAAAATGTGTTTTTAAAAAGTGCTAAGTGAGACATCACAGGAAAACCAAAACCAAAGCAAACAACAAAAACAAAAAACACCCAAATTTCATAATCAATTAAAACAGAAAAATAGAAAAGCAGTTGTTTCTTAAAGTGGGTATGGGGAACGAGCCTGTAATTTGAGCACTAAGGAAGTAGAGGCAGGTGATCCTAAGTTCAAGCCATCCTCAGCTACAAAGTGAGTAGAGGGTGAGGATAAGACAAAGCAAACAACAACAAAAAGTTTCTTTCCTATACAACTTCCCCAAGCCTTCGATCTCTCTCATTTTATTAGAAAACCAAAAAGATGAAGGAACTGTTGCTCACAGTGTTCTTCTTTCTTAAGATTAAAAGTAAGCTACTGGGCCATACAAAAATGTTTCTGCCAAGTCAGTCATTATCATTTAGGCTTTAAGTTTCAGACTCACAACATCCCTCTCTTCTGAAGAGGAAGAAAATAAAACCTCACATGACAGGATTGCACCTAGGTTGAGGTCCCTGTAATGCGAGCGCAAACATCGCTGGCGCCACCTAACAGCATCGCACTGCGCAATCGCTGCGAACTGCTGCGCTACATAGAACACCCCTAGACGCAGCAAACGGCCAACCAGATCCATTAATCTACTAGACAGGCCCATAGAGAATATTTGCTTAATGAGATTAGTTGGACTCAAGGTACGTTAAAACCCAATTTTATCCAAAAAGGCTACAGAATAGGACTGAGAGAGCCAGTCAATCAGATTACTCATCTAGTCAACCGTTCACAGGGGCTCATTCGCACGCAATGCGCATTAACGCTGCGCAGCCTTTGCGCTACTGCAGGGTCACAGCGCATCATCAGAAGAGCAGAATGCTGCAATCCAAACAAAGAAGAAAAAGGAAAAAAAATGAACAACAAGAAGAGTTAGAAGCTTTTACTAGTAAATTATCTAATAATTTTAATATCTTAATTAACTTTTACTTATTTTTGACAGAATTGTGGCTATAGTATAAAACATTCTTTTACATAACTTGCTTGTAAATAAAATTATTTTAAGCTGTTTCTGAAGCCACAAGACAGAAGATTCAGGCATGGAGGCAAATTGTTTTGCTGTGGCAGTTACAAACCCGTTACCATATTTCTCATCATGTGACTTTTCGGTGCGTTCCTTGCTGGAAGAGGAGGAGGAGGTTGTGTGTCTGCCCTAGATCCAGGCCTCGAGCTCCCTTCAGCGAGGCACCTTACGCATGGAATAGGAGGTTTCACCCACCTGAAACCTTCTAAATACAATATCAATGGTGAAAAACCAAAAACAAGAGAGAAAATAAAAACAAGATCATTAGTAAAAGTTCAACAAAGCAATTGAAATTCTTTGGATGTCTATTATATATGGGAATGAGGACAGTCTCAAGTCTGTAACATGGGAAACATGCAGAAGGGAGAGGGTTAATCAGGGCTATTGCATACAGCAGGGATTTTTGCTGGAAGAAAGGCTCTTTATTTTCTACAAAGACAACTTAATTTTGATTCCATCTACTAGGAATATATGCTGGCTTGAATTTTCAAATGCACTGATTACAAAAGAAACACATTGCATTTCACTCAAGAGTATTTTCTGGTTTACTAAGTTCTCACAAAAAAAGACCAAAAAAACAACAACAAAAAAAAAAAACAGAATGACATGTTTCAAACTAGGTGTCTCCAGAGCTCTGAAATAAAGAAGTCAGCAACCTAAGGCAGGCGCAACGTCTCAGCCTAAACCGATGTCTAAAGCTGCAGTGAAGTGCAATTCATGTTAGCTGTCCGCTTGGTGGGGTGACAATTGATAGGAGCATAGCAAATATTTGTTCTAAAAATCACCAATCACTTTATCAGCTAAGATTGAAATGAACATAGTTCATCAGCTGGAAACCTACAAAGGTTAATCCATAGTGTTGGCAGAATTTATTAAGTTATGCACTTAAAACTAGTGCCTTTTTAACATTAGGTGGTGCTGAAAAGCCTTCTCCCTCCCTGGATGAGCAGTCAAACAGACAGCTACGCTGCGCATACACTCCACGCATTAGCATGCGCGTGGGGCTCAGAGCAACAGGTGGGAGTTTCAGAAGCATTCTGGTTTCTCCCCACTCCTCACCCCTGCAGCGCGGTTGCGTAAGGTGGCTTGTAACAAGACAACTGCATTTATAAATTTAATTGTAAATTATACCAAAAGCTTTAATTAACCCAACCTGGTGTTCAAATTAATTATTTGGAAACACAGAATGCTAAAAGCCACCTTTCCACTTCGGCAAGTTTTCTTTCGATCAGTCCATTTCCCAAACAAACCAGCTTTGTCCTTCTGACTTTTTTTTTTTTAAAGGAGGTAGGGTGGGGAAGAATAAAAGAAAAGGAAGTGAGGAAGAAAAAAAAGATAAGACAACTAGGACTGGGAAAAAGGGGGAAGGAATTTGAGGAGGAAGTGGGGACAAGAGGGGCAGGATGTTCCAATTATTAATTTGCAATATTTTAACAGCCTTTCTTCCATTATAAAAGGGTGAGGAAGATGAAGGGAGGAAGGTTAAATAAGAATTTTAAATGCCAGTATTACAGGGTAACATTTGGATGAAATTCTTCTCCACTTACAAGCCACAAAGGACTTAGAAGAGCAGCGTTTTCAATGGCACCTGCATCATATAGGCGTCTTGAGCCAAATCACAGGCACTCTGCTTTTGTCACTAGCAGGCAAGCCTCAGATTTGAAGGAATGTTATTGATTCCCACATAAGATCACGATGGAGCCCATTGTTATTAAAGATGCTCTAACTCAGCAGAAAGGCTCCACAATGCTCACGTTCTTACTTTACCCCCAGATTTAGAACAGATTATGCCAAAAGCCTGGTCCTGCTCTAGTCTGAGGCAAGTCATGCCAAGTTTTTCTCAGTTTCATAGGACTATTTTGTGAAGATAGCTCAATGAAGAGTTGAAGACTTGGCAAAAGGTACAGGTTTTCATAACTAATGCTTAAATGTGTTCTAGCCAACACCTACCTTGGCTTCTTCCAAGCGACCCAGGGCTTTGAGCAGGTTCCCCAGGTCACTGCGGACACAGTACAAATCCTAAAAATCCAGAGACAGTATCATTACTTATACTGTTTCCTCATCAAACTATCTCAACATCACATCTATGCATCTAGCTGTCATTTTAATGTCAATCCGAAGCAGCACTTGATAAACTTCACCATAGGCCCACAACTCATCTAGTTCCCAGAAAATCCGAAACTAATTTGATGGTGAAACCTGAACTTAAAATACATTATTTACGGGGCTGGTGAAATGGCTCAGTGGTTAAGAGCACTGACTGCTCTTCCAGAGGTCATGAGTTCAAATCCCAGCAACCACATGGTGGCTCACAACCATCCATAGTGAGATCTGATGCCCTCATATGGGTGTCTGAAGACAGCTACAGTGTACTTACATTAAATAAATAAATTATTAAAAAAAATACATTATTTACAGAATTGATTTCTCTTCTAAGTATGAATACTATCTTTAGCTGTACAGATATAAATGTGTTTTGCTATCAGCTGCTGCTCCAGTTCTGGCTGAAAGATCTGTATATGCCACTAGCATCCTTTCAAATACATTTGGTCTCATCAGTTTAAAACACAAGACAAGACCTTTCTAGAGCCTCTCTCTCCTCCAAACGTCAACCTTTAGGGAAAAAAATGATTGAATATTTATCCAACTGTTTTATTCAAGGTTATGATGAATCACTACTGTATCAAGGACCAGAAATTTTCCACAGCGGAGAAAAACAGTGTTCCACTTAGCAAGTGATTAACCTGTCAACAAACCCACCCTTTGTTTCTCGGACTTATTTAGAAACCTTGACTTTATTTCATGCCTAGGCAGAAGGATTACCATCCAACCACAGCCTCAATCCTGCCACCTGCCACTAGATTACTCATTAAGTGCTATCAGAACTGAGTGGGTGAATAACGAAATGCAGTTGACTCTGCTTTTTATTAGCAGCTCAATTGTGTTGCTAGTCCTTTGACTCACCAGTCTGTTCATCAGTATGATAAGCTCAACAGACAGTAACCTTAAATTTTTATTTGCAAAGTCTGCTTCTGTCAGAATTTTTCAGTCAATAACAAGCAGAGATGATGGCAATATGAAGCACGTTTATCATCCTGAATTGTTATGTGGGTGAAAGAACCTTAAATTAAATCCTACAAAGTGAAATTTTATCAAATAGTCCAAAGAATTATCATGTCTATTATTCTACCAGCAACAGTATAATGGGTTATAGAATCGGTTAGCTTTACTGATAAAGCTGTTTCTGCACTGTACATGTCAATCACTGGATGAACCAATAAGGTAAAGGCTGGCTAAACTGGGACAATTCCATGATCCACCTTAATTAGTGCTATCCCTCAGGCAGTAACTAATGCTTTCGAAGAGTAGGCCTATCTTCTCACAACCTTAAGCACAGACTGATATTATTCCACAAAGCATCAATGTATGCAAGGTACAGTAGCATGCACCTGTAATCCCAGCACTTGGGAAACTGAGGCAGGAATATCATCGTGAGTTCAAACCCCTACCCCCCACTCCAAGTGTTATCATATTGAATTCCAAGCCAGCCTGCACTGCATAAATAGATGAGTGAATGAGTAAATAAATAAAATAAGCAAACAATTCACAGGAACCATTAATCTTATTACAGACTAATCATCATCTGTGATTAGTCTAAGCACTTTGGAATCCTATTTGTATTCTGAGAAATAATGAATTTTATAATCTTCCTATCTACTTTGTGTAGGTTTCCACCTTTGAACCTTAAAGGTCAGGCTGTCAGGCTATGTTTAAATATCCAATCCAATGTGTTTACACAAGTTCCTTCTACTTTAGTGAGTGATAAGCATTTATAGACTTTCACCAATTTCTATGGCTGCTCTGGGCCATAAATTTCAGAATCACCACAATAACTGACTAGTAGATGTATTTTTTAAAAGATTTGTTTATTCATTTTTTATGTATATGAGTACACTGTAGCTGTCTTCAGACACACCAGAAGAGGGTGTCAGATCCCATTACAGATGGTTGTGAGCCACCATGTGGTTACTGAGAACTGAACTCAGGACCCCTGAAGAGCAGTCAGTGCTCTTAACCCCTGAGCCATCCTCTCCAGTCCCATCTATATATTTTTACCCACTGTTACATAATTTACCAGTTAGTGTCTATAAACTCTTAGATGGATGATTATCTATATTTACTTATAGCATGTACATTCATCACAGCATACTACAACAAAAATAGCTTATCTTATGGACTAGCAATGTAGGGCAGTTGGTGGAAAAATTAACTAGCATGCCAAAGACCCTATGCTTGCTCTCCAGAGCTATAAAAAGATGAGAATATAAATACCTTCAAGGTTACAATAAAATAATAAGTCCACTTTAGGAAAAGGCAAACCATACCCTATTAAGTAGAAGAGCAGAATGGCAGAGAGTAGAGCCCCAAGGCAGAACTATATACAAGGGTATACAAGGCCCTGAGTTTGATCCCTAGTATCACAAATACACACAAAAACTCTCTTTCAGCTGGCACTTGGGAGGTGGGAGCAGGATAATCACAAATTCAGGGTCATTCTCAGTTATATAATCAGTTCAAGGCCAGCTTACACTAAATGAGAATCAATCTCAAAAACAGCAAAAACAGGACTGGCGAGATGGCTCAGAGGTAAAGAGCACACGTTGCTCTTCAAGGGAACTGAGTTCAATTCTTAGCAGCCATATAAGGCAGCTGTAAATTGTCTATAATTCCAGGCCCAGGTTATCTGACACCTCCTTCCAGCCTCAAAGAGCAGTACAGTCATTTCCACAGATAACACATACACATCACAGTATTTTCAAAACCAGAATAAGCAAAACTAAATAGACAAATATAGACATCCATTCATGTGCATACATGTAATACTTATTGTCCATAAAATTCAAGAAGGTTACAAATTCTCAAATTCTCAAAAAAAATTATCCAGAATCCTGCATCAGATTCAGCTTTATCTGTCAAATCAAAAGAGTATCTGCTAAGAGAATCACTTTGCTTAAATCTGGCTCCTTCTGCCCATCCCTAGTTAATAACTTTCATGAAAACCTTGATTTAATGTTATACCTAATATCAAGGAAAATAAACTAAATACATTCAAAGGAGAGCTTTAAGCTGGGCTTTCTTAACTGAGTAGCGACTTAACAAATAGGGTATCAAAAGAAAGGAAAAACAATATGATTAAAGGTAAAGAACCACAAATAAGGTGTTCCTGCATTAACTATCCCTCCCTAGTATAACTGATTCCCAATTTTCCTCTTAAAGTCTCTCTACATACATACACATTGAGAAAAACCAGGCCGATAAAAATCTACAGTGCTTCTCAACTGCCTCTCAAATTAAATTCAAACTCCACAGCCTCTATTATTTTGAGATCTTCCAATTGACTCTGCTGCTCTACTACACTCACTTCTTGTTACTACTTGACTCAGCACTTCAGCCTGGTAAGTCTACTTGCTGTTTACCTTCCTACAGAATGCTTAGGTTCTTAGCAGCCTCTCAAGGGTATCTTCTGATTAATACTCTCCAACGATAATCACCCAAGGAGCTTACATCTTTTTTCTCCTTTAGGAGAAAGGTCTGTCTCTCATGATAACCCCTCCAGAACACAATTCCCCAGTTCCTCACCAAGCTTTGTACACAACAATCAGCACTTGAATATTTAAAAATGTGACCCTTGCCAAATAACCTTAACAAAAAGCAGAGTGGAGAGAAGTAGAAATGAAAGGTTTTCTCCTCATTCAGCTACCAAGGATTCTCGAAGCAACAGGACAGTAATACATGGTGGGATGTCAGCGGCTCTCAGCATAGTGTTATCTACCATCAAAGCAGAAAACAACTTCTCAACAGCTTCCACACATAGCAACAGCAATGCAGGCTCACAGCTATCACACAAAGGAGAACTGTATGCATAATTTGTAAAGGAATTACCAAATATGGGCAATTCTAGGAGAGCACCAGAAGAAACAGCA
The DNA here is from genome assembly GCF_011762505.2 of Arvicanthis niloticus. NCBI lineage: Eukaryota > Metazoa > Chordata > Mammalia > Rodentia > Muridae > Arvicanthis > Arvicanthis niloticus. The sequence continues at coordinate 55,216,321 of NC_047679.1, read as the reverse complement.
CCTTAAAATATGACAAGCTAGCCGGGCGGTGGTGGCGCACGCCTTTAATCCCAGCACTTGGGAGGCAGAGGCAGTAGGATTTCTGAGTTCGAGGCCAGCCTGGTCTACAGAGTGAGTTCCAGGACAGCCAGAACTACAGAGAAACCCTGTCTCGAAAAACCAAAAAAAAAAAAAAAAAAAAATATATATATATATATATATATATAATATATATATATATATATAAAACAAGCTAAAGTTTCAGCAAATGTATTAAGCCATAAAACATTAAGGAAGGCAGCTCCAAATACAAAAAAAATATGAAATGGCTCTAACTTCTATAATCAAGTTACAAACTAACTTTTACATTGGTGCATCTATAAACTTACAAGAGAAGCACTGCTGAAAACCAGTGAAATGAGCCTGACATTAATTTTTCACTGCTACAAAACCAAAATAACCTGAGTTTCCTTAACTAATTTTCAGACTGCAACAGCACCACCGATTCCAGCCCATGCTAGAGTAGAATGCATATGGCACAAAAAAAAACACTGCAAGGAACAGACTGAAAACACAGGCAGCATAGACTTGACAACAGGCATTTAACAGAAAATTTAATCTAGTTAGGATTAGATATTCTGAAAACTTAAAACACAACCACTGTGTTGTATTTAGGTGAGATCTAGAGAATTCATTCTTATTGTAAAGAACAGAGGAATAAAGAAGCATGTCTCCCTACAAGAGACACACCAATGCAAGCAAGAAATTGAGTTTACTGCTATCTTGCTTCTTTGGAAGTACATGACACTAAGTTTCATTAATAGGTAAGATATTTAATAATATAAACTATACATGGCATATATTTAGAAAGTAGCATGGCTTTGTCTCTCACTTTAGTTTTCCCTTCTCAATATAATTATATTGTGTTACATTGTCAACAAAGTTAACTGCCCTACCACACAGACAGGCAACTAAAAATCTGAGCCAGGGCTCTAGGGATCTAGCTCAGGTGGAAAAGTACTTATCTACTGTGCAACAAAGTCCTGGGTTCTATCCACAGTACCATATAAAATGGGCATGGTAGTACACTCTATAATCTCAGCACTGAGGAAGCAGAGGCAGCAAACTAAGTTGTTCACGGTCATCCTCAGCTACTTAGTGAGTTGGAGGCCAACCTGACTAACAGAGACCTATTTGAGAGATCCCCTCTCAAAATAACTTAACAGAGTAAAGTTAACCAAGATTACAACTATGCAAGAGAACTAAGCTGAAGTTTACACAGTCAACAAGTAAAGGATAAACGAAACCCTAAAGTCTAAAGGAAAAGAATGTACTATCCTGTGACAACTGGACACACAAGAGAAAGAAAAGCTTGTGCCTTAGGAAGAATCAAATCCAAGCCCCACAGGCAGGACATTCAAGGTTAGCTGTCTAAAACCAAAAATTACAAATATACTCAAATATACACTGAATATCTCTGAAAGAACATGAGAAATTACATTCATTATCTCCAAGTCTATGCAATTTTCCCCTAGATTAAAAAGCACTGAATAAAAAGCACTTATTATGCTGGGCGGTGGTGGCGCACGCCTTTAATCCCAGCACTTGGGAGGCAGAGGCAGGTGGATTTCTGAGTTTGAGGCCAGCCTGGTCTACAGAGTAAGTTCCAGGACAGCCAGGGCTACACAGAGAAACCCTGTCTCGAAAAACAAAAAACAAAAAACAAAAGCACTTATTATAATGAACTCACAAATAAAAGCACCATTTAGCTGAACTAAGGGAGCCATTCAAAGGAGCACCTGCCCTGACTCAAACTCTCTATGTACCGAAGATCATCTAAAGTTAAAACAGCCATTCCAGAGTGATTTTTATCCTTTTTGAAATAAAAACAATAGAATTTTTAATTTTCAAAATTAACTTTAAAAATAATTGTTAAAAAGATATTAAGATGAAAAATGATCACAGCGCTTTGGCAAAGTACTATAAAATAAGCTTCAGTTTCCTAAACTATAAAATTGGAGTCAAGAGATGCTTATCTGTCTAATGGTTTCCAGGCTGTGCTCAATGGCTGCCTTGGGGCAAAGAAGGCCCTTTTTAGCTTTCATTTTTCATTGATGTTAACATTTGCTCTGATAATTCAACTTCAAGTTTCAACATCCACTTCACCATTGGTAGCTGGCTATGTGATCTTAAAAGTTATATAACCCAAAGTCTATTGGGGTTTTTTATTATTGGCAAAACTAGAAATAATGCCATCCTCACCAAAGGATCATGGTAAAGACTCAGACATTTATCTGAAGCAGCAGTGTCTGAGCTTCTAGAAGACTTTTGATAATGGCAGTTAATCATTAAGCACTTCCAGGGTGATTTCATGCTCAATGTCAACTTAGCTCAAGTTTATGCTGGTGCTGCCAAGACCCATCCCCTATCCTACACTCACCTCTTAAAAGTTTACAGCCACTTTCCCTTCATTTTCCCAACAGTTTCCTGAGCAAGTTTTACATCCCTATAGCTTTTTAAAATTTTTTTTGTTTCACACACTATATTTTGATCTTTCACAGACTCTAATACTTGTTCTACGAAAACACATGCAACTTAGATTTAAAAAGAGTTAAACTGGTCTACATCTGTAATTACCTTAATTCCACTACTTGTAACAATATTGGGGAGGAGGTATTAAGAACGTTTTATAGTCTGGTTTTCTTTTTTTTTTTTTTTTTGGTTTTTCGAGACAGGGTTTCTCTGTATAGCCTTGGCTGTCCTGGAACTCACTCTGTAGACCAGGCTGGCCTCGAACTCAGAAATCCGCCTGCTTCTGCCTCCCAAGTGCTGGGATTAAAGGCATGCGCCACCACTGCCCAGCTATAGTCTAGTTTTCATATCACTAATATATCAGCACCTTTAAAAATTTTTTATAATGGGGCTACAGAGATGGCTCAGTGGTTAAGAACAGCACTGACTCCTCTTCCAGGGGTCCTGAGTTTAATTCCCAGTAATGACATGGTGGCTCACAACCATCTGTAATGGGATCTGATGCCCTCTTCTGGTGTGTCTGGAGACACCTACAGTGTGTACACACACACACACACACACATACACACAAAAATCTTTTTTAAAAATTACTACTATAAATACCCATCGGGCGGGGGGGGGGGGGGGGGGCGCACGCCTTTAATCCCAGCACTTGGGAGGCAGAGGCAGGCGGATTTCTGAGTTTGAGGCTAGCCTGGTCTACAGAGTGAGTTCCAGGACAGCCAGAGCTACACAGAGAAACCCTGTCTCGAAAAACCAAAAAAAAAAAAAAAAAAAAAAAAAAGTAAATACCCATCAGAATTTACCCAAAGTTCATTAAAACAGTGCACACACACGCATACACACATATGCATGCACACACGCCATGTGTCTTAAGCTTTAATTAGCATTACAAAAAAATTGATGGAAATTTTTGTAAGGATAATTTTTTATGTTTAACTTCCTAAATAAGATGGGTTTTTTGATGTCATGCAGACCAAATCAAAGCAATTTCATCATTTCAAGTACATAAACATATCTTTCAACTCTTGACTTTCATGAAAAAAAAAACCTATTATCTGAGGTATCAAAGCATGCTTGTTTGTTTTCTGGATTGCTGTGGAAGGAAAACAACAATAAACGTTTACTTACAGGATTGTACTGAAGAGCAGAGACGTAAGCCTGCACTGCTCCCTCCATGTCACCTGCTGCTACCAAGGCTGCTGCCAGATTAATGTAACCATCAATGAAATCAGGCTTGAGCCGCAAGGCATGTCGATAATGCTCAATTGCTTCCTGCAACTGCCCTCTTTCCTTGTACACATTTCCCAAATTCGAATAGGCTTCTGCTAGAAGGGGATTCTGTTTAATTGCCAAGGTGCTAAAGTGAGCAGATCTGGAAAAGCGGAAAGTGATGATGCATGGATATGCATGTTAAGGAGGCATGGCTCATATGCAACTGTAACAGTTCCCCGAAAATCCTATGCTATGGAACATTATACTTTTACTAGCATACAGCAGAAAACCAAGACCTAAGGTGAAAGTATCCAGATTTCATACAAGAAAGCAGGTTCTTATATAACAAATTCTTATTAGAATCTATTACCAAACTGCCACATTGTATAACATGATTATTAAGATTAAAAATAAAAAGTACATGAGTCTCATTTTCTATTTGTTGGCGAGATTTAAAGACACACATCTTCAAATGCCTAAGTGTACCAAAATGATAACTTACTAAAAGATCCACAGCACAAATTCTTCTCTTTTGATTAATTTGATTAATTAGCTAAAACTAACAACAATTTAATGATTATATTTCCAATCTGAGCTACATATGCCCCTCCTACCAGAGGCCCTCAGGCTGACAGGTCTGGATGCTCAGATGTACACTAAGAATAATTACCTGAAAAAGAATATCCCCAAGTGATAAAAATTTGGGGGAAAAGACTCTAGTCATACTGATAATATGCTCACCCCCCCCCCCCAAAAAAAAAAAAAACAGGGAGAAAAACTAGCAGCTAGGCATGTCAAAAGTGAGCAAGAGTACATGTGCGTTGGTGGCTCAGATGAAACCCAGCCCTGGAAAACTCTGAAGTTCAAATATTTAATTATCATTTTTTAAGTTCAGCATCAAGAGGCAGGTTACCCCGACATCTCCTACCTGTCCAGCCTTCGACACTGGAAGTGTATTGATGAAAGCAATAAAAGAACACCAGTATTGTCAGGCTCTTGTCTCCAGAGCTGCATGCAGTGTCTCTCAGCTGCCTCAAAATCTCCTGCCTGATATTCTCGATGTGCCAACTCAGCTAACCCTTGGAAGGAAAGCATACGTTTCGTTGGTTCTGGAGAATCATCAAAACATTTGAGGGAAGGAGGGGGGAAACAAAAAGTTAGAAATGCAAACCAAAAAATGTAAAAATATGGTAAATTAAACTTAAAGATGAAAATGCTTGAAACTATGTAAAGCACTAGAGTGTTCTGCATATTATTTTAAACCCCAGTCTACAGAGTTGATCTCTTTCAAATTCATCATTATTAATGCTTCCTTTTCTAAACTCCATAGTGATATTTACTTCCAAATGAGATTCCTTTCTTACATTTTGTACTTTTAATTAAAAATCATAGGCAGATTCACTAAAGTCACTAAACTAAGTTAGTATACTGACACAAAACATTAAACAGGAAATCTGCAAAAGTTACAAGGATTTATTGTCAGAATAACCTAGTGTTAACAATATTTCATATCTCACATTTCAAGCTGAATTGTATTCTAACATTTTCTCAGTGTGGGTGGGGACACCAGGTGTTTAACTCTTTTTATCATGTTTGTGAGTTGTACAGCTTTCTTTTTTAAAAGAGCCAGCCTAAGTCAAAGAGCTACTTTTAAAGCAACTGATAAACAAATTGAGTTAGCAGTCAAGGCCTAGAGCAGTTAATGGGTTTGCCAAACGTTGTTCCTCTACTGGAGAGAACCCAGAAGGAGACCAAATTAGCTAAATCCCACCCACGCTGCCTTACACTTTCTGCTGTGTTCATGACTCTCACTGAAGGATTAAGACATTAAAAACAACTCTATTCAATAACCAGGCAACAATCTACAATTGGAATAGCTTTAAAATGTTGCAGTATAAAACACGGGATAAAATATAACAGAATAAATAACAAAAAAAAATGCTTTTGTTCTGAGGGACTTGGTTTAGTTAACATAATAAAAACCAAAATTCAGGCGCATGCCTAAGGCTCAGCTGTAAACATTTATCTCCATAGTAATACATTATTAGGAAATCAAGGATAACACTCTCTAGATGGTTAGAATGGGAAACCAGACTCAGTACTTAATTTTAACCAAGGTCATGGGGACAAGCTCAAATTTGAGCCAAGCTCTCTCATACCAGAGCAATTTCCCAACAGAATGCACAGTTAACCACAAAAACAAAGACCAGAAAGATTTGTGTCCAAATCTGAGGTTGGAGCTAGATCAACTAGACAATTATTACATTTTAGACAAGACTTTCTAGCTCCTAAATTTAGCACATTACCTGTCACTTTTCAAAGTCACTTATTTGCTCTTTTAATACTGAAAATGACCATTTTTTCGAATAAAGTTAACAGTCAGAGAAGGGCAAGCTCTTACAAAAACCTAACACAGAATTTTTGAAAATCACGATGGGAAACCGGGAAGGTCGAGGTCGGACTATTATTGAGCCCATTCCCGTCAATTATGGATGGGATACTATTTTAGAATCATCTATTTATCGCACATGTTCAAAGTCGGCAACTAAAACCTAGGCACTACGAAACAATAAAAACAATAACCGTTCGGGAACCTTAGAGCCGCATCCTGGTTCCCCACTCCCTCCCGCCCCAAATAGCCTCAATCTGGAAAGGCAGTTGAAGGACACTCCTACAATTTGGTTGTTTTCTTATTTTCTGTAGCAAAAGCTTGGGAATGAATCGTCGAAAAGGGGCAACCGATTTGCACTGTGCAGCTACACTCAAGTTGCTTTACAAACTCTTCAAGCAAGGATGGAAACTTAAAAAAAAAAATGCACACCCTATGAATAAAGAGATGAAACCCCAGAGGCTGAGGCGGAGGAATACATTGAGAAAGTAACACAAAGAGAGAATTAGGAGGGCGGGCAGGGTGGTCAACTCCAAGCAAGGCACCGAGATGGTTTCTTCCCTGAGGACAAGAAACGACCGTCGGGCTGGCACGTTCGCAGAGGAAGGGTGTGGTTGCAACAAGCGGGGAGGGCTCACGGGGTAGAAAACCCGGGACTGGGGCAGCGGGTGCAATTGGGTGATGGCTAAAAGAACCCCTGGAAATTTCCAACCTTAATCTGCACCGCTCAACCCAAGAACACCAGAAGGCGCTGCCCCGGTGGGGTGCGGGCTCAAGTAGCCCTTCCTGATGCTACTTGGAAGCACATAGATCTTTCCCTAGTCATTGCCTGCTGCAAAGTGAGGCTAGGATTACACCAAAATAGCATCTCCGCCCTAGAGAGGCAGAGGGGGACCAAATGTGGCCAAGGGAGAGGGGCTTTGAGGAGATGGAAGTGTACGGGAGGGAGTAACGAGCTGAAATTGAGGGGAACGCAGTTGCGATGGAGACAGAAAGAGCAGGGATTCCAATGTAGCCCATTCCAAGACATACTAAGCGCGCACGTGTGCTACAGAATCGTCCCGAGAGAAAAGGCTAGAACACTGATGGGATAAAGCAACAACGAAAAAGCCCCAAAGCACGCAAAATGCAAGCAAGCAACCAGGGAATGTTTACGGAACGGACGGCAGCACCAAAACCGATCAAATAGCAGAACTCAAAAGAGAGTTCAGTAATGCCACTGATGTAATGGGGATGGTTAGAGGGGAGTAATGAGAAATACAAGACGGCGCCAGACCCCAAAGGGACGTCTGCCAAAGTAGAATGGGACACTGGTACCTGTGCTGTCGGCCACGTTGCCCACGGAAGACGCCATCTGGAGCTTCTTGAGACAGAACAAGGGGATAATTGACTTCTACTGCCGCCACTACTGACAAAAATGTTTCTAGAAGTAGCAGAAAAAGGGCAGCAGCCGTATCAGTGATTTTGAAGGCTTAGGGGGCGGCAAAATATACCGAACTCAAATCTTAGGGACTCTTCTTAGACATCTACCTCCCACTGTCTTGAAATGGCGGCGACGGCTCCTCGAACGAAACAACACAGGCCGGAACTACTTTCTGTTACAATCAAGTACCCCGCGGAGGTAGCGCGTAAAAAGACTACCAACAAAGTGACTGTAATCAAAGTCACTTGCTCTTACGTAACCTTCCGCTCAAGGGCCATTGCGACAAACATGACTATAGAGAGCGCATGCGACAACCCTGTCTAGGCAACTCCGGGTTAAGGGCACCCTGTGGGGCAAGAGCCTGCAAGTTTTTAAGAGCGAGGCGGAAGGGCAAAAAAATGCCCGTCGATTACTTTTTTTTTTTTTTTTTTTTTTTGGCAAGCGCTAAAGTAGGAGCCTGCTACCTGGTCAATGATGTCGATGTTAGAATGTCAGAGCGTCTAGAAAAGTTTAATTAACTCTATTCTAAAGAATGGAGTTACACGGCCAATGTGTTAGTTCTAAGCAAGTAAATGCGAATATTTGCGTTTCAGAGACAGAGCTGCTCAAAACGATGGGGAAGCCGGTTCGATTTGAACGCTTTTTGATTTCAGACTCCACCCATGAATTTAAGTACTTTGATGAGAAAAACGGATACTCTCCATGAGCTGAGTGAACCCAAATGTGTTCGATTTGAACCATATAGCCCAAAAATTCAAAATCGTTTGTGAGATTCGGGAGAGTAACGGAGTAAATGCTCAATTATTCAGGGACCTGATATGAGTTTGCATGCCAAAAGCAACCACAGAAATGTTAAAGAGGATTCGTTTTCCTCAACATTCCTGATTCTGAATTGTGACTTTGTTACCGCCAGAATCATAAAGATCTGCGAATGCCGCTGAGCTTAAAGCAATTCAACAATGCTAAATGTGTTCTTTTGCCTTCTGCCTAAACCACACATATACATTGAATTTCGAATTGCCTTCGCTTGACCAAACAGCTCTTAGGATCCTCTTGCGGTTTCAAGTCCAGTGTTTGGACATTTTTGTCACATTGTTATTTATATTTCCTGCCTTGTTCCTGGAAATTTTTAAGATAGCTCATCACATCATTAAGTGATTGTTACAAGCCATTGGGGACTACAGTTAGATCTCTTAGAACCTTTCTGTTTCAAAACTCTTTGATCTAGGAAAAATTAGTGAGCTTGTATAAAAATGTTTACTGTCTAGCCCCTTGGTGAAATAAAAAATAAAAAACAAATCCTCAAAAGCTGCTTCAATTTCTTAAAATCACCAAACAACCTATGAACTATGGATTGTGAGTGCAGAGAAAGTTAATAATATTATTAATTTCTTCTGCCCCACAGAATCACAACAAGTAGTGAAAAAGAAAGTTGCCATACAAACTCTCTTGGCCATTGATTGGCCTATCTTTTCATTTGATATACCTGGCAAGCCCCTTTCCCAAGTGTTCCACCTTTGGTAAATGCACTCAACTTTTCCACATTAAGAACAGGCATCTCAGATTCTACTAGCAGCCGTTTAGGCCTTCTTAATTAGTGCGTGATAGTTAAGTAAAAGTCGTTAAATGTCAGATCATGCTTCCAGTCGGACAGCTATTTAACTCATAGAAAACTGGTTTGGGGTTCCCTCATCTGAAAGAGGAGTCTTATGGTGCTATAAAAAAATTGGATTATGAGGCTCATGTAGCTCAGGGAGAAAAACTCCTTCAAAGAATCAGTCCAGGAGCCTCCAATAATAGTACCGTGGAGGGTTGGTTCCAGGAATTTACCAGTCAAGCATACTTTCTTCAGCCAATAAACATTTACTAAAATCTTTATGTTCAAGGCACTGTGGCAAACATAAAATGAAAAAGACAGAATCTTTGCCCTCAAGGAATTTCAAGTCTACTTAGGTAGACCCGAAATGTTGCTTAAGAATAATACTGAGGATTATTTTAATGAAGTCCATTTGACTCTATTGTCTGGAAAGGGAACCTCAGACTAGAGGTGTTCTGAGACAGACTAGGCTGGTGCAGGGGATGGGGTAGGGGCGGGATTGGTTTATGCTTCTTTCAATTTATTTTCTCCTAGTTGCTCTTTTTTTATTTTCCTTTTTTATGCAGGAATTTGAAATTTGAAGTCCTTCGTAAAATACATCAACTGTTTCCATTCTAATTCCAAACCCTGCTGCTCTAACACTGTTCACTTTGCAAGTTTCCTATACTTTGTAGCATCCCCCAGAAGTCTGTAAATTTAAAGCGCACTTTTGCAGCAATACCATGAGAGCTGGAGATGTGCACCCAGTTACAGTCACTGGAAGATTGTCCTAAAGGATAAATGAAGCTGAACAGAATACACTGACTCAACACCCCAGGCTCTCCAGATGTGTGGGGATACTATTCTAGAGCCCCTTGGATTCGGTAACCAGTCACAATAAAGAAAGTTGGTCTTGAAACCTCCCAGAAAGAAAGAAAAAACTTCCAAAAATATTTTAATATATTTATTATTGTTATGGGGGGGGCAAGTGTGCCACCGTGTGCATGCGACAGTATGCGTGTGGAAGTCAAAGGAAAACTTTGTGGAATTCTCTCTCCACATTTGGGGATTAAACGCAGGCCACCAGGCTTGCAGGGCAAAGCTCCTTTGCCGGCTGAACCATCACTGGCCTCCTCCATTTTTTTTTTTCAACTTGGAATAAGATTAAAGAAAACCAAACTGGTGTGTGGTAGTATAACCAACATGGCCAGTGAACTTGGGAAATGAGAATTTCTCATTTGGTGGCTGCTGAGAAGAAAACAGTAGCCAGCTGGAAAAACAACAGAGAGAACAGGGAGGAAAAAAAACAATGCCTTTGTAACTTCTAAAGCCTTAGAGATACATTAGGAAAGGTAACATTTTGCAAAACAAAAGCAGAGAGGCCTGGGGAAGGCACCCTCCTGAGCTCTGCCCAGGGGAAGTACTTTTCCTCTCCGGAGCCAGTAGGCTTTAAAGAAAAATAAAGATGTGAGGACTCCAAGGCCAGTTAGGTACATCTCCCTTTTCAATCATAACTTGCTTTCTTGTTCTATGACCTCCATGATAAGGCGCATCAAAATGAAGGCAAAGCTGAACCTGATCTTGGTCCTTCCGGACTAGAATTCCAGCACTTGGGGGGTGGAGGTGATCCTCTTGTCTCCACCCAGGGCTACATAAATGAGTTCCAGATTAGGCTGGATTACAATGTGGGAGCCTTTTCTCTTTTTTAATATTTATTTAATGTATGTGAGTACACTGTCACTCTCTTCAGACACACTGGAAGAGGGTATCGGATGGTTATGAGCCACCATGTGGTTGCTGGGACTTGAACTCAGGACCTGAAGAGCAGTCAGTGCTCTTAACTGCTGAGCCATCTCTCCAGCCCCTGTGGGGGCCTTTTCAAAAAGAGAACAAAACACAAAGTGAGAAGTCAAAACCTTGATTCGTCCTTCCAATTCCAGTCTACCATGTAATGTGGTCCAAAAAAAAGATGTTTACAATCCACAGCCTGAAACTGTTTACAAAGGGGCAGGGGACTAAATAAATCAACTGAAGAGCTCGGGCTCTCAAAATAGAAACTTGAGTCTTCTTCTTATGGCTTTTTTTCCATGCTTATGGATAAGAGGCTATTGTCCACTCCGTTATCTTCCTGATTCTTCTCAAGTGGGAATAAACTGTTCCTTCAAAAAGAGAATCATGGTATATTTATTTGCACCAACAAGACTTTTATTGCAGAGCCCTGAAGTGAGTCACGATGTCCCGCTAATCTACCTCCCACTACCTCCAATGCAGAATAAGCAAATGCAAAAGGAGCTCTAAGGGCTCTCCCGACCAGACTCTTTGTTTGAAAGTAGGTGCTATCCTTTTGGTCTTTGATCCTGACCCTCTTAAGACCTGGGATTTCAGTGGAGAGGGGTGATCATATGACACTGAGAGGCCTTCCTGGGGAGCTGAAAGAAACTTGCAGAGAAAAGGATAGGAGTGGGGACCAATCTCACTAGAAGACAGATGGGACAATAGCACAGGTGCTAGATAGTTCTTTTGTTGTTGTTCTTTCTGGGTGGCTCTGATGAGCATTGTTTTTTTGTTTTTTTTTTGTTTGTTTGTTTGGTTGGTTTTTTTTTAGCTTGAGCTTTCATGTCCATGGTAAGCACTTCACAGTAGAATGGAACACTCAAACGGCAGATTTGGCTTTCATGAACAGCCAGATGTAGAAGGACAATTGGTTGGTCTAATTGAACATTCAACAAGGGGCTCTAGATAAAGCTTTTTGTTACTCAAGACCTACTTTGTCTGAATGTACAATTTCCTCTGTTAGATTGGCCAGTGCAATATCACCATGTGCTGTTTGCATACAGTCAACATATCCTAATGACTTCTTCCCAAATCTACCTTACCAAACCAAGTGAAGGACTTTTTAGCACTGCTGAAAGATTATGGGGGAAAAAAAACTACACCTTTCACTTTGTGATTAAGAAAAGAGATTGGAGCAGAGGTAACAAACTTTCAGTGCTCTAGAAAGCTTTTGCTGCTGTAACTATTACAGTTATATATGTGAAATGTTAATCAATGTCTTGAGGGACACATTGCTTTGATGTTGTTTTGGCTCTTTTTTTTTTTTTTTTTTTTTTTTTTTCTGAGACCTGTTCTCTCTGAGTAGCCCTGGCTGTCCTGGAACTCACTCTGTAGACCAGGCTGGCCTTGAACTCAGAAATCCACCTGCCTCTGCCTCCCAAGTGCTGGGAATAAAGATATGTGCCACCATACCCAGCCGGCTGTTTGGGCTCTTTAAGAAGGAAAGTCTTAGGATATTAGAAGTATGATCTATCATTCAGGAATGTGCAGAACAAACAATAGGGATCACTATATTCTCCTTTATTCACCCTCCTAGCTTTTTGCTCCACTACCATGATTTTTTTTAATTTGTTGAAAGCACATTTCATGAGTATCCAACCAGAAGTAGCCATATTTATTTAAATAGTTTGAGAGAGAATTTCTTTATGTACTTCTTGCTGTGGAGCCCTGATTTGCCTCAAACTCAAAAAGCTCTTCCCAGCACTGAGATTAAAGACTTGTACCACCACACCAGGCTATCGCCTGTTTTTGTCTTGTTTTGTTGAGAGGTTGTTTGTTTGTTTGTTGAGACAGGGTTTCTCTGTATAGCCTTGGCTGTCCTAGAACTATCTCTGTAGATCAGGATGGCCTCGAACTCAAAGATCTGCTTGCTTCTGTCGCCTGAGTGTTTTTAAATAAGCAGAGCATAGCTGGGCAGTGGTGGCACACACTTTTGATGCCAGCACTCAGGAGGCAGAGGCAGGTGAATCTCTAAGGCCAGCCTGTTTTATTGAGTGAGTTCTAGGACAGCTAGAGCTATACAGAGGAACGCTGTCTTGAAAAACCAAAAATTAATTAATTCATTAACTAAATTAAATTTTAAAAGAAACAGAAAATGTTAGTATCTACTTCTAATCCCAGTACTTAGGAGGCAGAGGCAGAAGGATCAGGAGTTCAAGGTCTTTAGCTATGAAGAGAGTCGGAAGCCTGCCTGGGCTACACAGACAGATCCAGTCTCAAAAATAAATAACCCACTTTGAGAAGTTGAATTTTTCTGTACTTTCATTTTCATCTATGTTTTGTGCAGTTTAAAAGTAGCTCTACGGGCTGGAGAGATGGCTCAGAGGTTAAGAGCACTGACTGCTCTTCCAGAGGTCCTGAGTTCAATTCCCAGTAACCACATGGTGGCTCACAACCATCTATAATGGGATCCGACGCCCTCTTCTGGTGTGTCTGAGGACAACTACAGTGTACTCATATACATAAAATAAATAAATCTTTTTTTTTATTTTTTTTTTTTTTTTTTTTTTTTTTTTTTTTTTTTTTTTTTTTTTGGTTTTTCGAGACAGGGTTTCTCTGTATAGCCCTGGCTGTCCTGGAACTCACTCTGTAGACCAGGCTGGCCTCGAACTCAGAAATCTGCCTGCCTCTGCCTCCCAAGTGCTGATAAATAAATCTTTTTTTAAAAAAAAAGTAGCTCTACCTTTTTAAATCTTGTCAGTATGATAAGGATCAGTGAGTCCAGCAGTAAAAGACAAAGAGGCAGCAAGAATTGCCAAGTTCAAGGCCAGCCTGGCCTTCTAGTGAGTTATAGGCCAGCCAGGGTACATTGTGAGAAACTGTCTCAAAACATATCATACATGTATGCCAACAAAGTAGCAAATGTTGCCTTTTCTGCTGTTAAACTGAAACAAATGAGGCAGAAAAACAACATGAATTACCTCTGAAGAAACTTAAACTGGGTTCAATAGCATGTGCCTGCAGCCCAGCCACTCTACAGGCTGAGACAAAGATGGAGGGGTGTTCCAGACTAGCCTGAGCTGTGGTGCATGCCTTTAGCCCCTACACACAGAAGGCAAAGACAGGCTCTGAGAGTTTAAGGGTAACCTGTTCTATATAGCAAGTTTCAGGTAAACCTGGGCTACACAATGAGAGTGTTTCAAAAGGGGAGAGAATGTAAAGGTGGCATTGAAGAAATGACTCAGTGGTTAAGAGCATATACTGCTTTTCCAGGGGACCAGAACTCAATTCCCAGCACCCCATATCAGGTGTCTCACAACCGTCTTCGTAGCTCCAGTCCCATGGAATCCAACTCTTCCAGCCTTCGTGAACACCTGCACGAAAACACACACTCACATACACGTAGTATTTTTTAAAATGTAAACACATATGTAGATAAAAAATTTTTAAATCGTTCCTTTTTTTAAATTTGGTAATTTGAGGTCATTTTTCCCCCTCTGAATCAATCATCAGGAGGACAATCAGTTGTTATTTTCAAAAGCTCAGTCATTCAATTTATTGCTTTGGGGATCCTCGCCCAGAAATGGTTCTAGTTGCACAGCTTCAAAGAAAAATGTTTCCTTTCCAGATGAAAAAAAAAAAAAAAAACCCTGAGATGCTGCTTTCCGTTCTCTCTGTCCAATTCCTCACCCCCTAAGTCCCAAATCCCAACAAAAACGACTGCTAAGAGGCCAGCTTCCATGAAATGGGATTAAAAAAATAATTAAAAAACAAAAACAACAACAACACAAACACAACACAGCACTCTGGGATCTGCTCTAATGTCCAGCAATCCTCAATGTGGGGATAAGTAGATGCCACAGCTGCACGGTCGTTGCTGATTTTTCCAAAAGCTATTTAGTATTCCTAGCAATTAATTTGGATAGCCCTTAAGTGAAGGGTCTGAAACACACTCAGGTGGTCCTATTTACTGGCAACAAAAGGAATTTTCTACCAGAAGCCTACTTCTCCGTTCTTTGTTGAATGTCTATTATAAGACTTTAATTGTACATCTGACAATACTGCCTCTTTTATGTTGTGGTTGGAAATTAATCCACTTACAAAATTAAGATTGAAGTCAAACTTGAATTCTAGCTTTAAAAACAACTGTGAATTTCAGTTCTCCTATATTTACACTTTCCACACCTCAGCTAGGAGAAAAAGGAGTTGATTAAATGTCTCCTGCAGTTAATCTCTGGTGATGTAAACAAAAATGTCCCGGTCTATCTTTGGTGTATTTCTAACTTCTAGTTTTCAGAGTATCTCAGAAATTTGGATGCTCATTCTTTTGGTCTGATTGCCTAAAAACCAGCTCACAATCTCATCAATCTCATCGTCTCTTCATAGGGCTATGCAAACTTAAAAACATAAAAAATAAAAATCAAATAATAAAAACAGAAAAGCCTGTTTTTAAAATTATTTTTTTAACATTTAGTTGTATTTTTAATTCAATTGTGTGTGTGTGTGTGTGTGTGTGTGTGTGTGGCTCTTAACCCCTCTTAACCCCCTCACCACACACACACACACACGTGTGGCTGTGTCAGATTCCCTTAGAGCTGGAGTTACAGGTGCTTATGAGTCATATTAGGGTACTGAGAATTGAACCTGGGTCCTCCAAACTCCAGTCCTCTCAAGAACAGTTTGTTCTCTCCATTAACTGCTGAGCATCTTTCCACATCCAAAACAAAATATATCTCTCTCTCTCTCTCTCTCTCTCTCCCTCTCCCTCTCCCTCTCCCTCTCCCTCTCCCTCTCCCTCTCCCTCTCCCTCTCCCTCTCCCTCTCCCTCTCCCTCTCCCTCTCCCTCTCCCTCTCCCTCTCCCTCTCCCTCTCCCTCTCCCTCTCCCTCTCCCTCTCCCTCTCCCTCTCTCAGCAGCAGTGTCTTACTGTGTAACCCTGGCTGTCCTAGAACTCACTATGCAGACCAGCCTGGCCTGGAACTCATAGTAATCAACCTGCTTCGGCTTCCTGAGTGCTGGGATTAAAGGGGTATATCACCATACCTGGGTTCTCTAGAGCCACAGAACTTACAGATAGTCCCTATATAGTAAGGGAATTTGTTATGATGACTTACAGTCTCCAACAATGGTCTGCTGTAAATGGGAAATCCAAGGATCTAGTAGTAGCTCAGTCCCACAAAGCAAGCAGGCAAAGAAGAGTAAATCTTCCTTCTTCAATGTCCTTATGTAGGTCTCCAACAGAAGGTGTGGCCCAGATTAAATGTGTGTACCACCACACCTGGATCTGGAATTTGCTTTGTCCCAGATGACCTTGTACTCAGAGATCTCCTTGCCTTAGTCTCCTGGGATTCATAGCCACTATGCCTCAAGATCTCCAAGCCAAGATCTAGGTCAGAAACTTGTATCTTCCAGCCTCCAGATCAGGATCACAGGTAACCCTTCCAATTCTGGATTGTAGTTCACTTGAGATATAGTCAAATTGACCACCAGAAATAGTCATTACACCTGGCTTAGCCATTTTTAAATATGTCTATTTATTTATTTATGAGGGCAGGGGGACATGTACATGCTTGTAGAGGTCAGAGGACAACTTTGGAAAGTTACTTCTCTCCCTTCACCATGTGGATCCCAGGGAATCAAACTCAAGTTACAGGTTTAGCTGAAACAGCCTTTACTACCTGAGCCATTTTACCAGGCCATCTTTTTTTTTAAAAAACTTTTTTATTTATTTATTTTATTTATGTGAGTACACTGTAGCTGTCTTCAGACACACCAGAAGAGGGCATCAGATCCCATTACAGATGATTGTGAGTCACCTTGTGGTTTCTGGGAATTGAACTCAGGACCTCTGGAAGAGCAGTCAGTGCTCTTAACCACTGAGCAATCTTTCCAGCCCTTACCAGACCATCTTAACCTATTTTTGTTTGTTTGTGTTTTGAGACAGGGTCTCACTATATAGTCTTGGCTGGTTTGGAGCTTTCTACATGGACCATGCTGGCCTCAAACACAGAGAGGTCTGCCTGGCTCTGCCTTCTTAACCCTTTTAAGTGTACAGTTCAGGTCCTGAGAGATGGCTCAATTGGGTAAAAGCAGTTGCCACGCAAATCCGATGACCAGAGTTGTATTCCCAGAAACCACAGTGCAGAGAAAGAATTAATTTCACAAATTACCCTCTGACATCTGCAATTGCCATGGCTCCCTCACCCAGTGTCCTGTGTGTCTTCCCCTACCTCTCCCCCCTCACCACACACACACACACACACACACACACACACACACAGAGGAGGTCAGGGTCTGGGCCAATTTCCAGGTTGTTGACCTCTTATGCAAAGAACTGAAAATAGGGCTTACCCAGGCTTCCAAAACTTAACAGAGTAACTTTATTCAGAGTAAAGCTATAGTGAAAATTATAGAGGGCCACCAAGTGCTGGATTTCGAGGGCTCCAAGCCCTCCTTTTTTTTTTCTGGGGTCTAAAGGAGGAAGGAGAGCTGGTTACTGGGGCATGCAGTTCGGGTTGTTGTCTACCTTGATATGCATGCCCAATTATAAAGAGGCAGAAGATGATGTGATAGATTTGTCAACTTGATACAACCGAGAATTACCTGGGAAGAATTTCCCTGGTCTACATACAGAGCAAATTCCAGGACAGCCTAAGCTAGACAGTTTTTTGTCTCAAAAAAACTAAAATAAATAAATAAAATTTTTTTAAAACATAAGCTATAGTTTAGAGACGTGGAGTATGAGTGGCTTGCTGAGGGATGGGTTCCAAGAGTTCTGAAGTTGTTAGGTGCATTGTCTGGAGGGGTGTATGTGATTAACATACACTGGTGAAGGGTTTAGACTGCCAAGTGCCTTAGAACAAGGCAGGTATGCAAAACCAAAACCAAATTGGGCCCCAAGATGAACCATCTCACATGCTTGCCTGCCTCATCTGTCACACACACATACACATACTAAAATCAATAATAAATAAAACATCTAAATTTAAAATGTGTGTTAGATGTGTTCATATCGTTATACAGCAGATCTTCAGACAAATGGAAACTCTAACCCATTTACAAAACAGCTCTAAGAGATGAGGATGTAGCTCAATTGGAGTGTTTGTCGTATGCACAGAGTTCTGGTTTCCATTCATGCATTGCATTAAACAAAGGTGGGGCATGCCTGTAAGCCCAGCACTCAGGAGATTGAGCATCAGACCATCAGAAGTTCAGGGTCATCAACTCTGGTTTTAGCTATGTATTACATTAAAGGCCAGTCTGGGCTATGTGAGACTCCACCTCAAAAAAACAAACAACAACAAATTCCCACCAAGATAGGTGTGCTGCCAACTAATAATCCCAGTAGTCCAGAGGCAAAAACAAGAAGATCCTCAAATATTTGAGGCCAGCCTATATAGTGACATTCTGGCAAATAATCAAATAAGTAACTCTACATCACCTTCACAGTCCTCTGTAATGACCCTTTATCATCATCATCATCATTATTATTATTATTTGGATTTGTTAGATACCACTCACATGTGGGGGGGGGTAGTGTTTTCTGGCTGCCTCCTTAGTTTACAGGCACATGTTTCTATGCTTCGCTTTAGGTGGTAGAGGGATTGAATGCTACGCACACACTCTTAACAACTGAACTATCTCCAGCCCCAGTATTTATATGTTTATGTCTTTATGGTCTTGTCCTATAAATCACCCAAGTTGGGGCTGGAAAGAGAGTGTAACAGTTAAAAGCATCGAGTGCTCTTCCAAAGGATACAGGATTCAATTTGCAGCAACCACAAGGTAGCTCACAACCATCAATTATCTCCAGTTTTGGGATATCTAATTCTTTCTAACCTCAGCAGGTACCAGGCACACAAGTACTGCACAAACATACATGCAGGCAAAATACTCCATACATAGTAAAAAAAAAAAAAGTCATCTTATTTTCTTTTCTTGATGACTTCTGCACCATCTCTTCACAACAGTTCCTCATCAGTGTTTGCAAGTAACTGAAGAGTACGTGTCTATGCTGGGCGGGAATATTGGGTACTGGCCTAGAATTCTGCCATAAAGGGCTATAAGTAACCCTGAAAACGGAGGGAGAGCACTGACTAGGGTGGAGAGAGGCTGTCAGGCAGCGTCATCTGCTAAGTTCAACTTTCTTTTTTTATTACATTTTTATGGTGATCACGGGCACCTGCATGTATGGGGGTGGAGCTGAGGTGGGACAGGGAACACATGCATGCCAGAGAATGACTGTGGAGGTCAAAGGACAACCTGAGGCAGTCAGTCTGCTCCTTCCACCATGTGAATTTAGGGGATCAAATTCAGCCCACCCATCTTGATGGCAAGCACATGTACCCAGTAAACTATTCTTCACATGTGGGACTCTTACTTATTTATTCATTCATTTTTTGAGACAGGGTCTCTCTACATAGCCCTGGCTGTCT